>NW_028145690.1:0-112500 GCF_977016875.1 Pavona decussata
GGCATATTGGATTCGGCCTCCGGCGAAATTCCACCGACTCGAAGTTCTATTGGCTTGATGGCACACCAATAGAGTATGACTCGTGGAACTCTGGAGAACCAAACAACTACGAGGACAATGAGAATTGCGTCGTTTTACACTAGTCGCAGAGGGTGGAATGACGTATCTTGCGAGTTTCATAAGGTACCTACTGCAGCTCTTTGCCAAAAGGATATGGAAGGCGGTTAATGCAATGAAGACTGAGTCCTCTACCTCACAAAAGGATGCAAGTGAAAGCCTAAAAATATTCAATCTTTAAAAGATAGCTCCCCCGGAAAGGAAGCCTTGTAAATAAAAAGAAAACATTTGCCAGTGTAAAAGTGTATTTCTTAGACATAAATAGCGGTCCTCCGCAAAACTGACACCTTTCGCTTTCCAGAAATGATAACCTGTTTCCTTTTGCACATGCGGAATACACCTTGGTAATAGGCCTTGCTTATTAAAAGGAAAACAATAGAGCTTTTGATTAGACCAGTTGGTCATATCATTTAATTTCACCAATAGATCAAACTAGAATTTCGTCAACAAAAATCCGAGGCATAGGACTACGCGTTTTATCGCGTTTGGAATTCAATAAAATACACAGAGTTAATTTATAATGTTCGTTTTGTTAGTAGGAACGAATAATCAACACTGGACAAACCTGGGCAAATAACTTTTGTAGCGCTTCTGATTACGAATGTCATGGTTGGTCTAGTATGAAGACGAGAACTGGACGGATAATGGTCGTAATCCGTCTCCAGAGATTCTAGCCTCTGAAGATCCATCCCTCATCTTCAAACCCTTCCTCTGCTCCAGGAAATGCCCAAATGCCCCCCAACCATCCCCCACCCCCTCCCTATCAGCACCAACAATAATCGCGCCCCATTTCCTCACAGAATCGAGTTGTTTCCTTTGTTTGCTGTATAAAGTCTTTAAGACATGGAGTGAAGATATATATAAAGAAAAATTCACCGGGGAACCGTGAAATGAACTACCGAAATCAACATTTGTGTATATTTGCGAAAATACAACAACAACAACGACAGCAATAAGAACAACAACAACCGTGACAACGACAAATTTTGTACTTTTATACCACACTGGAATACAGAAGAAATAAATGTAAACACTAACTTATGCAAGATAAAATGCCACCCAGAAAAAAGTTGGTGGTGGTTGAGAACTATCCAAACGTTGATCGCTTTTTAAAATCTGAGAGATTTGTGACTTTTATGGGTAACTGGGAGATTCGTTCTGTATCCAGGGGAGCTGCAATATCTGGTTTCGTGTCCATATTTACACAAGACGAACTACGAGACAAATAACCAGACGCCTGAAGCTGCATTCTCAAGTTCGTCTTACATGGAATAAGCGTTTCTTGTACGGTGATTCTACAATGGTAAGGACTTTGAAAGCTAGAAGAAAAAAGGACTGAGACGAGACGTCAAGCATGGCGGACGTAGTTTTCGCCGCTCCGCTTTTGCCTGCTTAAGAAAGCTTTTTGGGCTATGGCAAACAACGTTTTAAGCTGCTAATTTGAGCGCAGACGAATCACGCTTATCACCGTTAGAGAAAAGACGACGAAAAATGTCAGGGCAACGTAATTCAAGGTCTCAAACTCATGGTCGCTCACTGTTTGGCGACAAGCTACAACAAAGAGAGGAAAAGTCAGATAAAGTCGTTATGTTGTCCCTGGAACTCAAACGACAGATGAGAAAATCACCCAACTAGAAGAAAGCTTACGGTTTAAGCAGAAAGAGATAAAATAACTTCAAGGAGCTATGAAGTCAATATCAGCAGAGTTAAACGATGAAAATAGCCTCGGTAAACGAACTAGAAAGACGCTAAATGAAACAAGACTGCTTTACTCGACGAAGCAATATCAAATTCCTTGGCATAAAGGACAACCACAAAGAGTCATCAAATGACACCGAAGAAACGCTAAGGCGCTTTTTAACAAAAGAGTCCACCAACAAGACCAACTGCGGAGCAGACCAAGTATCGCAAAAGCCCTCTTTTTCAAGACAAATACGGAGAAACTAAGGAAGATGTTTTGTGCTGTGAGAGAATGCTGCCGGTGAAAGTGCGTGACACAGTCTTTCAGCAAACCACAATTGTGAGCTGTGTTACCTGGTGGACAACAAATGTTCAGTGATCAGATTTGAAGTGGCGTTTGCGAATAGGCCCACATCTAGAAACAGAGAAAAGGAGCGAAACTACTATGGACCTAAAACGAGGCGTTTCCCGTTTTACTGTTGACTTATCGAAAGCGGTTTTTCAACTGTGCGAAACAAGATAAGTAGCCATTGTCAAAACTTTCTGGCACTTGAGTTTTTCTTGTGGAGTAGGAAATTGTGCCAACTAAAAATTTTGGCGCGTAAGTATTCGTATTTAACTTGAACGCAAATAGTGTCATTGCCATGCTATATCATGGCTTGATTTTGCACATGCTCAGATTTCGTCAGTAGTTCAGTATTGTTCTGTACATAATTTTCGTTCTAAACTGCAAATGTAATCTCCCCAGCGTTTTATTCTATTCTTCACGTTCTCCCAAGAACCCAATTCGCAAATTGCACAATTTAATAAAATTTTTTTCTTCTGTTTATAAACAGCTTAGGCGAGCCTAAAAACCATATCACCTAACGTAAGGGGTTCAAACAAAACCACAAAGCGAATACAAATATTTACAATAGATAGTTCCATCAGCAAAAATCGGATGTTACTTTCTGACAGGAGACATACTTCTCTACACATTAAACTACAAATTTATGGGAATCTGAATGAGGTAGGAAAATTCTCGCTAGTCAGGGCTCAACACACAGCAGAAGCGCAATCATATTGTTCAAACCGCGATTTGACGTAAATAACAACAAAAAACGGTAGGTTCATTTTAGCAGAAGCACTTGTTGATGGATGAAAGCTTATTTTCTTGAATATTTTTGCCCCAAACGACCAAACACAACAAGTGAAGTTACTTAGGGACTTATCTACATCAGTGTTAAGCCAAGTTGTTAATGAAAAGGTGTTGCTTAGTGGAGATTTTAATTGCACTTTGAATGACACCGATAAACGTCTAGGGCCCTCTATTGAGAACAAAACAGTAGTCATTAAAGAAGAAGTTAATGAGCTGACAAATGCTTTTGATCTAGAACATATGTCGAGACAAAAGCATTGTGGCACTCCTTGCTTCACCTGGAGCAATGCATCCTTGAAAATTCAATGCAGACTAGACTACTATTTTTCGTCTTGATATGCGCTTGCAACATCTGATTATCGGTTTTCCGGATAGTTCCGAACATTTTCTCGGATCATTCGGAACTAAAGCTGTGTATAAACCCTGGGGAAAAAGAAACGAAACGAGGACCAGGATTTTGTAAATTTAACATCTTCTTACTTGCCGACAAAGAATATATAAAACTCATCACCAGAAGTGTGCCCACATTTGTATCAAAGTATGAAGATCTTCTAGAAAAAAAAAATTGTTATTTTGTGAAACGATTAAAGTGGGAATTAGATACAGCTGTACAGGCCCGCAAATGATCCCGGCCCGCAAATGATCCCCGGACGGGAAATGATCCCCAGATTGGACCGCAAATGATCCCCGATTGCCTCACCATAAATTGAGAATGGAATGGACTCAAATTTGGACAGTGGATTTAAATTTTATTTACTTAATTTTTTTTTCTAATAACATCTGCATGCAAGTTTCACAACTTTAAAAATTATAATATAGCAGCTCAGTGCAACAGAACAATTTACTTTGTATAAACTGGAACATGCATGCCAGTTCTCTCAGGTGTGTAGCCTGCGAACGCAAACGTATTACCTGCTGTCGAGATTCTCTCCACTGGAATTCTCTCGACAGCCGGAAATACGTCTACGTTCGCAGGCTATCAGGTGTGTCTCCTGAGAACAATAAGTAATTGTTCGCCGGCTAACTATGATATATTTAATAGAAATTTCTTCAGAGGGAGATTTTGAACTCGGCCGTTTAATACTCGCTGCACATCGAGGATAACTTTATTTTACTCCGGATTTTTCAATTGTTCGGAGGTTTTTGACTGAAGCGGAAATAATCGACTGCACGCAGTGAGTGAATGTTGATTGCTGTGAACTTTTTACAACGGGTGAGACTCGTATTGCACGGAAAATGTGGTTTTAAACTATCAAGAGCACTCCCGTAAACAATTGGCCTCCTGTAGCGATAGACGAAAAATTTGGATGGCAAAATCGGTTGCTAAGGCATGAGCCTCGCCATGGCGGAGGAGAACAATGGTCTTCTGTAGGTCTATACCGACGACAGTGTGTTTTGCAAAAAAAAAAAAACTAATAAAAAAAGACTGAGATTCCAACTAGCGGCAAAACGAAAACGAACGACTAAATTAAAATCAACACATTACACGATAACGTATTGGATGACCGAGGCTTAAACGTTATGCTTAGAACTAAGATCCGATTAAGAACAAAGGCGACGATAGTGGGTGAGATTTGACCGCCATCTGAAGCGCATTGACCGATTCTCCTTCCTTTTTTGAAAAAAAAAAAAAAACCTTGCGAAAGTCTTAACTGACCCGCTCTTTAATTTGGAAGACTTTCGTACAATTCTTGCACATTTTAGGCATTGTAATGGTATAAGTAAATCATATACATGTATGTTACAGTTTATAGCTGAATTGTTCTGTTGTACTGTGCTGCTATATAATAATTTTTAAAGTTAAGAAATTTGCATGCAGATAGTTAAATATAACGACTGGTGTTATTAAAAAAAAAAATGAATTCTATAAAGTTTAAATCCACTATCCAAATTTGAGTCCATTCCATTCTAGATTTATGGTAAGACGATCGGGGATCATTTGCGGTCCAATATGTTGATCATTTCCCGTCCGGGGATCATTTGCGGTTCAATTTGGGGATCATTTCCGGTCCGGGGATCATTTGCGAGCCGGGATCATTTGCGGGCCTGTACAGCCACTCCAGTATTGTTTGCCAAACGAAAGGTAAACAAAAGCGAGACCTAGAGAAAGAGCTTTTGCAACAACTTAACAATTTTCCATAACAACTACGGTCTAATTTGAAGGATAGTCCATCAAAACGGGAAACAGATCGCGTCAAGAACTAACTTAAAAAAAAAATACTTCAAGCAGAACTTAGAGAGCAAGCTCAATACGAAAGCTCGATGGTACGAATTCGGCGAAGAAAACAGCAAATAAGATATAACCTAGCTAGTCAAAGAAGTCATAAGAAAAAAAGACGTCACTACGCTAACAACAGAAAACCATACTATCCGACCCCTAATCAGTTCTAGAAGAAAAAGCTAACTTTAATGTGAAAAAAATATATCTGCAAGTCCAAACGTAACAACTAAGAAAACAAGACATTTTCACCTTTCCTTGAAGTGTCACTCATATCATTCACCGACTTTGAAGCTGATCAGTGCGAAGGACTTTTAACATTAGAAACATGTGCGAAAGTAATTAGCGGTTTTCAAAATGACAAAACACTAGGATACGACAGCTTCACTGCCGAGTTTTATGTTCGTTTTTGGCACCTGCATGGAAAAATAATGGCTGGCAGTTTTAACCGACGCTTTCCAAATAGGAAATTTAAAGATTCGGAATTCTATCACTTATTTCTAAAAAGGACAAGAACTTAAAATTTTGAAAAATCGGAGGCCAATCACCTTGCTAAATATTGATTATAAAATTGCCACAAAAGCTATTTCAATGCGTCTTAAAATTTGAGTTAATTAGCAAAGATTATTATTATAAGTAGATTATATAAAAGGTAGATGTATTGGTGATGTATTAGAATTATTTCCGACATAACGTCGTTACAAAACAGAAAATATACCTGGTGTGGCAGCGTTCTTTGATTTTGAATTATTTGCAAAAAAAAAAAAACATGCTTGCAAGTAATTTAATTTGGTCCTCAACTTCGTTAAAGGACAAAAGTGTTCTATAATGATATCTCAAGCTGTGTATTCCACAACGGTTTTGGAAGTAAACACTTCACGCCATTCAGAGGAGCTACGCAAGGATGCCTTCTGTCCCATTTACTTTTAATTATAGGTATATAAATTCTTGGCAATGCAATAAGAAAAGAATCCGACATAAAAGGTGTTGATATCTCGCCTGGAAAACGGCGAAACTAGCTAAATATGCCGATGGCATATCAATATACAACTTGATCAATATACAGGACCACTCATGCCAACTCTCCCGGATTACCCGAGAGTCTCCCGGATACGGAACGAATCTCCCGGTCTCCCGTACGGGTGACTAAATCTCCCGGTAAAAAAGCGACTTGGCCCCTTTTTTGCATAATAGGCTAGTATTTCAACTCAAATGTTCCATAAATTTAAGAAATATTGTGTCATGGCTACATTTGCATACCTGTTTTGCCCAATCGGCCACAAACTTTGACGGAAACCAAAGAAAATACGCTTTTTGTCATCATTGCAATATAAACGACTTTCTGATTGGATAAACGTTCAACCAATTAAAGAGCAGGACAAAAAAAGCTCTAGTGTTGTGTGAATTAATTATTTTGTGCCAACAAGGTGGGGGGAAGGGGTAAGTGCATCAATTTTGCTTAGGGGGGAGGGTAGGGTAATAAGGGGGGGGGGGGGGGGCTCAGAAGAAAAATCTCCAGATTTCAGATCTTTAGAGGTTGGCATCTCTGAGGACGAATTTGAAAGCGTTTCTGGTCTCAACCTAAAGCAGTCCAAATTAGAACGCTTATGGTTAGGATCATTACGTCTACACAAACTCGATGAAACCTTAAATCTCAAACTTAGAGATGAACCAATATACGCCTTAGCGATTTTATTTCTTAAATGACGAGCGTGGGTTTGGTCATTTAACGTTATTGTTTGGCCGTGTACGGTGAAGAAATGTACCAAAATTATTGATGCATGACTCATTAAATCCTTTATTTTTGTGGCATTGTCGTTGCCGTCGCCGTAGAAGCTTCTTTTAAAAATTCCCTACTAATACCATAAGTGAAGCGAGAGAGAGCGTAAAAATCACTCCTCGAGCGTGACTACTCCTAACGAGAAGCTATGTTTGGAATGATCGCGTGTTGCATTTTTATACCCTTAGACTCTCAGTTCTCGATAATCTTCAGCCTCGTACCCACATTCCTCAGCATTGTTAGGCAGTTGGATGTTGCCGAAAGAGACGGGGAAAATCAATGAATTTTATTCTTTAGCTTGCCCTTTTTTTTTCCTTTTTTTTAATTAATTAGTTTATTTATTTATTTATCTATTTTTAATTTAGTTTTGGTTCGTCATGAGCTTTAGCCTCCCACGCAGTCGTTTTTAGGGGACTCGAATAACCTCCTCCCCAAGATGAGAATTAAGTTTAAACTAATTCTGTTTGATGCTAACACAAAACTACTCGATTTGACAGAGAAACTGCAAACAGCAAGCCGCAAATATAGGATAAACATGGTCGCGTGGTTACAGTTTCCAAGTTTGCCCTTTGCCGTAAAAGTCATTTTTTAACCTCTTTAATATTAAGTCAACGTCAGAAAATAGTGTTTTAAGACTTTTTTCATTATTGGAGTCTTATCTTCAGTCAGTATGAAAAGTTTCCATGCTATCTGAACGGTATATCTCGAAGATAATTTGTTTCCAGACATTGCCAATCATTACTGAGATGGCGGGGTATTGGCTATTCCTTGAATTCTTTGCTCCGGCTGTCTCCCACAAATGACGGCTTCCTTAATTGATAAGTCCGATTTGTCTCTTACAGCTATTTACAGCTGTTTCAATTAAAGTTGTCCGATATTAAAGCCTGAAGCTTACCCAAGAACGCCGAAAGGTAGTATAGGTAGCTTAAAACCTTCACAATTCAGTTGTAATTTCACGATACTCACGAAATTACAACCGAATTGTGAAGGTTTAAAGCTACCTATACTATCTTTCGATGTCTTCGGGTAAGCTTGGGGTTTAATATCCGAAAACGTTAATTGAAATAACCTTATATATCAGTGGTAGAGTAACTGAAAACGGTCTCTCCTCGTTTAGGCTTATTTGAGTTATGTCACACGATGCCACTCTTTTAAGTAATAAAGACCATTTCAGAAGTAGACTACGAGTAGTCCCCCATTTTTCCTCAGGGATAGTAGGGCGAGCGAAACGCGAGCGCGCGTGAAAATTACCCCACGCGAGAAAAGGCGACACGCGGCGGGGAGAGAGAAAAATGAGGGACTACAGACAAAGCCCAAGCTTCTGAACTAATGCGTTGCTCTCACAACGCAAAACTCTGATTGGCTCTTCCATGGCAATCTGTCAACATCTGTCAAACAAAGTATGAATGACGTCAGACTGTCTGGCGTCGTCTGAAAAAATTTGCATACATCGGAAAAAATATGCGTGCATGATCAAATTTCAACTGCAATGTTCATCAATATTCACTGGATACAGAACTATCTCTCCAGAATCTTTTCCCTTTATTTTAGAATTCTTTTTTGTGAAAGATGGAATTAAAGGAATTACACGTTTTGTGGCCGCGGTAAAATAATTTTCCGTGGGAAATAAATTCATCGAACACGACAGCGCTGCACGCCCGTTGTACATTACGTCGCGTCAGAAATAGATTTTCAACCGCAAACTAGCCTGTGGAACTACGAAAAAAAACAGCCGCGAAGAATTTGTGTCTGGGTTTTCTTTCACTTGCAATAAATATCCCCTGCAGTTTCCCGTTGACAAGGGCAATGACAGCTCAATGAGAGAAGGAATCCCATTGGATGCGCTTAATTGAGTTAGAACGTGATACGATCTTCACACTCCAAAATCAGTCGACCGTGAAGGGTCAAAAGCTTGGGCTTTGTCTGTAGTCCCTCATTTTTCTCTCTCCCCGCCGCGTGTCGCCTTTTCTCGCGTGGGGTGATTTTCACGCGCGCTCGCGTTTCGCTCGCCCTACTATCCCTGAGGAAAAATGGGGGACTACTCGTAGTCTATTTCAGAAGCATACGGTGCATAACAGATTTTACTTTTAATTACTCGTTTCCCTTGGCTTTCCAACCTTATCACAATGAAGCAGAGCCTCAACAGACGTGAGTCTTTACAAGGAGGCAACAATAGAATCAAACTACAGATGCTAATTATACATATATTTAAAAAAAGACATCTCTTAATAAAAGGATCTTTGAAAAAGTTCTGTTCCGTACTTACGTCAACATAATTACCTATACATCACTAGAAGTTTAAAAAACTAACAGCAACACCATATATAAGTTTAAACAGGTAAATCAATCACTCCTTACACTTGTAAAAACGTTAACCTTAAATTCGATTAAAAAAAAATGGTGATGGCGTTCTACTTTCCTGCCAGTTCCGGTATAAGACGTTAGATGGGCTTGTCCCATTCTACAGGCCAGGAGCAAGATTCATAAGGCCCTCTTGCAGTCAATTCACGTCATGTGTAAGCAGTATTTCCGAGAATGAAATGAACATTCGAATTTCTCGTTGTAATGTCCGACTATAAATGGAATGTTAAACATTACTCTGGAAATTTTTCCGAAAAAGACGTATTAACAGTACAAAAAGATTCAAAAACAAAATCGGAAACAATTGTTACTTTTGAAACACTTTATGCTGTAATGAAAAAAAAAACTTCATAGTTCTATACCGTCAATAAACTGGGGTAATTTCTACGGGAACTCTGAAATATCGTTGGCGATGTTCAAAAGAGATATGTAAATTTCAAAACTCCGTTCAAATTTCAAAAATACCGGTCACACGTGACGTGGATTGACTGTAAAAGTAAAGTATTGATATTTACCAAGATTCTGTTGTTGGTATAAGAATGGGCTAATGTTAACAAACAATACTTAATATAATCTTATCCTTGGAAGGCCTCATGAATATTGTCCCAATTCTTGAAAATTTCTACACATGCTTAGACTTTTTCCAGGCCTATTACCAAAGTCATAATTGCGATTCAGGTTTAGAGTAAACGAGCTGTCTTACATAGCCTTCTGGCAAAGAACAGCAGGGCTCTCAACCTCACAATGTATGTCATTCCACCCTCCAGGTCTACATGATGGACGCTCACATTGAGTGTGAGCTTCTATGTAGGCGCAATTCTCCTTGCCTCGATCGTTGTTTGGTTCCCCAGATTTCCATGCGCCATACCCTAATGGTGTGCCATCAACCCAATAGAACTCCGAGTTGGTGGCACTTCGTTGGAGACCAATCCATGACCACTCTGCACCCTGCTCCTTAAGCAATTCGGCAATAAAAGTGTTTTCCTCGAATGAGTTGATAATTGGAAGGTCTGCGTTCATACCTTGGCATTTTTGCCGAGCATCACTCATTGTGGTGGAGTTGGTGTTGACAATGCAATAGCGGGAAACTGCACTAGCAAACCAGCCTGTCACGCATCCTAAACCAAACAAACAATATAGAACTATCTAAAGCCTGTTTGAACCAAATACTGGAGACCTCAACATTTCCAATTTTGCAATTTTTTGCAACTTGCCTCGGATGTCTTCAACACCCATGGCCAGAATATAATTTTCCCCAAATAGATTTTATAATATTTATTAACTTCAATATCTATGTAAGCCCTGCTGCTAATTTGGTTTATGTAGAAAGAGTACTTTCCGAGAACTAACGAATATGGTTGTGCTTGTTTTTCCTTCTTGTCAAAATGGCTGACAGGCAACATAGTAATACGAACATTGTCTTCTTGATTATAGAACCCAAAATACTCTAACAGCAAATTTTATAAACTGGGAGAGTGGTTCTACCATCTGTATGAATTTCATTTGAATTGGTTCTCATGTAGTCGAGAACCAGACTCGTTTATTTTTACTATTTAAGAGTAAATTTTTAGGTCAAAACATAGACCTCAGGCCGACGTGATCAAGTGCGGTTTCCATGGCAACGACGCACCTGCCGATCCAAATATGGCTGTTTTTGTTCATCTCTCCAGGTAACCTAACTCCACACAAAAAATGAAGGGGGGTTAATGAATTTTAAAAAATATATGAATTTTAAAGCTCACCTGTTTCACAATCATGACCGTTAAAACCAGAAACACACAAGCACCTATAACCTTTGTTTGTAAAACCGGCCTGACAAGTCGCATGGTTTTGGCAAGGGCTCTTCCCGCAAGGATTCTAAGGTAAAATATAAATGAATATCAATATTCATATAAAGCAAAACCTAAATGTAATATAATTTTGTTGTTGTGCTTTTTGTTTTGTTTTGTTTTTCTTTTGCTTTAGTCAAATCTTACCAGACTGTCAAGCAAATGGGCTTGAATTATGGAATTACTTTACCTTGTAATCAGATCCACTCACTTGACCTTGTTGACAATTCGTTGAGAAAAACATCAGGCCTAAACTCACGATAAATTTTCCATGCTGGTTGATTAGGGCATGCTATTGGATTAGTACAAACGAGTTTGAACTCGTTACAACTTAGCCTCCCACGCAGTCGTTTTTAGGAGACTCGTATTACCTCCCCCCCACAAACGCTTGCTTACCCAAGCGCCACATTCCTTTTTGCCGCTAAGCCAATCACAGCAAGTCTTCTAAAATCTGGAAGGTTGACCTTGACCTTAGAACGCCTCTCACGGTCTCGAAAAGTGGAAACATCACGGCGGAGACAAACTTTACCGAGCTTACGTAAGCTTACGTGAGCTGTGTGGTTTGCGTTAAAATTTTCTCATTTAAATGCCTATCAACTGACTGCAATCAAAGAATTCATGACGGGAAATAGCGATATTTTCGTCAATTTGCCGACTGGTTACACAAAGTCTTCAATCTTGTCGACCTTGTCGGTATGGAGGAAACCGAAATATTACCCGATATGTCGGTAAACTTTAAAGATTTTGCAGTTGAAACTCGCTTTGTTGTTGCAATTTGTTCGGGGGCATGTGCGACATTTTCTACAAGGACCACAAGTTGATCGGCTCTTTGTCGTTCAACTTTCCGTTTAATAGTCTTTAATGGACTGATAAATACTGCAGATCTCCCCTTGAGAAGCACTTCGTAGAAACAAGCAGAGTTTCCGCACCCGTAAGAGGTGATATCTTCCTCGACTGTCAACTCGATCAGGCGGGTAAGATCAATTACACTATCCCGAAGATTTTGACTCTCCCAGCAGATAACGGTGTCAAAACGTCGTACAAGAAGCGCTTTTATTCACATTCGATATTTTTTTTTTTGGCGTTTCAGCCATAACCAGCCATTCCAGAAGTGAAAAAATATATATATTCCGACTTAACTCCCGCATTTCTCGAGACTGTACCAGAGACTGTACAAAGCTCGCGAGAAACGGAAGCGGCCATTGTAGCCAGCAATTTGATTTGATATCATTAGGCAATGCCTCGATAATGATTGACTAGGGTGTTTGGGGAATAAAAACAATCGGAAAGGAATGTGGCGCTTGGGTAAGAAGACGTTTGCGGGGAGGAGGTAATACGAGTCCCCTAAAAACGACTGCGTGGGAGGCTATTTACAACTCTGAGAGAATCTCGGTGGATTTAAGTTTCTTTTTCTTTTTATTTTTTCTTTAAATTGATTGTTTGTTTGTTCCTCTCTCTTGGGTAATGGGGGTTCTTTCATCTAAGGAGAGACTTGGATAGAAGCGCTTAGTGCGCCGTAGAATGGAGCATCATGCTGTTTTCATACATAAGCTACTTCATAACCATTTTTGCCACACGGTTCCAATCCAATCTAATTGTTTAGAGGACCCTTCTGTAAACCACTTTTGTGATTTTGGCATCCTCATTTAAGATTACCATCAAGCACAAATATTGAAGAAGCTATTGTTAACCGGATGACGCGATCAGAAGTTGACTGTTTATAATGGGTGGGCCCGGTGATTAGATGTAGAGACCTTTTTAGCAAGCTATTGTCGTGCCAGACGTCGCAAATGAACCACTTTTAAGGACGAGATCGACGGAAAAAAAAAATTATTTCTCTGTAGCAGTGCATCTATAGTGAGCATTAAAACATAAAAAAAATTAAATGATCCTTTTAAACACATATTGTTGCTAACAAAAGTGCCGTTCCCTGGGTCGTTATAGTTTAGATGTTTTTTCCAGTCTCGCACCTTCTTTGAGTCGGTTTTTCGTTCGTTCGTTGTTGTTGTTGTTGTTGTTGTTGTTTTGTTCTTTTGCTTGCGGTTTCCTTTGAGATTCTGGTTTGTTTACTTGCTCCTGCGTTCGCCCAGTTCTCCTTGTTATTAATGGGTACAATCATATGTTATAAACAATCCAATTAGTTAAAAATTGTACTAAAAATACAAAGAAGTTGCTTCATGTTTTAATACTAATGACTGCAATGCTACAGAGAAAGATCTTATTCATAAAAATAGAAAATCTTTCTTTACGCAAGAACTTTTCAATTACCTTTATTCCTCGGTAAATATAATTTCTCCATGTCTTGAGGTCATCAGGGTGTTCTAGGTGAGTAGAATTATTCAGTTCACATCTTCCAGCCGTAGTTGATCCGCTTGTTACTTCTATATTGAAACTGACGCAGTTGTGCTCCATGAAGCAAAGCGCCCCGCAGAAGTCCTCTTGGACAAAGTTGATGGTACTTATGACGTGATTTATCAGTCGGCTACCCTCAAAAGCCAAAGTACTGCGAAAGTCCAATTGCCGACAGGAACCTGCGGGGTAGACAAAAGGAATTCAATAAACGTTATCAGTCATGGGTCGAATCCCGTTCAAGTCATGTCCAAGGTATGTGAAAACACAAAAATAATCAATAAATCAACTAACTTTGTTTAGCGAAGGTGACACAACAGTCTGTTACGACTGACAAACCTGTGGCCGTCAGATTCCAGATCGAATAAGAATTTTGAAATGTTGGTTTTTGAGGAGAGGGAAAAACCGGGGTACGCAGGGAAAAACATCTCGGAGCAAGGATGAAAACCAACAACAAATTCAAACCGCTTATGACGCCGAGTCCAGCTATCGAACCTGGGCCACATGGTGGAAGGCGAGTGCTCTCACCGCTGCGCCATCCCTGCTCCCCCATGCTCCATCATTGTGGACACATTTAAATTTCACATTCAATTCAATTCAATTCAATTCAATTTTATTTGCCATTAACAAAAAAATACAACATAAATACATTATAGACGACACACAATATTCTTACTATTACATTTACATTCAAAGGCGAAGAGACATTTCATACGCATCACAATTTAGTTCGCGCAACTGCCTATTATCTGAACACCCGGGACACTGCTACCATGATAGTTATACATTCTGAAGGTCGATTTACAACTTATGTACAACCCTGGCAACGAAATACATCCGCTCCCGTGCAATGTTGTCGTGTTGCTGTGTTTATGTACAGTGGCAACGATTCCAGTGGCTTTCAACATACTTGAAGAAGGGAGGACTTCGAAAAATTCGCAGTGACGGCATCACCAAGCTTATGGTGACTATCTCTGGCTCAGCTCTGCACATTTTAGTGCATTTCTTTGCCGTCTTCTGGATAGAAATAACTACATAAAACGATCATTGTTTTGTGGGGGACCTGAGGATCTATCGGTAATTTTTTTTATTATTATTATTATTCTCTTGAAACGCTGGATAGTTCACGGCCGAAATTGGACAAGATGAACGATGGCTAGCTAAATAAACGCAAGGTACTTCAAAAACCATTAGTCAATACTCCTCAAGTAATGTTTCCTTTGTCATCGATGCCGTCGCTTCTTGCAAATTTACTTTGACTTTAACCGTATTACTGACGTCCTTGGAATAATTGTGGAATATTTGAAATAATTGGCGATGATGAAACTCTCATAAAATGTGTGTCATATATATCTTCAGTTACCACCTTATTATTTTGTTTTAATTAAGTAAGGCATTAAATGAGACCGTAGAGTCTTTTAAAATTCAGCTTCATAATCCGTAGCAAAGTCAAAGAGGAATTATCATATATTATTTACATAATCACAAAGGAACTAAATGTTTTTTTATATTGTCTTCGCTTATTTATATCCAACCACGAAGAAACAGCCACTTTGCCTTGATAATGGTGATAGCATCGTCGAAACATCGGACAGCTTTAGTTTAAATATTTGAACTGTAACTTTTTAAGGAGATATTTAACTATACGATTATTTAGCTCCCAACCAAAAAAAAAAACAAAACAAAAAAAAAGAAGGTCAGGATTTTCCAACGCGCGCGTTAAAATATTAAATATTTATGACACGAGATGCCGATAATATCCATCGCGTGTAATCCCCTCAAAGTATTAATTTCTTCCAGAAGAATCTAAATTCAACATTTTCAAAGGCCGGAAGACGATTTTTTTACCAAACTACTGGAGGTTCAGTTTTGATAGGGTTATACTATAGAATTATAATTTATGATGCAACTGCCGAGTTTAAAAGTTTTTAATCGTTTTTAATCAAATATTCATTACGGTGAAAGTTTGACCGTCATCAGACTTAAAAATCGTATCCATGCCAAAGCATTGCCTAATAGCTCAGTTAAGAAAATATCTACGGATTCAAACGCTAGAGCCGTGGTCATTTTCTCAAAGTTCAGTTTACTTCACGAGGGGGAAAAACCAGGGAGAGGCCACTAATACTTTTTTATGCTTATGGCCTTACCTTGACAAGTCGCTATAGAGAGCAGAGACGACAGGAGAAACACACATCTGTACAACAGCACAGAAGCCATCGTAACGGTTGTTAGTTAGTCAAGTTTGGAAGTTTTCAATTCCCAAGGCATCGAAACGAGCGAAAACATTGTTTTCAATTCTAGCTAGCTCCAGCGCTCACTGCCACCTGTTCATGACTGGAGCTCAAGATGACATATTTGTCTGGTACCTAATTTTAACTAACACCTTTGTCCAAGTACGTTATTGTAAACCGTCTGTACGCACAATCAGTTTTGATTAATACATCTTGTTATTTTTGTTGTGGAGCTTCCCCGCTGCTGATTTTGGTTGTTTCACCCATTGTTGTGTCTGTTGTATTGTATAACTTCATTTTCTAGTGTAATCTAAGTTGGTCTGACCATGGGCCTGCTGAGAACAGGAAGAAATAGGCTAATGGAATAAAGAGACCTCTGCCTCATAAAAGATGCAGGAAAAAATGCAGGTGAAAGCCTAAAATTAAATCTTAAAAAGGTAGCTCCTCCGAAAGGAAGCCTTGTGATAAAAAGAAAACATTTTCAAAAGCGTATTCCTTTAAAATAGCCGTCTGACGCCTCTTCTTTTTCCCAGGAATAATAATCGGTCCCTTTTTGTACATGGAGAATATAACTTGCTAGAAATATTGCCCCATAATTTAATTCAAATTTAAGGCCCTCAAGGGGCTTCATTTGGGATAAGAGATAAATTGACTTTTACTAAAAGTACGAGGGACCAAGACCTTGGATCATCAGCCAACATTGTGCTCTCTTCGGTTTTCAATATGATCTGTGCGATTCAGGTTATATAGGTTATACGCGTGACCACTGACACGAGCGTATGGTACGACATAAACATCAATCATATCATCCTCGATATATACACGCGATTTTCAAAAGAGACGTCCAAATGCAGGCTAATTTTAGTCATCTTTGATCACAGGGGGTTCGATCTGGTTAACACGAACAGATCACTTAGTGTTAAAATGTAAAATTTTTAATGGAAGCTTGTCGGTGTTTTAGGCTGAAAGGCAACAAGAAAAATAACAATAAGGAATCCTCGAACGCAGCCTTAAAAAAGTCACCTTTCAGTTATTATATAATATTACGTTTCCTAGACGGACTCGGTAATTGCTTACTTTTTTCCCATTATAGCATCGGCAATTTGTAACTACCGAAACCACAGTCAGAGGCAATTTTATTTCGAGTTTTCTTCTCACATCTGTTCATGTTTCGTGCATAACAGCGATTATCTTCCACTGATGTATTTATCTTTCATCCGCGTTGCAAATGTCGGTGATGTCTTATATATTCATTTGAATTTCAATTGTCAGTGCAGCGTCGCACAAATAAGGTTGTCAAACTGTCATACACGTTCGTAAAGCAGTACACAATATAGAGCAGCTGTATTATTTTTATCGCTGATTAGTATTTAGTAAGGTAAAAAGAGAACTTATTGGAGTAGGAAAATGAAGAAAATTCTCGTGATAAAAAAAAGTTTTTGATAACGCAAGTTGGGAGTTTCCGTTTGCAAATTGATAAATATTTCATAACAATTTCCCGTTTGTTCGTTAACATTAACGATAGCAAACATTTTAGGAGGCCTTGCCCGCGTTGCATACTAATCCCGGATGTTTAAAGTTAGGAGAATCTGTTCTTGTAGCTACAGTTCAAAGTCCCGCAAGAAAAACATTGCATAGTGCAGAGTAACCAGACGAAGAACGAGAGTACAATAAAAAAGACGCCAAACAGTCCTGGTGCCCTCCGTTTTAGCCAGGATGTGCATTAAGTATATTGCTAACGTAAAACCCGGAGCCTTAACTCAAGAAACCAAATACCAAGAAATAACAGAAAGTATCATGAAAACTACTGAAACTCCTTTCTTGGATTTTAATCAGTTTTCGTTCAGTTCACGTTGTATTTTTGGTCCTTTACAATTTATTTTCCCTACCCTATAGTTTGCAGCGGAGTTTCCCCCTATACGGATTCCCCGAGAAATTGTGTGTAAGGGAGCTAATTTGATAGATAACACAGGCATTTATGAACACATTAAAACGACTACACTCAACCATTTCTCAATAGAGCCAAAAAGCTTCGTCAAATTCGGGTATCATTTATTTTAGCATAACAACGGGTTTTTATAAATAGCACGAAGATCTCTACATGTCAAAGAGAACTGTTTGTAAGCACAATATTGTCATTGGCTAAAAGTGACAGCTCTGTCGTTCCATCAAAACTTACGATAAAACTCGACCGGTGGTAAAAGCAATTAGGTCATGTCGACAAACGTTTTATTTTCGCCCTTCATTTGAAGTTCAAAGAAACCCAACATGGGTCTTGTCATTGAGGTTTATGCTCTCTTGCCACTTTTGTCTTTGCAACTTACATTAGGCTGCCCAGACGGTAAGTTTCCTATTTACGTTCTTTGAATATATCTTTCCTGCTTTGTCTGCAGCGATATAATGGACAATAATTTCTGCGAAATTATAATATCAGGTTTTTCAGCAAAGTTGAAAAGGCTACAACTTCGTTTATAAAAATACGCTCAAACATTTTGAAAGTTTCCAGAAGTTAACTTGTTATAATAATGTCGCATTCCATACCCGCATGCTTGGGGAGCAGTTATTGCAATACTGGTCTAAGTTACCACTTAATGCTGTGCATAAAATATTTCACTTTTATTTTTTTTTCTCATTTAAAATACAGTACGTAAACGTCTCGCATTTTTTCAAATTTGTTTCATTATTTTATTTAAGCAAGTCACCCAAATATTACAGCGCGTTAAAATGCAACGGCACTCAATTAAAAAAAAAACTGTAAATACCGACAGCAACGCTTTTATTTTTATCAGGGATTTGTTTTGTTAGAAATCAATCTATGCAAATTGAACTGATGTAGGAATAATCCTTTAACAGTGTTCCTTAAAGTACAATAAGCCAAATTTCCACTGACAAAACTCGACAAATTTTGGTTATTTTTTTTTTTTTTTTTAATGGGGTTATATTAAAATAAAGCCGTTGTTGCTCTATACCTAACTTAGCAACAAATGTTTATCATGCATGCTTCCATTGCATAAATCGTCGCCATTAACAAAGCATTATGTTTGGATTTCATAGCTTGGAGCTATATTCTAAAATTCACGCAAACGTCTTCCTTCGTGAAATTCTGCGCCTCAAAAATTAAATAACTGGACGATTTATTGACAAAACGCAAAATGTCGACAACAAGGCTTTTAAGTGTCATTGTTTTTCTGTGCTTTTCAAAAGGGTTATGGAGCCATTTTCAAGTATTATTTTATATTTTTACTTAATTTAATTTTGAAAAAGAAAAGACAACGGTTAGAAAATGCAAGGATAATTTTCTACTTATTTACGAAGATAATTTACCCAAGCTCAGGAGTTCCTTTAACAGGTGGATAAATTTCTATATCAATACTAGTTATTGCCTGCTTCTCTATCTTAACAATAGTTACTCAAATATTAAAAACAGTTATTTAGGTTCAAAGTCGCGGAAGGCAAAATTCGCCCGTCCGCGCCCGCGCCGGTATCGTCTAGGTGGTGTTAAGCTGAATTTTTTTCCTCCTATAATGCCATCCGGCGCTGTCAGCCATAACTTTAGGAAAATTAAGAAGATGATTTCGCTGGACCCGAATAATAACGTTAACACTGTCACCAGATCTGTTGTCCATTAGTGATCCTACCAAAATGTATGATCAGCAAAAATGTCTTAAAAGTTTTCTTAGAATAACATAACAACACATAACATGGCGTAACAACGAAACACTTTGACATATTTTAAAAAATATCATAAAATTAATGTGATACGATTAAGATTAAAATTAAGAATGAAACAATAAATTATCAATATTTATGTCACTGAACGGATCCACGGCGTTGGAAGGTGATACGGTTGGAACAGTTATCATTTCTAAGCAATATGTGCCTCGATTCTGTCTTCATACCCGTTGTTTTATTCATATTTTTATATCATTATTATTATTATTATTATTATTATTATTATTATTATTATTATTATTATTATTATTATTATTATTATTATGCGCAGTAAAACTATCTGTATGCACAGTATAAGAAGCACCACAGGGCGCGTAGCGTAACCTGTGAGCCAAGCGAAACTTAAATATCACGTAAATAAATCAATAAAATATTTATACATATATGAAAAATGTAAAATATATAAAAATATATAAAAGCCATAGTCTAAAAATATAATAATAATAATAATAATATTGTTATTATTATTATTATTATTATTATTATTATTATTATTATTATTATTATTATTATTGTTATTATTATTATTTTATTTATTTATTTATTTTTTTTTTTTTTGTTTGTTTGTTTTTTTTTTTTTTGTTAATACCCAGGCCTCAGGCTTCGTTTTTTCGGTGTCTCTGTAAAAGACCGCTCAAAGAGCAAACTGGAGATCTTAGTGTCTTAATAAAGTGGATGGCAGCGGTTTCCAGCACTTATACTTTGAAGGATGAACACTATCACTCTTTATCAGTTGATACTACAATAATGGTATCGAAGACATTTTTAAATTTTAAGGTGGCTTGAACCCCTTTGCTACAATTTTATTAACTTTGCAAAACGTTGTATCTAAATATGCTGATAACAAATCCACAATAGTTAAAACCACTTAAATGTAAAGTTGGAGGGTGCTTTGGACAGGTTATACTGTTGCTATTCTTACCAGTTATGTCACAAAATGACCATAACTTGTTTGCCAATGCTTAGGCATATTGTTGATACCATTATCGTTGTATTGACTGAGTTGTAATATTGATACCTCAAAGTATAAGCACTGGAAACTGGGTGATGGAAACCGATGCCAGCCGCCTAAGGGGTGTGACTGAGGAGTCGTAGTTGAGTCGCCTTCTATGGCCATCTTCTCTAGAACAGGGAAAGGAAAAATATAAATTTTATTCAGAAAAAAAAGGCGAATCACATTTTGAAATCGTTGCATTGTCTCATATACATTTCATCTTGGATGTTGAACTATTAACCTTGTGTCCCACCTATTTCAATATATATATTTTTTTCTTTCAGGCGAATGTCGTGAGTTGGCCTTCCCTTCTTTTTTCTTCTTTACTAACAAGCGTCTGGTAAGTCACCACATAACAACTATACCAGTCCGAGATATGGACGCCTGTGAGCTGTCTTGTTATCAAGAGCAAAACTGCGTCAGCATTAACTTTGAGAATAAAGCAAGTACCGAGGGAATTTACAGATGTGAGTTGAACAATGCAACTCACATTGGACATGACGACGAGTTTGTGGAAACAGATGCCTACCTCTACCGTGGAGCAGACGTAAGGTTTTTTCTCTTTCTTCCTCCTCCTCCTCCTCCTCCTTCTTCTTATTCTTCTTCTTCTTGTTCTTCTTCTTCTTCTTCTTGTTCTTGTTCTTCTTCTTCTTCTTCTTCTTCTTCTTCTTCTTCTTCTTCTTCTTCTTCTTCTTCTTCTTCTTCTTCTTCTTCTTCTTCTTCTTCTTCTTCTTCTTCTTCTTCTTCTTCTTCTTCCTCCTCTTCTTCTTCTTCTTCTTCTTCTTTTTCTTCTTCTTCTGCTTCTGCTTCTGCTTCTGCTTCTTCTTCTTCTTCTTCTTCTTCTTCTTCTTCTTCTTCTTCTTCTTCTTCTTCTTCTTCTTCTTCTTCTTCTTCTTCTCCTTCTTCTTCTTCTTCTTCTTCTTCTTCTTTTTCTCCTTCTTGCTCTTCTTCGTCGTCTTCTTCTTCTTCTTCTTCTGCTTCATCTTCTTCTTCTTCTTCTTCTTCTTCTTCTTCTTCTTCTTCTTCTTCTTCTTCTTCTTCTTCTTCTTCTTCTTCTTCTGCTTCTGCTTCTGCGTCTTTTTCTTCTTCTTCTTCTTCTTCTTCTTCTTCTTCTTCTTCTTCTTCTTCTTCTTCTTCTTCTTCTTCTTCTTCTTCTTCTTCTTCTTCTTCTTCTTCTTCTTCTTCTTCTTCTACTACTACTACTTCTGCTCGATTATATTTTTCTTCTTAATGTGTTCACCTGCTTCTCCATCCTTGTGTTTCCTCCAAAAAATGTTGAGTTATTTGTGACGGTTTCAGTTGAGCTCTCTTCCAACTATTTTTCTTAGTTTGAAAACTCCTCTGGCAAACATAGCATTACAACAAGTAACTGAGCAGCAGTAGTACAATTTGCCTTGGTTAGAATATCGCAATAACATATTTCCCTCTCTTTAGAGTGCTTGTGATACACACCGCTGCGAGAACGGCGGCACTTGTCAGTCTGGATTTACAGACAAAGGATATCGTTGTTTATGCCCTCCTGGTTTTATGCATGCACACTGCAAGCAAGGTAAGAAGTGAAGATTAAGAACTTTCTAGTACCCTCTTTTAACTTAATTCTCCTCGATGAAATCGCTGGAATTATTGAATATTTTTCTTAAGGCCTAGGTTATATCTTTCATCGATCTATATTATCTCCATTCATGCTTGTTGTAAGTGCGATTTGTTTACTTATCAGAGGCTAAATATTCTAACATGCATTCGCACTAGCCATAAAGGTGGATCAAAATCTCGTTTCGCTGGGGAGAGATTACCACTTGATATATAATGACTGATCACGGGTGGTTTGGCTGATCCTATTTTTTTGTATTCCCCATATTTAACTAGTGCAAGACCACAAGACTTTAAAATGGACACCAAAAATCTAAATTTCCGCTTTGTCTTCTGCTTTGCGTAAAGTTGTCATTTCTATTCGTATTTATTACAGATGTTGACGAATGTGCATTTGGAAGACACGGGCACAGTTGCAGCCTTCATGCTGTGTGTAGCAACACACATGGATCGTACAAATGCAAGTGTAACTCAGGGTACACTGGAGACGGGTTCAATTGCACGGGTGATTATTATTATTATTATTATTATTATTATTATTATTATTATTATTATTATTATTTCTTAATTTTTTGCATCAACAGAATAATTGTAATAGTAATTGTTCTCAATAGATTTGGCTGACAAGGAAGCACTGGAATAAACAAATTAACACAAACGCTATCTTCAATTTGTACTGGATTAACACTTAATGTTTTGCTAAGAAATTCTTGGAAATAGGCTGCAACAAGAGATTGCCGTCACAGTCCTTATCAGACCACTCTTTAACACTTTTCAGCGAAATAATATTAGAAATCCTTCACAAGCTGTGTGTAATTTTTATGCCAATGGACGTTCAAACCATCAGCTGCCAATACACGATTAAGGTTTTTTTGCCGCTGTTGTTTTGTTTTATTTCTTTACGTTTTCTTAGTAAGTAATGTGATTTGAAGTTTGTGATTTGTTTTCTTTTGTCCTGTGTTATTTTGTTTTAGCTTTGGAGAAGGACTTGATAGTTCAGGCTATGTTTTGTTTAGTAAAAACATAGTTGGATTAGAAATGACTACAACTGCACTGGTGAAATATTTTTGCTGTTTTCCTGTATGCATTACGTGAACCATTTTTCTCGTCTAGCCTTAGCGTTCACCATCCAGTTAATCATCTTTCAGATATCAACGAGTGCAGAGAAGATATGCACAACTGCGGTACTAATTCTGAGTGCATTAACACCAACGGATCATTCAGATGCAGAGGTTGGTATCCATTCACCCTTGGTAAGATAAACATGCATTAGGTTTCTTGCATGATTCGAAAAGGGGTTTCTTCTTTCTAAGAGATGTCTCAAAAGTCGGTAAATGGCTAAAAAGCTAAGCAGAAGAAAACAGAGAATTGGACGGTGCAATTAGTCTGTTGAAAATACGAAAAAAATCGTTCCAGAAAAGAAACAAATGAAAGCAAACAATGCATCACAAAAGTTCAGAGCAGCTACACTTTATTTTTTTCGTGGTATCTATTTACCATGACACACATTCATAGAAAGTTACAGTGAATAATAGACTAAGATCTTACATAAGTTTACAGTGAATACTAATAGTAAAAGAAGAAGTAAGAAGCTACGAGGAGACCTCAAGAAACCACCGGGATTATACTGAGAGGTCTCCTCGGAGATATGTTAGGACTGTAAGACTAGTAAAGCTATTCAAATTTTTTTAGCGTACGGTGGTAAGACTATAAAGACATAAAAGAGTCGGACGTTTCATAAAATTAACTGAGGAAATCAAGAAGCTCTATTTTTCTTTATCAAGTTCCAGATCCCGTAGTCTATTTTCCTCTAAACATCTCATTTGGTACCAGCGAAATTAACAATCGAGTATCACATGGAGTGCCTGGAGACGTTAGCTTTGCTCAAGGTCCAAACGGTGAAGCTAATGGTTCTTACGAGTTTAAAGGAACCCAGAATAGCTCCATCGTGTTTCCCAACAGCCCTGGTGGAGCTTTGGATGTACGTCACTCGATGACTGTGCTATGCTGGTTATACTACGATGAAAAAGACGGACCTGTCTTCAACTACAGGACAACAAAAATGTGGGGAGTAGTGGTGCGCGTTGTTAGCAAGGAATTCTTTGTCCGCTTCAGGCAACGCAATTACTCAACAACCACAGAGTTAAGAAGCCCTACGCCTCTGGTAGCACGCGAATGGACGTTTGTTGGTGCAACCTACAACAGTACGTCTGGTGAGGCCAAAATGTGGATTGATGGACACGTGGTTCACGAACTAAACATCGGTTCAAATCTTCAGCTGGGGACCCAGGACAACGTCACGATGGGAGTGAGGCGTGGTGATCCTAAGTTCTTCAAGAGTAGGATCACACAGATGCAAGTGTATAACGTACCTTTGACCCATGATGAAATACAGAAAGTAAAAGGAGAAATTAAAGGTTCAGGTGAGAACGAGAGTTATTTATTCTTTTTAAGAATGGCAAAAAGGATAAATAGAAGCTTTGACGTTGTGCATCGTTGAGGGGAAGAAACTCTGTGTTAATTGTAACAGTCTCTTTCAGCGGGTAACTGAAAATTTAAAAAAAAAAACGGTGTAAGTTACAAGGAAAGGAAATGAAAGAGAGACCAAATTTAGGAAATAATATCAATATCACATTATGCATATTCACATAAACGGTGTAAAGTATATGAAGATTGAGACTATAGCGACTATTCACTTGAGGAATAAATCAAAAGGATATAAACTGCGAACGAAAAATAAAAGTTTTAATGTATTTCTTTCGTTTAGGGCATGAATGATCGCTTTCCGATTCGTTCAACCTTATATTTTCTCTGTGAACATCTCTGTACAATTTGACTCAGTATACTTCATGAAAATTCGATGGTTATGTTCGATTGCCAGTCAGTCTTAAACAACAGGTATCGCAAAGAATCTTTTTGTATCTTTCAGTGTAAACTGACCACTCGTTTTAAAAGAAGATCGCTTTTCAACATTTGGGGACGTATCTGGAAATAAGAAAATGCATGCTATCTATTTAGAGTAGTTATTTCCATCTTCCCTCGCCCCTAACACCCCCCGCCCTTCCCTAGTACCTGCAAAACAAACCCTTTTGAAAAAATCCCACCACCAGGAAATTTCGTTTCGACGATTTTCCAGCACGAGGACTCACAATTTCGACACTGACTATAATTTTCATATCTCACGTCAAATTATAAATAATTTGTACTTCTCAATGTAAACGGGTTTAATTTGTAAGATTCAGTCGTAACGAATGACCATAACAAGCATATTTATCAATATATTTGTAAACGAAATGCAATGCTGTGTTTTTAGCGGCTGGTGAATGAATTTTAGAAATTTTTTTTTCAGTCAGCGACCCCGGCATACTCGGAAAAATGAAAATTTACGTTCTCCCATAACTATTAACTAAGACCCTCCAATGACTAGTTCGGTTGCTCTACTACAGAGCTACAGGAGGCTCGTTGGAGCTAAGGCCATTAAACTAGGTTCAGATAGGACAACATCCTAAATGCTTCTTGGACTTCAATAACGATGACTGGACTTCCACGAGTCTCCTTTTCCCTTAATGGTAGAGCATCCAAACTAGAAGTCGGAAGGTATTAGGTTCGATTCCTCTGGGGAGAACTCGAATTTTCTATGTCTGGGTATAACTGAAAAAATACATCTATCATGTTTAGTTTCATGTTAAACAAATACCATTCCACTTAGTTCCCAAGAGTTAACTAAATTTGTATTTACCTCTCCACAAACATTTTTTTTTTCACTCTTTATTTTTCAGAGCTTTTAATGAATTCAACCATATTATCGGAGAATCAATATTATTATGAGATTCTCCAACAGTATCTAGAGCCTGTGGTTGGGAAACATTCTCGTTGGCTGCTATGCTACCGCGCCTCATCCCATGGCTGGCTGGCAAGTACCTTCCACACCAACTGCGATGGAAAGGACAATACTGTTACCATCATGAAAAATGGAGCCAATATTTTTGGCGGATACACGGACATTCCCTGGAGTAAGTCAACGGTCTGATTGTTGTTGTGGTTGTTTTTTCTAATGCGTGTTTAGTTAAAGGTATTCCAGGCGCGACAATTGTTTACGTGGAACTTTGTAATGCTACAATCATGTACGGTAATTAGAGCGTCACGGTAAGCATTGTGTAATAGCAAGATATGAAAGGTTTTGTATGGGAGAAAAACGATTCCTATTTGACGGCAAAATTACCAATATTTTTTGATAAAACTTGAACTCCTTTGCGTAGTTATGTGCATCACGTGTCCCTTTTGAGTCGAATTAAGGCGAATCCAAATAGTTGTAATTCCATAGTTTTACTTCATATTCAATCATAGTTCCATGATTCCACTAGTAGGAAATTATTATCCAAAAATCGTTCCTAATTTTGTTCTCCACATCGGAAACGTTTTTCTGCCATACAAAACCAATTAAGTTCGCTATTACACAACGGCTGCCATGACGTCCCAATTTACCGTTCGTGATTGTAGCATTACAAAGCTCAACATAGACGCTCGTGAGACTTGGGGGTGCCTTGTGGTTTGTTTCTACAGAAAGTGGATTCAGTGACTCCTGAGGACTGACTCGTTAAATAGAGTAGCCCTAAAAAGTCACTTTTCTATGTGTAAGATCTATCGACTGGACCCTCCTGTTTGCTACCAACGAAATTTGCCGTGAGGCATGTATTGTAATTTACGGTCCATATTTAATCTTCAATTTGGCAAAGAATGACATACGTACATTGTTATGCACTTTAAAGCTTTTTAGAATTATTGTTGCGTTACGTGAAGGAACCGTAATCAGGGCTCCTTTTGCTAAGTTACCTCTGAAATAAGCGTAGTTACCTCAAATTTAACTTCAGGTTGCAAGATGTTCACCTCCGCTTTACTTAGCAAGGACAGATAGTATTTAACGATCGCGTTTTCGTTGTTGTTGGTCTTTTTTATTTTTGCATTAAAATGGCAGCTATCTGCTTTTAAACATGTCTGAATTATCGCCAAAAATGCTTCTGCTGTTACCTCTGTTTTGGGACCTATGCCGGGCACTAAGCTTAAGTTAGTCGAGTACACAGAAGCCATAAACAGTGCCTGTTTTTTTATGGATGGTCTGTCTTCTAACAGATCACTTAATCCTTGATTTTAAGCACCTCTCTTGCGGTTTGTATCATTTGCCCACCATTTGTAGTTGCCCCATTTATTTATAATAGATAAATACATAAACTTATCTCTATTTTTTGAACTTTCAGACACTGATTCCACTGGTTCCTATGGTAACACTACCAAGGCGTTTATTTTTTCTCTTCGCAACAAAATACGAGGAGCGTTTAAGAGCTTGGTGAAAAGTCGGTCACAAGCAATTTACAGGAGCTCACGCTCTGGTCCAGTATTTGGCGGCGGCCACGATATCATAATTTTCGATCAGGCAAACAGTAATGATCATTCATACACAAATTTTGGACACTCTTATTCCGTTCCACTAGGAATAGACACAGGGGACCGGCACCTCAAAATCCTAGCGGGGTCGTACCATTTCAAACCTGATGACTGGGAGGTGTTCTTTCTTGTTTAGTCCCCCGAATCATTTATTATTATCATCATCATCATCATCATCATCATCATCATCATCATCATCATCATCATCATCATCATCATCATTATTATTATTATTATTATTATTATTTATAAGATTGACTTTTGTTATTATGTTATTTTTGTCTGCAAATGGACTGTCGCAGTTCTTCATCCATTTGCAGACATCTTCAACAAGATCATGATACCAGCCCTAGATCTCTTGACTTAGCCAAAAATTTCGCAGTCTTGAGGAAATGCCAAGGAAAGATGGACTGTCTGGTATACGAGATCCTCCTGATTAAGAAGTACAGACCAAGTCTTAACATCCAATCAGACTCAATACGTGCCAAATTATTCACTTGACTTTGGTTTTCCTTTGTGTGAGGTCACTTGATGATTCACTGGCTTAGAACAATAGACTATTGTTTTCAGTTTAGTTTTGTCAACTTACTTATGTAAATTTTCTTCATTTTTTTGATAATGATGACAGGATGTCATTGAAACGTCGAAATCTCTCCGCGTTAGTTTTTCTGCTTAATTATTATTATTGTTATTAATATTATCATTATTATTATTATTATTATTATTATTATTATTATTATTATTATTATGTGCAGTTAAAAAACGTATGTATGCTAAAATAGAACCACATAGGGTGCGCAGCGTAACCTATGCGATGTTAAGGAACTTAATAAAAAGAAAACTGTTGAGTTAAAAAAATAGTGATAAAATGTAAAAATCTCATATTATTATTATTATTATTATTATTATTATTATTATTATTATTATTATTATTATTATTATTATTCATTCATTCATTCAACAAGTAAATGATTAGAACAGGAACCCATATGCCTTTAGCTACAGTTTTAGCCAATGATGACTGATTTATTAATACTGGTATCATTTGAGTGGACTGCGCTATCCTTCGGTTTTTTTTACTTGCTACGCGCTGTAATTTGTGGGTAAAAATCGTTCCACTTTTTCCTTCAATCACGAGCAAAACCAAACCTAATCGTTACTTTCTCAAAAGCGGTTTCGCTAAGCTTCGTGTAGACGCCTCGTATTTCCTTTGATTCACACGGAGGTAGACACGTCTACGCAACGCTGGTGCAAATCGTTTTCCTGTATACTGGCATTCGAGTCAGAGATTACGTTAACACGACGTTATCCCTAAGCTTTCCAATCTTTCGTTGGTCGTGTTGACTTTGCATTTGCTACGCCATTGGACTTAAGTGCAGTTACATTTACAAAAAAATAGAATTTTCTTGATCTGATCGTCTTATGATTACAGTTGTAATCGGATAATGCAAACTGTTCAAACAAATTTTACAGTTTTACCGGAAGTTGACATAATACAAGAGGGGTCCAAGTGTCCAGATGAGACCGCTCGGCGAACAAAAAATATATTCGTAGGATAGATATTACGTCTAAAGGTGTCTCCTTTGAGATCCGCAAAGAGAGGTGAGACGTCATATCACTGAGATTTCCAATATTTCCAGAATGTTAGTTTTGGCCTTCTCGAAGTGCAAAGATCTATGTATCAAATGTGAACTTTGAAATCGCTGCGAGTTAGTCAATGACTGGACGTTGATTTTTGGATAGTTTTCTGCACACATCATGATAACGTAGATTTCAGTCTTTGCGTCACATCAGCTTAAATTTCAAGTTTTGGACTTGAATAGCTTTTACCTATATTCACATGTTTGTAGATTCATTGGTATTTTTAAACCACTGCCTCGTTTTTATCGTCTTGTAAATAGCTCCTTTTTTCATCAGTTTAAAGTTTTTGTATAGAAAGTAGTTAGTTTAAGTCACACGACGCCAGAAGCTTTTAGCCTTGAAACACATCGTGTTTAAATAAACCTTCTGTATCTAGATCTCTCGCCTTGGTTGCTTTCATTTACGTTATTTATAATTAAGAATTAATGTATAAATAAAAGCCTGCTGAGACGCGAATTACTGTTGTTTGGTTGTTTGTTTGATTATTTGTTTGAATCCCAAAACGTGCATCTACTATTAAGACCGTCGACCCTCTCCTTATAGGCAAGAGTGCTTTTGCTAAGTTTACAAGTGTGAAGACAGGTACCCCAGGCTCTACAAAAGTGCTAATTTTGATATTAGCAATGTGCGTACTAGTGCTACGTAGCGAAATACCAAGGGTTGCTATTGGGGAAAACGTTTCCCATCCATTTGAAGGCAAAATTACCAACAATTTTTTAAAAACGTTGTTCAGCTGAATACCCATGTTTGTTTTTTGTTTTGCTTTGTGACATTTTGGGGTAGGTGTAAGGCAAGAAGAGTAGGAAGAAGGTTAAGTTAAGTAAGGCAATATTTAGAGTTATATTCTTCAACACTAACAGTTGAAATTTAGAAGAAAGTTCTACGGAGGTTTTAGTGCGATCTGTGACTGATTTTGCAAGTCAGCTTCATGGTCTTATAAAATTAAGCCAGTCCTATTTTGACCCTACTTCCAACCCGTGAATTTTTTTTTTTTTTTTGAATTTATTTAAAGTCTATAAATCCTGTTGAGTAACGCTATTGAAATTAAAGGTACGTAACAGCTGCCATGGATAACTTCGGGGACCTCTCGAAAGACGGAACAATACTTATTTTCACTTGATATCTCCGCGGGTTATATCTTTGCAGATCCTAAGGTGGGCAGACCGGTAGGGTCGAACATTCCGCACGCAAAATCTGGAAGAGGGAAACTTAAAAAAAAAACGGAACTGAATAGCTCTAGAGGAAGTTTTCGACCCAAGACCCGATTTTGAGAAGAAATTGTTGTCCTGCCCCTTGGTCGCGGCGGATGTTATGAGTGCACCATGTGTGAAAATTAAGCGCTTAGCTTTCTGATAATTCAAGTATAATCTGCCGTGTGTTTTGTTAGTAACGGTGAAAGTCAATATAAATTTCAAATCTACCAGTCTTTTTTCTTTTTGCTTTATTTTTTTTTTCGGATCTTTTTTATTGTTTCCGACTGCATATACTTACACGAACAACAACTTCAAAGTGGCTTTCTCAAATGACTGACGGAGGCGCGGTAGTGTAGTGGTTAGCGCGACGGACTTTCGATCGGACGGTCGGAGGATCTGAGAGTCGTTGGTTCGAGGCCAGGTTAGTCTCTTCATTGCTATGTTGTTTCCTTAGACAAGAAACTTTGCTCCACATTGTCTCTCTTCACCCAGGTGTATAAATGGGTACCAGCGACATACTGCTGGGGGTAACCCTGGGATGGACTAGGGGGGAGTACCAATACTCCTAGTTGCTTCATGCTACAGAAACCGGGCTAAGCTCCTGCCCTGTGGGCCACATAGGCTTAAACTACCTTTACCTTCTCAAATGACTGACAGTACAACACCTGGGAATGTACTCCAAAATATGTTTCTTATTTTAGTTATTTATTTATTTATTTTTATTTTTTAATAGATAGAAACTGTGACGTTTGTCTCATTAAAGTTATTTGACTCATACGCAATTTACGTCTTGTTTTCTTTTGGTCACAAACGTTCCTTTCATCAAAAATCCACCCAATTCTCGGTTTTCACTGTCACGCCATTGAAAAAAAAATCGAAACCATTCCATGAATGAAGTCAAAAAATTGACATGGTATAGAGGATAAATAAATAAGGCATCTTTCCAAGTTTCAGGTCTGTGCGGCATCCCTAACTCGAGTTATTTGACAAAATGTTCCACATAAATTTATAGAGCTTAGTATGGAGACGCCATGTTTGTGTCCCTCTGAGGGGCACAAACATGGCGGCCGGAAATACGAAAAAACATCTGGAGTTCACTTTTGCCAGAAAAGAGGTTTGTTTGCCCTTGTGAATTTTCGAATGTTTAGATTAATATTTCTCCTCAAACTTAAATTGTTTAGAATGCTGAAAATCACCCGAAGAGTCATTTTTAAGATACGGAAAAGCTCTGTCACGGCCGTCCTCCTTCTGTCACGCACGATGGAAACTCGGAAATTGAAACTGTTCTATTTTCAAAAGGAAGCACGACATCGAACTAAGAAATTGTGAACAGACATATTTTTAGGTTATCTTTCCTTGAATAAAGGTAAAAATTTTGTAGGCCTCCCAGTTTTGAATTCTAGAATTTGGTGACGTCACGTGAAAACCAAGAATCCTTTAAATTTTCAAGGGGTAATTTTTTCTCTGCTACGGGAATCGTTTCCGGTTGGGAATAATTTGTGATCGGTGATCATTTGTGGTTTAATTTGGAGATCATTCCCGGTCGGGAATCATTTCCTGTCCGGAATCATTCGTGGCTTCGGGATCACTCGCGGCGTGGTACTCGATGTAGATCAAGCAAACTTTACACTGTTTGTACCTACAGGTTTGTGGGATAGGTATAATTTTTCAATTACGACTGATAACATGTAACAGAAACGCAAGCAAACTTAACACTGTTTGTACCTGCAAGGTTGTGGGATATAAATAATTTTTCAATGTTACAACTGATAACATGTACGAGAAACTCAAGCGAAGATGAAGACTACGAGAAATTTTTCCTTCTAACTCCTCCAGGCCTTGAGACGCCCGATACCTCTCCAAGCAAGCTTGAGGCCTTGTTGGCCGTACTCCATTTTTTTTTCGCCAAAAACTTTCCCAAGTTCTACGTTATCCGAAGAAACGTATAGACCTTATGCAAAAATGGCCCACATTTTATATTCTTTTGCCTGCATTCAAATTAGCCGATTTTTGAACTCAAGAACGTATTTATTAAAGCTAATTTAAATACAAAAAGAAGGAATATTAAAAAGCCAGCCACTTGTAAACTGAGGGTCCATTAATATGTCTCTACTATCGGGAGCAGATTGAAAAATAAATAAATAAACAACGATTAACAGCAATTTGGAAGATGCAGCAGGGAACGAATAGAACTTTTTCTTTATCTACAAAAATAAACATTTCAGATGTTCGCTAACAACTTTCGGGAAATGTTCAGGATTATTGACACAGTATATGATGAGCTTAAGGTTACTTCCATGTTTCGCGAGTGCCTTCAGGGAAATCTAGCGTACGTGCGCTGCTTTCAATAAAACCACGGAAACCTATATATCACTGTAAAGCTGATAAATTGAAGTTTGCGGAAATATCAATGTTTTTTTTTATTTTGTTGGATACATAAGCGCTCAGAGGCCTGCAAACTCAATACTAGCGACGTGTACTTAACTGAATTAACCACTATCACGTAAAGGCGCACAACCAAACAGACTGCACAATATCAATCAGGAGATAATAGGCTAACAAAGCGTGTCAGGCTTTTTCTTTATTCCTATTGGTTTGTGAGAAAACCCATCCTAAAGATGGACAATGGAAAATTTTTGTAGTCCCGTCAGATGTTAACACGTCACGGTAAAAATATTTTGAATTTCGTAAAAGCCTGACACACTTTGATGCATTAATATCTGATGACCAATTTGGCCAAATTTCGTTGAAATCTGGCAAATCTACATACTCTATTAATTCATTTGAAGATGGGGAATTCGCGCAAAAACAAAAGCCGTGTTTTCGGCCTTGAAACATTTTCCGAGTTTTCGCACCTCATTAAAATACTTGTCAACGCGCTCACGCCGCCGGCCAATCAAACACAAAGAAGCATTCCGTGGGGAGTTCTGTGAGCATTTAGTGTTACTGTAATATTGTAAAGCGATTTCTTTATGGGAAAAGTTAAGTCTGGCGCGAGAGAGCCACCGGCGAAACCAAAACAAAGAAGAAAACGGCAGATAGACGCAGAACATGAAACGAGGCACGCACTTCTCACCGCTATCAGTACACGAGGCCTCGCGCTGAGGTTCGCTGTTTATTTTCAGCCCGTCAACAACGACGAAAGTGGCTGGATTGTCGCCGGCATCTTTGATTGCGGACTCCGAACTGATGTTCGACTCTCCACTATCCGATTTTTTCGTCCCCGAATTTCTCTGCTGCCGAGGCAGTTATAGAAAATCTGACTGGTTGTACCAAGAACCCTTGTCGCTCTCCGCCAGCTGAATTTTTTTGGCTTCGTCATTGATTTTTCGACCTTCTTTGGGCCCGGTTTTTTCTTAACTGTCACCCAAGGCGACTTTTCTAGTTTCGTCTTCTTCATAACAACCTTTTACGCAATGCTTCATTCCAAAATGGAATGCTGTTTCACAGTAAAATTTTACATACAACGCCGTGACATGTCATGAACACGATGTAGACAGAAATATGCATATTTCCGGTAATTCGAGATCGCGGGTAAATTTTGCCGCGTAATATCTCAACACAGTCCCGCATAAATTGGATTATGACAACTTCACTCGCTCACCGCTTTTCCTACAAAACTTTGTTTTTCAGATAGCTCGCGTTCTTTTTAAGATTTCTAACGGCTGTTTTCACGAAACTTTGCATCCCTTTCTTGTTTCAACAATTATCTAAAAAAAATTATTTGAGAAAAATTCGACCCTCCTTCCCTATAAATAACCTTAACTCGACTCTGGAATGTCGATCTCTTAATGAAACACGATAATTAAACGTGCGGTCTAGAAATCCATCATCGAAGGCGATAAGCTAACCAGGAAAGGTGTTTCGTGTTAAGAAAAGTGTTAATGTGTTCAGGATCGATGGGATTGCATTTGAAATAAATTTAATTAATGACAAACAGAACAAAATTGTTAATGTTTTATTGAATGACCGTTTTAAGCGGCAAGATGAATTTTGTGGGAAAGACAAATCCATTTCACTTCTCGCGCGCCCCAAGAATGGCGCACATTGCAGAGGCAGGGAACAATTTTTCACCTCATCGGATTTATGGATCACCTCTGTGCCCAGATAAACGGATGATATAGCCTCTAAAGTCAACTGTTTGACCGTAAGGCCAGCCAGTTTATCAAAGGTAAGTCCTTTGAGCAATTTCTAAGCGAGATCTGTCGCATTCAGGCCGGCGAGTTGTGGCGTGAAAATGGAGATCATTCCGCTACTTTGTTTAGCCTCTTGGGTTATTATAAAGCAGTCGTCATCTACCTGTGATGGAGTTTGTCTTCAGATGCTTGAAAGCCGGTTGAAAGCGAGTTGATGATGCAAGCCTTCCCAGCACACAAATTCTCGATGGAACGCCGACTGAATCGCGAAGAATCGAAGTTCTCGAAAGAGAACTAGCTTTCCATCGGGGAAAAGTTATGGACATTGAAAGTTCTATCGTGGCGGCTCAGGCGACAGCCTTGCGTCTTCAACTTCCCTTGGGCCCGTAAACAAGAAAAGGCAACTAAAATCTGGGGTATTAATTTGCCTGTGTTTAATTTAAGCAATACACTGGGACATTATTTTGCATGTGTTTAAATTTATCGATGCATTGGGGCATTAAATTGCCCGTGTTAAAATTAATCGATACACTGGGGCATGAATTTGCCTGTGTTTATTTTAACCAATGCACTGGATTATTAATTTCCCTGTGTTTAAATTTAGTGACGCACTGAGGCATTAATTTGCCTGTGTTAAATTTAACTGATACACTGGGGCATTAATTTGCCTGTGTTTAAATTTAGTGATGCACTGGGGCATTGAATTGCCTGTGTTTAAATTAATCGATACGCTGGGGCATTAACTTGCCTCTGTTTAAATTTAGTGATGCACTGGGGCATTAAATTGCCTGTTTTGAAATTAATCGATACACTGGGGCATTAATTTGCCTCTGTTTAAATTTAGTTTTTTTTTTTTTAATGCAAGTTTATTCCAAACAAAACATATCTTACAATACTAACATTTCTTACTAATAAAACAATACCACATGTTACTTACAATACCGTAGCATAGCTTACAATAACTAAACTTAAATTGCACTACTTACAGTCAATGCACAAAGGAAAAATAGGAATTTTTGAAAAGAAAAGCTACATACAATCAATTTACTATTAACAATACAATACTGTTCAAATTTAGTGATTGACTGGGGCATTAAATTGCCTGTGTTGAAATTAATCGATACACTGGGGCATTAGTTAACCTGTGTTTAAATTAAGCGATACACTGGGGCAATAGTTTGCCTTTGTTTAATTTAACTGATAAACTGGGGCATTAGCTTCCCTGTGTTTAAATTAACCGATACACTAAGGCATTGTTTTGTCTGTGTTTAAACTAAGTGATAAACTAGGACATTAATTTGCTTGTGTTTAATTTAACCAATACACTGGGGCATTAATTTGCCTGTCTTTAAATTAAGTGATACACTGTGGCATTAATTTGCCTGTGTTTATTATAATCAATACACTTGGGCATTAATTTGGCGGTGTTTAAATTAAGTTATAGACTGGGACATTATTTTGCCTGTTGTGTCGGTTGTTACACTAGCTCACCTCGCGCAGTGATGCCTCGTTGTCCTGTGCTTCAGCAACGCAGTCGTAGTAGGGAATTTCTTATCACAATAATCAAAGTGCGTCCTGTATGGAGCCATTTTTCAACGCAAATACTTGTGTAAACCTGTTGTGGTGGCCAAATATTTTATGGTTTTTGTAATTTCCTGCTATTCTTTAAGCTTCCTTTGTAATAAAAAATGATACCATTGTGTTTCGTTCATCTGATATTTTTTACCCACGTAAGATTTTGAAACAAGGAAATCTATTATCCTTTCTATCATTTCGTTTCGAAAAATTTCAGCTTTAAATTTCAACAATTTCAGATCGAGCCATTGCCGTAACTTCTAAAACCCGGCGCTTTTTCTGTCTGAATTCTTCGTGGACAAGTTCGATAGCAAAGGATTAGTTCATGTACACCTCTATTATCCAATCACAATTGTTACAGGAAGTCCCGTAAACTGCATTTTATTGAGAAGCTATAAATACCTCTCTTAGACTTGAAGAAATCTCGTGCACGATGGATGCAGACGAAATAGGTCTATTTTAAAAATCTTAGAAACAACAGAAACGACAAAAAGAGGAGAAGAAGCGAGAAGAGTGTGAGAGGAAAGACAACCCCAAACAGAGGAAGTGCAATGTAACGGAAACCAGGATCTTGTGAAATACTGTACGGTGACAACAGCTGCCGAGAAGGCTGGGAAAGTGGAGTAACAGCATTTCTGCTGTTGATTCTTGCTTCTGGGTACTTTTCTGTTATCACGAAGTATATACATGTCGCGCGAAAATTAATTTCAAGTCTTCAGAAAAATATGTCATCGTTAAAACTTGATGACAACAATCGGCCCAGAAAAGGTGTCCGGATTAAGACCTTTCTCTCGCTTGATGTTTCTGTTCTCCTTATTTTAGAGTTGTTCTTATTACAACTCCTACTGAGATTTCGGTAAAAAAATTACCTACTAAGCAACGAGGACCAACATTCCTGAGTCGAGCTAAACTCATCATGGCCGTTGAAAACTTTCCAAACATTGTCTGAAATATCTTTATGATTTTATTCCTGTTAGCATGTCGGTAGAATCCGCCACATTTCTAAAAAGGTACCTGTAAATTCTTAATTAAAATTCTTAGTAAATACTAGTTCACTTGAATAGCTTAGTTTTGTACAGAATATAAGAATTGGCCGGTTTAAAGATATTTTAAAATTTCTCATAAGCATTAAGCTTGGCAACGGGTTAAACAAGCCAAAGAGAAGATAAATTCCGGTGTCTCTAAGCAGCATTGTATTCTTTAATTACCATTTATAAACAATATTCAGCAGGTACTTATAATTAAACGGGATCTATCTGACAGCATGGTATTTCAAATGTAAAACCGAAGGCCATAAAATGTCGATTCGAGGATAGCTTAATATTTTCAAATAATGATAAACTTCGATCCGCCACACGCCTTTCCTTTTTTCGTTCTCTTTCAAGTCTTTCTTCGTTTTTTTTTTCATAATTTCTTTATAAACAAAATTCGAAAATAGCCACAGCCGTCGCCTTTGTAAGACAGAAGCACTTTAAATTTACTTATCACCTTTCTATCCGCTAAAGTGATTGAAAGGAATAGCGTCCTGATTAAACAAACGACGAAATTCTACTGGTGCTTAATACATTAGTTTCTACACACGAGCTATCTACACAGTGGCATTCTCCTTTTAAAGATCAACGTTTGTAGCCGACAAGTTGTCATAGCAACCACGGTAGAATGGATTCCAACCTTAAGATTTATACTTTTCTAAAGATGTTTTCTTTGAAGGTTGCGACAGCATGCTCGGATATAAGCTTAATTTCCATTTCCTCAAATTCTTCTTCTTCTTCTTCTTCTTCTTCTTCTTCTTCTTTATCTTTGTCTGTATCTTTTGTTTGTTCAGAAAAATTCCGAGAACTGACAGAATTGACAACTTTCATTTATTTGGGAGAACACAGCAAGGACGTTTTGTAATTTACAGAAGAGGGTTAATTTTTCAAGAAAAGCACATTTCAGAATTCATTCAACAACGAACCCGGATAGAGGGTTGTAACATTCCATTTGCGGAAGTTCAAAAATAGGAATAAATTGTTTCCAGTATTGGTACTCGTTTTTGGCTCAAAAGCTGAATTCGCTGATGGAAATTACCTGCGTTTGAAGTAAGTTGTCACTGTTCCATGTCTGAGTTGGCAGCAAATGTTCGTGAACTCACGCCATATTCATCCGTTATTGGATTTATTACCGTTACGTAAGCAGCTATCAAGACAAATATTAGCCTTAAATTAAAACACACAAAGAGCTAATTAATACAGTACAAAGATCTAAGATGCTGCATGGAGTGTTCTGTAGAGATACCTTTACTGTGAAATAACAAATGTTTAGTTTTCATGCGGTGAAGTTACATTTCATTCTGATGAGAAGCGAGAAACGCGAGATTCATGACCTACATAAATGTATCTACCAAAAAACTGAGGAGTCCTTTAACAGGTGAAGAAACTTTCTTGTCAAGTACACGTTTGTTTTGTCGTTTTAATTTGACCAATTGTGTCTTGACCCAAATAACTAATTTCTAAGCTCTATTGTATAGACGAACAAGCATGCTTCAAAATTAAAAAATTCGCCATATTTTTTTTTTCAAATTGCAGTCTTCAATTAATCAACAACCTTAGTTAACAATGATAGCCATAAAATGATGACTTCAATACAGTGTTTCAAATAGTAATGAAGAAGAGTGTCTTCCCATTTTTCCTTCCCTTTCTAACATTTCTTCTTCTTCGCTTAACTTTTTTTGCCAAAAAATTATTCGAAAACAGACACAGTTGTCTTCCTTCTAAAATCCAAACAAACATCTTTAAATAGCTTCGTTAAGTTAGCTAATGACAAGTTCCTGTTTTCAACTGACGAGGGAACTGTCTAGATGCCAACTGATCGCATTTTCATTGGCTTAAAATGACAGGTGCGATGTTTAAATAAACCTACGCTAAAACTCTACTGGTGCTGAGAACAATAAGTTGCTATCGACAAGCTATCTGTTTGTGCTTCCTTTCAAAAATCAACATTTGTAGCCGACGAGTTGTCGGTGCAGCTTCGATAGAAACAAAAGAAAATCATGGATTCCAAGCCCCAGCTTTACGTTTTTCTAACGGTCTTATCATTGAGAGTTGTTTCTGCCTGCTTGGATGGTAAGTTTCATTTTCTCAAATCGTTTGGCAGTTGTGTCTTTTTTTTTCTTTCAGCTTCTGCCTTTTTTTCTGAAATATTTTACGCATTGATAAAACTGGCACCAGTACGTTGCGTATTTGAGAGAAGAAACCGCCAACTTTTTGTCATATAGCAGAGCCTTCATGGTTTAAAATAACTCACCCCTCAAAATTCATTCCTTCTCTTTCCTTTGTAAAGTAAAGAGTCGCGAATTATTTCAGTTTAGGAGTTCCCATAATATAATCGATTTTTAACCAATATTATGTTCAAATCGATATGGTGCAAAAACGGAATTCATAATTATCCAGACTTGTATAACAAGTTTTTATGTCATAATTTCAAACCTGAGTTAGCAGCAAAGGTTTCTTATCTATTTCAGCTTCATCGTTTACCAGAATGGTTGTTGACATGATTAGGTGTTTTAAAACTCACGCAATATTCTACCCTTTGGAAATATTTTCATCACGTATGCATCATCTAGACGTATTTCAGTTTTGTATTAAAAAGGGAACTGCCAATTATACCTACCCAAGTATCGATGATAGTGCCGTCCCTATCTTGAAATACCTTTATTGTAATTGTTAGAAATGTCAGGTTGCCAAATTCCTGCTGTAAACCTAAATTTCGTAAGAATGATCTGGACATATTTCAGTTTTATATTAAAAAGGAAACGTCATTTGTAATTCTCAAAAAATGTTCAACATATTCTAGTTCGTTGGATTTAGAGGCTTGATATTTAACCCGATGCATGCCGCAATTAATGAGGATATTTTACACGTAGAGCCGAGTTGTTTCTAATCATATAATATAATAATAGAGCTGATGTTTGCGGGCATAAATATGTTTTTGACACGAATCAGGCTCATTTTAGAATAAGTTCTATAATAATTTGAGAGGGCATTCAGGAAAAAAATTCAAAGAGAGTACAATAACTGAGACACAAGCAGTTTGAATTAACAAATGACAAGTTCCTGTCTTCATTTGAACTCATCACCTTTCCGTCCGCTAAACTAATTGAAAGTAATAGCGTCCTGGTTAAACAAACGTCGGAATTCTACTGGTGGTTAATACATTTGTTTCTACGGACGAGCTATCTAGATCTATTCGGCGGCATTCTCCTTTTAAACATCAACGTTTGTAGCCGACGAATTGTCATAGTAACCACCATAGAAAAAAAGGAAAGGGGAATCACGGAAGGTTGCGACAGCCTGCTTGGGTGTAAGCTTAATATCCATTTCCTCAAATTCTTCTTCTTCTTCTTCTTCTTCTTCTTCTTCTTCTTCTTCTTCTTCTTCTTCTTCTTCTTCTTCTTCTTCTTCTTCTTCTTGTTTGTTTGTATCTTTTGTTTGTTCAAAAAATTCCGCGTACTGACAGATTTGACAACTTTCATTTATTTGGGAAAACACAGCCAGGACGTTTTGTGATTTACAAAAGAGGATTAATTCTTCAAGGAAAGCACATTTCAAAATTCATTCAACAACGAAAGCCAGATGAAGGGTTGTAACATTCCATTTGCGGAAGTTCAGAAATACAAATAAATTGTTTTCAATATCGGTTCTCGTTTTTTGGCTCAGAAGCTGAATTCGCTGATGGAAATTACCCCGTTTGAAGTAAGTTGTCACTGTTTCATGTCTGAGTTGAAAATAAATGTTCGTGAACTCACGCCATATTCATCCGTTATTGGATTTATTACCGTTACGTAAGCAGCTATCAAGAACAAATGTCAGCCTTAAATCAAAACACAAAAACGGCTAATTAATGTAGCACAAAGATCTAAGATGCTGCATGGTGTGTTCTGTAGCGATACCTTTTCTTTGTAAATAACAAAATGTTTAGTTTTCATGCGGTAAACTTACATTTCATTCTGATGAGAAGCGAGAAACGCTGGATTCATTACCTACATAAACGTATCTATCAAAAACCTGAGGAGTCCTTTAATAGGTGAAGAAACTTCCACGTCAAGTACACGTTTGTTTTGTCTTTTTAATTTGAACAATTTTGTTTTGACCCAAATAACTAATTTCTAAGCTCTATTGTATAGACGAACGAGCGTGCTTTAAAATTACAAAATTCGCCATGGTTGTTTTCAAATTGCAGCCTTTAATTAATCAACAACCTTAATTAACAATTATAGCCATAAAATGATGACTTGAATACAGTGTTTCAAATAGTAATGAAGAAGAGTGTCTTTCCGTTTTTCCTTCCCTTTCTTACATTTCTTCATTTTCTCTTAACTTTTTTTTGCCAAAAAAAAAAAAATCGAAAAATGACACAGTTGTCTTCCTTCTAAAATCCAAACAAACATCTTTAAATAGCTTCGTTAAGTTAGCTAATGACAAGTTCCTGTTTTCAACTGACGAGGGAACTGTCTGGATGCAAACTGATCGCATTTTCATTGGCTTAAAATGACAGGTGCGATGTTCAAATAAACCTACGCTAAAACTCTACTGGTGCTGAGAACAATAAGTTGCTATCGACAAGCTATCTGTTTGCGCTCTCCTTTTAAAAATCAACATTTGTACCCGACGAGTTGTCGGTGCAGCTTCGATAGAAACAAAAGAAAATCATGGATTCCAAGCCCCAGCTTTACGTTTTTCTAGCGGTCTTATCATTGAGAGTTGTTTCCGCCTGCTTGGATGGTAAGTTTCATTTTCCTAAATCGTTTGGCAGTTGTGTCTTTTTTTTTTTTTTTGAGCTTCTGCCTTTTTTTCTGAAATATCTCACGCATTGATAAAATTGGCACCAATTGCGTATTTGAGGGAAGAAACCGCCAAATTTTTGTCATATAGCAGAGCCTTCATGGTTTGAAATAAATCACGCTTCAAAAGTCATTCCTTAATTTTTTCCTTTGTAAAGTAAAGCGTCGCAAAATATTTCAGTTTAGGAGTTCCCAAAATATACTCGATTTTTATCCAATATTATGTTCAAATTCGTAATTATTCAGAACTGTATAGCAAGTTTTTATGTCATAATTTTAAATCTGAGTTAGCAGAAAAGGTTTGTTATCTATTTCAGCTTCACCTTTTACCAGACTGGTTGTTGAAGTTATTAGCTGTTATAAAACTCACGTAATATTCTACCAGATGGATTTATTTTTTCATCACGAATGCATGCTTGAAAAGGGAAAAACAAATTATAGTGATAGTTCATACTATCTTAAAATACCTTCATTGTGGTTGTTAGAAATGTCAAGTTGCCAAATTCCTGCGGTTAACCTAAATTTCGGAAGGAAGGAAAAAGCTTATTGAAGTGACGCCAGTATCGCCGATAGTGCATCCTTATTTTAAATACCTTTATCGGGATTGTAAGAAATGTTAAGTTGTCAAATTCCTGCTGTTAACCTAAATTTCGCTCAAATACGAACAGGTTGAAAATATTTTCCAAAATATTGAGGAGTTCTGTTGACATGTGGAAAGAAAACGCCACGACAGGTTATTGCTTATCTGGTCGTCTTCCTGACAATGAACTTTCCGTGACTACGTTTTACCAATATTACCAGTATTTTGCCAATACTACCAATAATTTGTTTCCTTGCTCCTTTTCATCACCAAAACCTAATTTCTAAGCTGACACTATTGTAAAAACGAACCTGGCATGCTTTAAAACTACTGACGTAATTTCTGTTTTCCTCACGATACAGACTTCAATTAATAAACAAGCTTGGTGAAAATCTAAATTGAGTACGGAGGACTTTTGACAGTTTGCTATCCATTGCAGCTGGATTTCAAGGAAAAAAAAAACATTTTTGTTAGGTTCTTATTGCTTTGCACTCCAAACACGCAAATACTTCAAACTTCCTGACTAATCCAACTCACTTTTTTACCTTAAAAGGTATAAAAAATGGAAAACATGACCTCATATTCCTTAGTTCTTTCCGCTCAGGCCGGTTTCGCTTTGAACCTTTATTTATAAAAGCAAACTAAAATAGCGGAATTGCAGAGTAGAAAACATCGTTTAACTACCACTCAGTTTTTTTTTTTTTTTCGTATGTTTTAAATTCTGTCGCACCATTCTTGTCGCCATTTGTTATGTTAAAAAAATGTTCACCATATTCTAGTTTGTCGGATGTAGAGGCTTGATATTTAACCCCGGCCATGCCGCAATTAATGAGGTTATCACGCACGTAGCGCGAGTTATTTATAATCACATAATAAAACAATAGAGTAAATGTTCGCGGGCATAATTATGTTTTTGACCCAAATCAGGCTTATTTTAGAATGAGTTCTATGATAATTTGAGAGGGCATTCAGGAAAGGAATGAAAGACAATACAATAAGCGATATCTGGAACGCTGCCGGTGTAGCGTCGGCGTTTATTTTATTGTCCAAATCAAAGCTCTTATTGTCACATAAACTTAAGACTTTGGCTGAACATCACTAAATCTGCCAAAAGAATCTTTGCTTCTAATTTTTCAAAATTAAAATTACATCATTTCGTAAACAAGGAAGAAAAAGTAAATTAAAAGTTTTAAAATTAATTGCGCAACTTGTTAAAATGAGCGGGTTTCGCTTGACGAAGGCAAATTTACATTCACCTCTCCGTCTACAATGGAGCTACAGGCACTATTTCCATCATCCCCCACGAGTTTCTATAAGTTCTCTACATCTAGCAAAGACGCCTGAGAATTTGCTTCTTCGTTATGTTTTCCATCGATTTTGTAGCTCAAAACTTTTTCTTTGCAGATGACCGCGCTTCCAGTCAAACAAGCAAGAAAACGGCTATGTTATTTTCTTCTTTCTGATTGGTTTAGAGAAGAGGGCTAAATTAAATTTTAGCCGCTTAATTCTCCTTTTTAGACCGCAAAAAAAAAGGCCGCAATGCCCGACGAAATTGTTATAATCACTCTATATCCAACAAACGCGAATAAAATAATTGTTACGTGCACAATAGAGCAGCCAAGAAATGTTGACGAAGGCGATTTAATGACGGCTATTTTTTCGGTTATATTATAATTCCTGTTATCCCACAGCTGCTAAGCCAGTCATCTATGGAATTGCATTTTCCACTTATCCAGATTTTAATGATAACTGTACACCCACAAAGATACAAATTTCAAGAAATTAAAGAAACATTTTCTCGCCAAAATTTTATCCAGCAACCCAAACTACCAATGTCATCTATGCTTACAGTAAAGCTGCAAACACGATTGTCAAACACCGTTGCGATATTTTTGGCAGAAATAGTAACGTTAGTTTACATAACAACAGGGGCACACAACGGTTTGTTTCAGTGAAATATCTTTTTCGGAGGGACTTAATCATCTTAGATCGATGGGATTTAGATTGAAAAAAGCTGACGTTTTTTGTTTTTTTTTTTTTTTTGCCAAAATGCCATACCAAATTAACACTGGAGAACTAGTCTCCTTTGGTTTACACATGTTAACAGAGGCATGTGTTGTTTTAAAGTGCAAAATAAGGCAGGCTAGCATTATCGGAAAACCAATCTCATCTAAAGAATCCAACCAGGGTCATTTGGGATTGGATTTTGTAATTTTTTTGTTTTGTTTTGTTTTGTTTTAATTTTTTTTTCTTTGTGGCTGCTTAAGTTGGGATATAATTTCCGGTAAGGTAGGTATACTTATCCCGACACCTTAAGAGAAACGTGAAAGAATCCTGTCAAACAAGGCATGACATTCCAACAATTGCCTATTTAAGCTGTAGTTTTATAACGCATGTCTCGTTTGGTTTGACTGGACAAGTAATTCAACACGTAGGCTTTTTGAAAACGTCCAACCACTGTGAGGAAAACCTTTTTTTTTTCATCTAGATACTTCCAAAAGAAATCACACTTTTCACTTTTTGTCTCATCAGTTTCAATTTAATTGGAATCTTTCAGGTGAATGTCGTGAACTGGCCTTCCCTTCGTTTTACTTCTTTGCTAACAAGCGTCTGGAGAATCACAACATAACCACTGTCAGAGTCCGAGATATGAATGCTTGTGAACTGCGTTGTTACCATGAACCCAACTGCGTCAGTATTAATTTTAACTATACAGCAAATGCCAAGGGAACATACAGATGTGACTTGAACAACGCTACTCATGTAGGACATGACAAGGAGTTTGTACACACAGATGGCTACTTATACCGTGGGGCAAATGTAGGTTCTTCCTTCTTCTTCTTCTTCTTCTTCTTCTTCTTCTTCTTCTTCTTCTTCTTCTTCTTCTTCTTCTTCTTCTTCTTCTTCTTCTTCTTCTGCTTCTTCTTTTTCTTCTTCTTCTTCCTCTTCTTCTTCTTCTTCTTCTTCTTCTTCTTCTTCTTCTTCTTCTTCTTCTTCTTCTTCTTCTTCTTCTTCTTCTTCTTCTTCTTCTTCTTCTTCTGCTTCTTCTTTTTCTTCTTCTTCTTCCTCTTCTTCTTCTTCTTCTTCTTCTTCTTCTTCTTCTTCTTCTTCTTCTTCTTCCTCTTCTTCTTCTTCTTCTTCTTCTTCTTCTTCTTCTTCTTCTTCTTCTTCTTCTTCTTCTTCTTCTTCTTCTCCTTCTTTTTTTTTCCGCTTGTTACTTTCCAGGCTTTCGTAGTTTGTCTTAGGGAAGTGGTCAACACTACTATACCCGACCAGGACCCACCGAACCACAGAATAGATGGTGGTCTCTGCCTGCACCCCCTTTCTCACCGCCAAGTGATGGTGTTTAATTGCATAGTCACCTCTCTATGCTGCAGTAAAAAAAAAGTGACAATGAGATTCAAACCTCACTTTTATTGTTTATCTTAAAATGCGGACTATTGCTAGCTGAATATTTATGTATCAACTCAATAAAATTTTGTAGGCAATGTTCATGAGATAGGTGGTGTCCTTGATAACTCCATTACCTGGCTGACAAGGTGTGTCCTCTCCGAACAAACTTGTTATAACCGGTTTCCTCTTCTCATCCCATTTTATTCCTTTTGCCTTTGAAAATTTTATCCTAAGCGAATACTAATCGTAAAGTAGTGCTCCTCCTTAATATTTGCTCATTACAATTTTTTATCGAGCAAAGAGTATTGTTCATCTCTGTTAATATTCCCATTCATACTTTATTTTTATTATTTTGTAGAGTGCTTGTGATAGTTCCCCTTGCCATAACGGTGGTACCTGTCAATCTGGATTCACAGATAAAGGATACCGGTGTTTGTGTCCGCCTGGATTTATGTTTGCACACTGCAAACAGGGTAAGGAGCAAATTTGCTCAATCATCTAGTATTGTTCGTCTGCAAATCCAACAGCTTCCTTGTGATAAATAGTATCAAATATTGGATAATTTTCCAAGCATGGAAGTGAAATGTCATTGCTTACTATTTGATTGCTTTTTAAGCAGCTTCTATCTCAATTCTTTTTTCTAACCGTTTTCTTAATATTTCTGACGTGAATCGAACCAACACGCTAAAGACGCAAAGAAATTTCGTCGGGCAAATTGCTACTCCTGAAGGTCTCATAATTGACAGTCTTGTTGTTCTATTGCTTTAAAAGTTAATGTTAACTGCAAATGTATTAATTTTTTTGAGTAAACAATTTTTATTTGTCTTACATAACTCAGTTTTACACTACTTACAATAATTACGATACTTACACTGTTGACGATACTTATTAACTATACATACAATATCTACACTACATACAGCCTAACGCTATGACTGCTTATGAATAATCACAAGTTACATCCAAAAATAATTAAAACACTATGCTTAGACATCTAACAATACTTTTTGATTACAAAAGGGCTACATTTTAAAGCATCTTTTTTTTTTCAAAACATCGAAGTGTGCATAATTAAACGAGACAAGCCCATTTGCGATAGTAACTAGACAGGCAATTATTTTCAGTCGCGATCTCTTTGAGAATTTCAAGTTTTCCTTGGATAAGCAGAAGAAAGTTTTGAAAATTTAATTCATCTCCACGGAGGCTTGTGCAGAAAAAGCTATATTTTGCAATTAATATATAAGCAATAGTTAAGTACCTGCCAATGTTTTGTCCCGTCGAACCAGCCGTAAAGTATGTGCCTTCCAGATATTTATCATTTCTCTTGTTTTTTCGTACCAAAAGTTTTGGAACAACGTGCAAACCTCGGCTAAGGTAACACAATTTATCAGTAAGTGGGTCAAAGTTTGCTCCGTGGGATAACATAAGTTACAAGTAGCATCTTCCATTAAATCATCACGATAAAGTGTGGTACGGGTTGTAAGAACAATATGAATCACTTTGTATTGAAACATTATTTTCACCTCCTTGGTGACTGTAAATGACATGAGATAGACCTTTTGGATAGTACTTTCTGTAAATCCGTGGCGAAGAATCTTGTGTTAAACAAAACGAGGATGGAAAACTCTTTTTAGGAGACAGGAGTAGAAGTAACTGGTGGTAAGGGTGTTGGGAGTGGCACTGGGTTTGGTAGTCGGCGTAGGGTTTGTGAGTCTTACTCTCCAATGTTTTGGGATTGCATTAACGAGGCAATAATATTTTGTAAAAGGTACATTCATTTGGAATTTTCGTCCAAATTCATTGAAATCCAGAAAAACACCTTCTTGGTTTAGTAAATCCCCTATTTTGGTAATCCTGGCGTCGAACAAATTTTGGTAGAACAGAAGTTTATTATCTACGAGGATGTTACAGTTATTCCATGGTACTTCAATTTTAAGCTGTGTTGTGATACCGTAGCCTGAAGACTTCTTAAACTCGCACCAATAGTCGTTAATGTTTGTATAGAATGCGGGAAGATTTTTTTAGATCAAGTGTGTTTGTTGCGTAATTGCACTTTGTTAGGAAGGATAAGCTTCCGTGTTTGTGTATGTGGTGATTGGGGATTATTTTCCAGGAAGCATGTAAGTCGTCATGAATTGTGTTCATCCAAGCAATTCTGAGAGCTTTTTCCATGATTTTGAGATCACACACTTTTAATCCGCCGTTTTTCTTTTCCCCAATTATGGTGGCACTTAGGAGGCTTAGGAGGAGGGTTCCCCGCCCATTTAAAGTTAAAGATTAGTTTATTTATCTCTTAGGTGTAGTGGATCGGGACAGTTTGAGAGTTCGTTTACAGCGCAAGCAATTTCACTATCTTTCATTGGTGTTTTGACAAACGCATCTTGTGCGTTGTTGCTTTCAAGAACTCTGGATCTGTTATGATACTAAACGGTTTTTTTTTTCAGCCAGATTTAAGGCTTCTGGGAGTTATTGCTTTCTACTTCTTCTATCTTTTTGTCTACCAGAGAGATAAAATTGCTCGAGGCACTTTGTGAGCTCGGTTTTCTCAAATGCTTTTCTTCATCTCTTCAAGACGAGTCAAGTACTCTGTTTAATTGTTGCGAGAACCAATCTAAGAAAATACTGTTTGTTATTTCCGAGCCTTTGCTAGAATACGGAACAATACAAAAGTCTAGCAAAAAAATTTTTTTGCTAAACTGTAATTTGCCAGTTCATAAACAAAAAGGTATCGATCAGTAAAAGTCTTTGCACTAACCATTACAAATCTTGGCAGCAAAATTGGTTGCCTCTTTGTGTTTTATGAAACAGCATTATAATAAATTAGTTGTACTTGTGAGGTCATTGCTTTTTGAAAGTGCTCTACCATTTTTCTTCCCGTTACACGAAATTACGTATATCGCAGGATAATTATGATCGGACAACGTATATTAAGTTCACCATGACCATATTTTGGCAGTGTTACAATGTGTTGAATAATTATTTGGTATATCCGAACTAGCTGCTAAGATTATGGCTGTTCACTTTTGTCTTGAGGTTTTTGTGTAACCATTATCTGTGTCCAATATTTTTGTTATAGACGTTAACGAATGTGCGTATGGAAGATGCATCCATAATTGCAGCCTCGACGCAGAGTGTATCAACACCAATGGATCGTACTTCTGCAAGTGTAACCTAGGGTACACTGGAGACGGCTTCAATTGCACAGGTGAAATTGACCTGTCCATAATCCATAACGCGTTAGGTAGCTGCCCTTCTAGCTGTGATTAGACCCTCATTATTATTATTATTATTATTATTATTATTATTATTATTATTATTATTATTATTATTATTATTATTATTATTATTTATCTTTTCACATGAAGTATGTGAAACAGACATACAAACAGAGCTTAACAGCTACTGAAATTGAAAGTTCTAATAAGAAGTCTCCGTAAAAACGTTGCAGATAAGAAATCGCTACTGACATGTCCCTCTATTATGTGTATGCCTGAGCTTGTATGTCATTTAAGGTTATATTGTTTTCCTTTTGTTGTCTTCTTTGGCTTGTTTGTTTGTTTGTTTGTTTGTTTTAACGTTCCAGTAGTTAGTTATAACCAGTAATCTTTTATTGCTTTATTCGATTCGATTCGACAAGTATACACCGGAGGTCTCAACTGATGGTGATGCTCAGGCCATTATATCTTCACATCCCGGAGTCATTTCCCATTAAACTTATTTCAGATATTAACCAGTGTGGAGAAGAAACACACAACTGCTTTTCTTCTCATTCATTTTGCTGCCAGAATGTCGTCACTATATCAAAGCACACGTGGTCTCATAGTAAAAGTGTTTCTTTGAGAAGTTCCTTCTTATTGTGAATGGTTGCTAAGCCAAGATATTATTGGAACAATTTAAAATTTCATTCAACTCCCGAAGGTGTTTTGGCACAGTTCAGTAGCTGCAAGGTCGGTGAAAAATAGGTGTATATCTATTTATTTAGTTTTCCTTAAAACGTGCTCCTTTCGTTGTGAAAGCTGGTATAGCTGCTCTTAGGGTAGTGATAACTGATAAATGATCAGTTACGGTTAACCGCAGATAATGTAATTTCATGCAGGACGAGTAATGACTAGATCAATTTTGTGTCCAAGTTCATATGTGGACTGATTAAGAGAAAGTCTTCGTAAAAACGTTCTAGTCGCTCTGACACTCTGGTAGAAGACTATACGCGGAGATGATTACACAGTGCAATCCAAATCTTCTCAATCATCCAGTTGATTTCTTCTATAAATCCAACATACTCGACTCGTTGTGGAAATACTAGCAAATATTAAATAATTTGCCACGCGTGGAAGTGAAATTGTCATTCTTAATTATTTGATTGCCTGTTTAGCAGCTTCTATCTCAATTCTTTTTTCTAACCGCTTCCTTACTTTTCTGACGTTAATCAAACTAATACGCTAAACGCGCAAAACAGTTCCGTCGTGCAGATGGCTACTCCTGAAGATCTCATAAATGAAAGTCTCGTTGCTTCTATTGCTTTTAAAGTTAATGTTTACGGCAAATACGTTAACTAAATCAAGACCAAAACACTCATAAATCTTAACAAAAAGCAATTTCTAACAGCGATAAAAAAAAATTAAGATTTAAATTATTTCATTTTCCACACTGATGGTCCACTAGGTTTCTTTTCCATTAGTTTTCATTTATCTTCGTTTTTTGTTCCCCTTTATTACAGATATTAACGAGTGCGCGTCAGGAACACACAACTGTAGCAAGTATGGCTTATGTAACAACACCCAAGGATCATTTAACTGCACGTGCAAGCAAGGGTATACTGGCGACGGATACAACTGTACAGGTGAACATGACCGGGCTTTGTTTCTCTTATTGTTTAAAACAGCCATTACTTAAATGGAGTACAAGTCAAAACCAGTTTCCATTTGGTAACACGCAAATATTACCGGTCTTGGCATTACCGGTAATATTTTGACTCGCCCACTTGCCCAGTTACTAGACCTAACTCTCTGATACAGCCTGGCTAGCATTCTCCATTTTAACATCTCTATTCGATGATTTGCAAGACAGTGCACTTTTTAACTATCTGAGAGCAAGCGTTATCCATTTTGCCTCATTTCAGATATAGATGAATGCGTGACAGGAACACACGACTGCAGTAATGATACCGCGTGTAACAACACCAAAGGAGGATTCAATTGCACGTGCAAAGCTGGATTCACACGAGACGGACAAAACAGTACAGGTTAAGATTCCATGATTTGTTTGTAATTCTCATTAGAACTATGTTCTTTGTTTGCTATTCCAAGGACATGATATTATACTAAAAAAGGATAAGAAAGTGAGAAAAAAGAAGATGTAAGCTTAATATTCTCTCAATGCGCTACCTGAACACTATTCTGTTTATGAAGTCGAGGAGTGACAAACATTCGTCATTCAATTTCGTTTTCTTTTAAATTTAATAGAGGAACAAAAGTTTGGTTAAATTAAACATTTTAATCGCTTATCCCTGGATATCATTCATTCCAAACAGCTGGTCTTTGCTTTTTAGGGCCGAACTTTGATCATCTGCAATCAGTAAACCAAACCACCACTTTGACAGATATCGCAATTGTTGTAATACGTTGTGGATTTTTTTAGTTCCAATTTACACCTGTAATTTTTTCATTATTTAAGGCCTACGCTACTTTCTTCGGATGAGTGAAGTATTTTTGTTCCTCTTTTTATAATTCTCTTTAAATGTACAGAGATTTGTTTAAAATTATTTTCTTTCAGATGTCGACGAGTGTGAAGAAGAAAAACACAACTGCAGTGCAAATGCCGTTTGTAACAACACCAACGGATCGTACAATTGCACATGCAGACCAGAGTACACTGGGGACGGGAAAAACTGCACAGGTAGATAGGGGTTGACATTTCTTCACGCTGCCCGCTCAAGTGGAACAGCTTATACCTTGAAACTTGAATTGTAATTTTCTGCAAGCGCAATCACGCGAAATCTCCATTATATTTTTATATTTTTTGTCTGTCGCTGGAGATGCTGTCGGTGGGGATGGGCCTACTGGTACTGGAGGTATTTCGTTAAATCATTTTTATCATCCTTTTCACCTCATTTCAGATATAGATGAATGCGTGATAGGAACACACAACTGCAGTAATGATACTGAGTGTAACAACACCAAAGGAGGATTCAATTGCATGTGTAAAGCTGGATTCACAGGAGACGGAAAAAACTGTACAGGTTAAGATTCTATGATTTGTTTGTTATTCTCATTAGAACTATGCTCTTTGTTTGCGCTTTTTACTTCTGTACTATGGTAATAATTCCCAGGACATAATATTACACTAAAAAGGATAAGAAAGTGAGAAGAAAAATTATATAAGCTTGATATTCTCTCAATGCGCTATCTAAACATTATTCTGTTCATGAAGTCGAGGAGTGACAAACATTCTTCATTCAATTTCGTTTTCTTTCAAATTTAATGGCAGAAGAAACGTCTGGTTAAATTCAAAATTTAATCGCTAATCCCTTGATATCATTCATTCCAAACAGCTGGTCTTTTATTTTAGGGTCGAACTTTGATCAACTGCAATCAGTAAACAAAACCACCACTTTGACAGATATCGAAATTGTTATATTACGTTGTGGATTTTTTTAGTTCCAATTTACAGCTGTAATTCTTTTTTTATTTAAGGCCTACGCCAGTTTCTTCGGATGAGTGAAGTATTTTTGTTCGTTTTTTCTAATTCTCTTTAAATGGACAGAGATTTATTTAAAATTGTTTTTTTTTCAGATGTCGACGAGTGTGAAGAAGAAAAACACAACTGCAGTGCAAATGCCGTTTGTAACAACACCAACGGATCGTACAATTGCACATGCAGACCAGAGTACACTGGGGACGGGAAAAACTGCACAGGTAGATAGGGGTTGACATTTCTTCACCCTGTCCGCTCAAGTGGTACAGCTACGGTAATACCTTCCAACCCGAATTGTCATTTTGTGCAAGTGCAATCACACGAAATCTCCATTATATTTTTATATTTTTTGTCTGTCACTGGAGATGCTGTCGGTGGGGATGGGCCTACAGGTACTGGAGGTATTTTGTTCGATCATTTTTTATCATCCTTTTTACCTTATTTCAGATATAGATGAATGCGTGACAGAAACACACAACTGCGGTAATGATGCCGTGTGTAACAACGCCAAAGGAGGATTCAATTGCATGTGCAAAGCTGGATTCACAGGAGACGGACAAAACTGTACAGGTTAGGAATGAATCATGAATCACTTAAGGACTATGCTTCTTGGTTCAGGCTTTAACTTCTATATGTGCATATGGAGGATGCATCCGTAATTGCAACCAGGACGCAGTGTGTGTCAACACCAAGGGATCGCACAACTGCCTGTGTAACCCAATATTATTATTATTATTATTATTATTATTATTATTATTATTATTATTATTATTATTATTATCATTATTATTATTATTATTATTATTATTATTACTATTATTATTTACCTTTTCACATGAAATATGTGAAACAGACATACAAACAGAGCTTAACAACTACTGAAATTGAAAGTTCTAATAAGAAGTCTCCGTAAAAAACGTTGCAGATAAGAAATCTCTACTGACATTTCCCTCTTTTATGTGTATGCCTGAGCTTGTATGTCAATTAAGGTTATATTGTTTTCCTTTTCTTGTTTTCTTTTGATCATTGGCTTGTTTGTTTGTTTTAATGTTCCAGTAATTATATAACCAGTAATCTTTTATTGCTTTACTTTATTATGTTTGCATTTGTTTAAAGGTAGCAGATAGATTCAATAATTCAAGTAATCTTATATTAAGACTTTCTGTGAATGTAAACAAGTGTAAACGGAGAAGGCCTCAACTGATGGTGATGCTCAGGCCATTACATCTTTCCATCACGGAGTCATTTCCCATTAAACCTATTTCAGATATTAACGAGTGTGAAGAAGGAACACACAACTGCGGTACCAGAGCCGCTTGCATTAATACTGAAGGATCATCCACTTGCACAGGTATTGTTTACACTTCCGGGTTCGTCTTATGACTAGAATTCCGGTGACTTAAGGAGGCTCGCATCAGTTTTTCTAGACTTAGGATGGAAATTTTGAAATTACAATCTTGCATAATATATAAACTTCGTTCTCCTTCATACTACATCATCATTTCAACATATGATCAAAGTTAATTTTCTCATCAGTTACCAAGCAACAACTGTTACCATAGCAACGGTAGCGCATAGCCTCTCATTTTAAACATTGTCGATTATCTCGAAATCTACTCAGCCACTTTATGACGAAACCTTAGGGATTTAAACTACTCAATCTAGACAACTTGTAGGCGAAATTAGAAACAAATCTGTAAGAGCGTTGTCAAGTAAACAATAAATCGACTTTTACGGAGTGATTTTGTCTATTGGCGATCAAACATCCTGGAATTTTTTACGACACCCAAGACCGGAAATCCGACCCGAAATGACAGTTCTCGAGTAATCGGTGACTACACTGACATCTCTGCAGTTCTAAGGCCGTAAAAATAATCGAATAACTTTTCAAACTCACGCTTTTTGAAGAGAAATCCGTGCCTGGTTTTGCTGTGTTTGCTATATTACTTGAAGTCCCTGATGTTGAAATGAACAATTTGAAAAGGACAGGTCATAGGGCGGTTTTCAACAATAAAAAGTGTATATTTTTAGTGCATGTGCAGCAAACTGCCCATCAACAATAACCACAACAATGTAATACAGAGGGCAAAATTACTGAATGCTGATTTGTTGTAACGGAGGGCATTTTTTTCTTAATTTTCCTTGCACGGAGAGAAAGATTACTTTATACTCCTGATAGGCTAAGCGGCGAAAATACTCGCTCCTCATTAGCTGAGCACGCCAGTTCTACGTTTTGTTGGTTTCTTTGTTTTGTTTCCAAAAACAACGAGTTTTTTGAGGTTCTTTGTAGTGCGACTCTTTAAGCCAACTTGTTTCTACAAAAAATACATTGAAATTAAGTGCTGCAGCTAGGAAGGAAATTCCTAAAGGTTATGTTTCGTGTCTCTTACGAGAAACAGCAATAGATTATTTGTGCCAAACCTTGCATCGGATTGATATTTGTTTGGCTGAGAAACTGAAATCAGTCGTGACGACCAAGAGCTTTCACCTCGCAACCTTTTCGTGCAACGAATAGTAACCTAGCATAACAGTGTCCTTTTGATGGGAGGAAGGAGTAGGTCAAATTCAGAGAAAGAAGTTACTCCGTAAGTTCCTTCTTTGGATCCACCGTTTGGTATTTTTATCCATCTATTTTCGCGGATTTTCAAGCGGTAGGAAGCTTCACAGCGGAGGAGAACAATTAATTGCCTAACCTTAAGTTTAATCGCTGTTAGTTTGCTGCTGATTTAAACTTGTATTTTCTCTTGATTACATGTGTAGCGTGCTTGTTTCGACTCAAGGTTTTAAGAACAAGTGATGTCACATGTGTAGCGTGCTAGTCTCGACTTAGGGCTTAAAGAACGAGTTATGTTACATGTGTAGCGTGCTTCTATCGACTCCCGATTTTAAGAACTAGTTGTATTACATATAAAGCGTTCACGTCTCGGCTTAGGGCTTAAAGAAGGAGTTATGTTACAGGTGCAGTGTGCTTGTTTTGGCTCATGACACCACTAGACTTCCGGAGATTCCGTCAGAATCGATGTGTTTCCAATGGATCCGATGGACGCCATCGGACAACTTTCCAACCCTCCTCAAAGTATTGTTTACACTCCCGGTTTCATCTTATGACCAGACTTCCGGTGACTTAAGTGGACTCGACTGTACTTCCGGTTTTATTGCACAACTAGACTTCATTGCCTTAGTAGCTTGGGATCAGGCCACACACTACGTACAGCATTCGAAATTTAATATACCAAAACCACAAAAACGTAAGCATGAAATCTGAATGAATTAGCTAATTTAAACTTAAACCAGTGCACCATTAAAGTATAAGGGGGTTGGTTCTTAAGAAACTGTGTTGCTGCGTTGGTGAGCAGTGGATACTAAATGTTTGGTTTTATCAACAGAGTTGATAATGTATTTTGGCCACAGCACTGAGATTCGATTGCTGACGTTTCGGACGTTATCCCTTCGTCGGAGCGAATTAATGCTAATTTTTACTTCTTCTACTGTAGTTACATTTTCTATTTCCTTTCGCAATCTCAACACTGTGTTTGGTGAGATTGTAAAATGTACGATTTAAATGGTTTGAGCAAAAACTTAATATCTTAAGCCGGCAAGTTATGATTGTGTAAGTGAGTGTAGTTCTGACAAGGACCGTTGTTGATGACATTAGGGAGCTTAAGCAACGACGACGGCAACGGCAACGAAAACATCACCCGAAAAGATATCTTTATTTCATATGTGCTACTTCGCGATTATTTCAACTCGCTCAACTTTTACAAAAATGGCGAACTATCCAGCAACCAAATTGGTAGGAGTGGCGTTCAAGTTAAAGGCTGGTTTCCATATGATCGCGGATCGCAGATCGCAATGAGGTCCGCGATCGTCTGCGATCATATGGAAACATACTTCTGCGATAGTCCGCGATCCTGCGATCACGATGGCAGACAATCGCAGAAGATAGAACCATGTTCTATCTCCTGCGATCGTCTGCGATCTGATCATCTGCAATCAATTGCGATTGTGCGATCATATGGAAACCAAAGTTTTGCGATCCGCGATCGAAACGCATCCCATAATATTTTGAGGTCTCTCCCACGATTCAACACTCGTGTGTTCTATTGTAGGAACAGTCAACGTTATGGATGTGTTTATTATCGCAGCCGCAAAGATTTTAACGACAAGAGCAAAAAGGCTAGCTATTGGGACAAAATCGGGCAAAAGATTCATTTATCGGCCGGCGAGGAAGCGGAGGCCAAATTTCTCCAACATTAGAACTGCATACGGTCGTTATCGAATCCAAAACCGATTTTTTCGACGGTTTTGGAGCTGGCGACGATTCGCTTAATCATGACAAACAGAAGAAGTAAATTTGCTTGCAGCAAAATTTCCGCTCTTTCACGTTTGCGATGTTGTTTGCTTTTCAGCCTACACGCGCGTGTATATTTGACGTTTTTGCTGACCAAAACGTATGCCTGCGGTCGGCTCTGCAATCGTTGCGATTATATGGAAACAACCTTTTTGCGATCGTCTGTGATTGTTTGCGATCTGCGGTCTGCGATCTACGATCGTCTGCGATCATATGGAAACCAGCCTTAAGAAAGGAAATAAAATATTCACCGTCGTGCGTTCACGTTCTCCACAAAACCTTAAATGTGGTCATAACACGTTGTTGTTTTGCAGAGGACGGCAAAGAAATGTACCAAAATGTAAAACGCACGAGCAGAGCGATTGTGTTTGCTCATTAAACCTATTGTTTTGCGGCATTTCGATAACCTGAGTGTAATTTATCTTCTAGTAAAGTGTAACATTTTTGCCATCGATTATGACTTTCTCACAGGTTGTCGATAAGTACCTTGTCCCCTGAAATAGTTCTGTTTAGGCCTAACATCAGCTGGAAAATCGTTCTTAAGCCACTTACAGTAATTCTTTTACTGAAAAGTTCCAGATCCAGTTGCATTTTTTCCTCTGAATGGCTCGTTTGGAACCGAGGAGGTCAACAATCGAGTGGCCCGAGGCATTCCAAGTTGGGTTAGTCTTGCTCCAGGTCCTGACGGTAATCCTAACGGCTCCTATGAGTTTAAAGGAACATTTAATAGCTCCATCAAGTTTTCCAACCTCCCTTTAGATGTGCGTTACTCATTGACGATGTTATGCTGGTTGTACTACGATAGCCAAGACGGACCTATCGTCACCTACTGGACAAGTCAAAACCGTCGAGTCATGATAAAGATAGTCAATGGGAAATTCGTTGCCCATTTAAGAAAGCCAGGTCACTCGGCAACGTACACGCTAAGGAGCTTATCTCTCATACCTGGCTGGATCTTTCTTGGCGCATCTTACAACCGCTCCAGTGGCGAGGCCAAGGTGTGGGTTGATGGAAACGTAGTTGGGGTGAAAAACATTGAAAAAGATTTTGAACTCGGTACTCAGAACAACGTCACCATGGGAGCGAGGAAGTCTAATGGCAGTTACTTCAAAGGCAGGATAACCCAGATGCAGGTGTACAACCTAACTTTGACTCAGGGACAAATTCAGGCCATACAAGATCAAGTTTTACGTCCTGGTAAGAATGCAAGTCATTCTTGCTGCTTCTACTGCTGCTGCTGCTGCTGCTGTTGTTGTTGGTTTGATTTCCGGCATTGTTGTTCAACCATATTTTTTTGGCAGTTGTTGTTTGTTTGTTTATGTTTTTTGTTTTTTGTGTTTTTTCATGAAATCTAAAACTTGGCAGATATGCTCGTTGCAATGAACATTACTACTTTTTTATTTTGAATTCAAGTTTTCACCTCGTAAATAAACTTGTGGTGAGTTTTTTGAAAAGGACCTCGGTGCGTAAACGACTCACTCGCTCAATTGCTAAATAAATGACTGACTTAGGTCTGCTCGCTGGTATGTAAACTTCATTCTTATTTCACCCCAAGTCACGTGTTTTAGCAAAAGTGTGACTAGTACGTTTTCTTAAAGACATGCGTGTCAGCAACTTGTTCGAAAACAAATACTTTAACGGCACTTGATAATTCAACGAAACTTGACTTGCAATGCGGACAAGGTAATGGTACATTTTGCCTAGCTGCTGTGTCACCAACAGCAGCAAAGCAAGAAGTCAATCGAAAAATACTCCAAATAAGTTCAACGTAACTCCCTTTTTGTACAAACGATAAAAAAAAAGAATTTTTAAAAAGTGGACAACAAGCATTCAGGGTATTTATTTATTCTACGGCCAAAGACTGTCGCTTCCTCAAGCAAAGCTCACAATATGCAATCCTTAGTCCCTGCCCGAGTAACGGGAAATTGTCCAAGCAATACCATCTACACCACAGCGTCTTCAGCGTGAAGATGAAAAAAGTTTAAACTCCACATGACTAATTCGACAAATTTTCTACGTGAGTGCTAAAGTAGTTCAAGGACAAAGGTCTAACTTAGTTAGAAGCCTGAAGAATACTTGGCTCATTAAAAAAATTTTAAAAATAGACTTAAAGAAAATTCGTACCTGCAAAAGGAATAGAAATTATAGAGCTTCATGCAGCCTGAAACGTATTAAGGGTTTAATTAATCCATGCCTTGTCTTATTTTCTCAGCAATCGATGATTATTACACCAAATGGAGTGAGTGGTCTGAATGCAATGTTACTTGTGGAGGAGGTTCTCAAACACGAACAAGGAATTGCACCGAGTCTCAGTATGGTGGAAAGAACTGCAGTGACCTGGGGCTAGCTAGCGAGACTCAAAAATGTAACACATATGCCTGTGGTGAGTTTTTATCCTTTTTAGTCGTAAAATATAATTACCCCAATGTAGTCAGTAAACAAGTAACCGAAGAAAATGTTACACAATTATGAAACGTTGATACGGTTGTGTAAAACAAGCTAATCATGTGATAAAAGAGAATAACAAAACAAATACTAATGGCAGCTCCAACAGCAAGTACGAAACGACAGCTTGAAACAGACCAAGATATTGTAGCCAGGAAAACATGATATTAAGCAACTAAACAGATAGATATAAAACATTGATACGTTTGTGTAAAGCAAGCTTATCAAAACAAAAAAGATAATGACTTCTCACACCACAAGTACGAAACGACATCTTCAAACAGACTGTAGCCAGGAAAATATAACAATATACAGACTTACACATTTTTACTTTCTCAGCAATCGATGGTAATTACACCCAGTGGACCGTCTGGTCTCAATGCAATACGACTTGTGGAGGAGGTTCACAGACACGAACAAGGACATGTACCAATCCCCGTCCAGAGCATCTTGGAAAGAACTGCAGTGAACTGGGACCACCTGAGGAGTCAAAACAATGCAACAACGATCCCTGTCGTAAGTTTTACGAAATTAGCTTAAATGAAGGCGTTTGAATTTTTCGTTGAAATACTAGAAAGCCACTAATGTGTCCGGGGAACAAGATTACATCATAAGTACGTAAATTATGATCATCCGGGTGAGTGTAGTCCTGAGAAGGACTGTTTGTGGTGACTTTGACTGACGTTTCGACAACCTGAGCGGAAGTCATCTTTACAGTCAAGTGAATTGTGGAACGTCAGTAGGTGGTATATACGTCTCTGGTTGTTAACCTGATTGGTCAGCGAAGTCCAGATGTTATTGGTCGTTTGTCAGTAAGCCGTGATGTTATTGGCTATGAAGATTGTAAAAAGTGATTGGTGCGTTTCGATCCGTCTTTTGTTAGTCAAAAAGTCCGTGGGTCTATTGTTAGTAAAATGTCTATTGTTTGTTTGTTTGTTTCGTTGTTGTTGTCAATAAGTCGTTTGTATGGTGCAGGTAGTTGTAGGCAACGGTTGAGTGGCGTTTGTTCTAAGTTAGTAAACCAGCTTTCCAGAGTGAGTCGTTGATAGTAATTTGTACAGTAGGTAATGCACTTGGCAGAGTCCCAGTCGATTCTGTGGTTCGTTTGTAAATGGTGCTCAGCAATGTGATTGTTGATATCACCATTTCTAGTTGCTCGTTTGTGTTCAGTCAGTCGTACGTTTAAATTTCTGCCGGTCTCACCAATATAAGTGGCCTGGCAGTCGCAGCATTTGATCTTGTAAACTGCTCCCTGTCTGCGGTTAGGTTCGTCTTTCTCCTTTACTTTCGTCAGTAGTTGTCGTAAAGTGATTATAGGTTTGTGAGCTACACGGATATTGTAGGGTTGTAGAATCCGTGCGAAAGTCTCAGAAGTGCCCCTTACGTAAGGTATAGTTACAGTAGTTACGGGAGTCGCGTCGTTGTTTGTGAAGTTAGGTTCAGTGTTCTTGTAAGTGTTACGTCTAACAAAGTCCTTGTTGTAGTTGTTCTTGTTGAAAACGTTGTCTAAGTAGTTGTTTTCGTCTGCGAGTCTGTCAGGTGAGTCAAAAACCAGTTGTGCTCGCCTTGTCAGGGTCTGTATAGTCGTTGCTTTGTGAGAAGTAGGGTTGTAGGATGACTGGTCCAGTAGTCTGTCAGTATGTGTTGGTTTCCTGTAAACCGTAGTACTTAGTTTGTTGTCGTTGTTGTTACGGGTAACTAAGCAGTCTAGAAAAGGTATTTTACCATTTTCTTCGATCTCCTTAGTAAATTGTATGTCAGCGTTCTGTCTGTTAAGGTGTTCGTGAAAATCGTCGATTTCGTCTTTGTGTACTGCTGTAAAGGTGTCGTCTACCTACCGTAACCAGAGCGGTAGTGTCCGTTTGTAGGTTGCTAGGCCTTGTTCCTCGATGTTCTGCATGACAATTTCTGCTACAACAACAGAAACTGGTGAGCCCATAGCTGTTCCGTGTAACTGTTTGTAGTGCTTTCCGTTGTACTGAAAGTACGTGGACGTTAAGCAGAGGTTCAGTAAGTCCATTAAGTCATCTGTAGGCAGTGGTAGTTTTGTCGTGGAGTTCTCGAAGGCGGTAAGCAGTACAGCCTAGAGCCAGTTGAAGTGGAATACTGGTGAACAGTGATTTCACATCAAAAGACACAAGTTTGTAGTCGTCAGGTATTTGTACCGTCTTGATGGCGTCAATAAAGGTCTCGGTAGACTGCAGTTTGTGTCGGTATTCGTTTGTCAACGGTTTCAGTATAGTAGTCAAGTATTTGGATAGTTCGTAAGTCGGGGACCCACAGAACGAGACTATGGGTCGCATGGGTATGTTAGGTTTGTGTAGTTTTGGTAGTCCGTAGAGTTTACGTGATGTGGTACGCGGCACCTCAGTCTGTTGTAACGTTGTATGTCAATAACGTCAGTTTTCTTAAGGTCAAGTAGTTTACTGTTGAGTTTACGTTGAAGTGATGGCGTCGGGTCTCGTTTCAGTTATTCGTATGTCTGTTTGTCGTTAACTAGAGTGTCCATTTTGTCGTAGTAGTCTGTCTTGTCCATAACAACAGTCACTCGTCCTTTGTCAGCGGGGAGTATGACGATGTTTTCGTCAGTTTTCAGTCGTTTCAGTGCTTGTCGTTCGTCTTTAGTCAAGTTACTGTCAGTTAGGGAGGATGATTGTATAGTAGAAGCAATTCTACTTCTGATGTTATCCTTGGCTGATTCTGATAGTTCTCTCTGACGAGACAGAACCGCCTCAACACTAGATACAATAGTCTCAGTCGGTATGTGTTTAGGCGTCACTGAGTGTTTCAGTCCGTAGGAGAGTACCTGGGTTTCAGTCTTGTCTAAAGGACGGGAAGAAATATTCCTGACCCAGTTGTCGTCTGTCTTGTGTCGTTTTTTGTCTTTAGTACGTTGTAGTCGTGTAAGTTTCTGTTGACTTTGGTTGCGGTGTTGTTCTTCGGTTTTGTCAGCTCGTTTGTCGGCAATAGCCAGTACAGTGTTAAGTAAGTTTGTCGGTATGAGTTGTTTAAGTTTGTCAAGTCGTTGTTGTAATTTGTTGTTGTAGAAGTTCAGTCTTCTGTGACAGTCGTTAATCCGCGCTCGGATCAATCGTCTACAGGTGGCTTTGACGATCTGAATGGCCTTGTGTCTTTTGATGTGAAATCACTGTTCACCAGTATCCACTTCAACTGGCTCTAGACTGTACTGCTACCGCCATGGAGAACTCCACGACAAAACTACCACTGCCTACAGATGACTTAATGGACTTACTGAACCTCTGCTTAACGTCCACGTACTTTCAGTACAACGGAAAGCACTACAAACAGTTACACGGAACAGCTATGGGCTCACCAGTTTCTGTTGTTGTAGCAGAAATTGTCATGCAGAACATCGAGGAACAAGGCCTAGCAACCTACAAACGGACACTACCGCTCTGGTTACGGTAGGTAGACGACACCTTTACAGCAGTACACAAAGACGAAATCGACGATTTTCACGAACACCTTAACAGACAGAACGCTGACATACAATTTACTAAGGAGATCGAAGAAAATGGTAAAATACCTTTTCTAGACTGCTTAGTTACCCGTAACAACAACGACAACAAACTAAGTACTACGGTTTACAGGAAACCAACACATACTGACAGACTACTGGACCAGTCATCCTACAACCCTACTTCTCACAAAGCAACGACTATACAGACCTTAACAAGGCGAGCACAACTGGTTTGTGACTCACCTGACAGACTCGCAGACGAAAACAACTACTTAGACAACGTTTTCAACAAGAACAACTTCAACAAGGACTTTGTTAGACGTAACACTTACAAGAACACTGAACCTAACTTCACAAACAACGACGCGACTCCCGTAACTACTGTAACTATACCTTACGTAAGGGGCACTTCTGAGACTTTCGCACGGATTCTACAACCCTACAATATCCGTGTAGCTCACAAACCTATAACCACTTTACGACAACTACTGACGAAAGTAAAGAACAAAGACGAACCTAACCGCAGACAGGGAGCAGTTTACAAGATCAAATGCTGCGACTGCCAGGCCACTTATATTGGTGAGACCGGCAGAAATTTAAACGTACGACTGACTGAACACAAACGAGCAACTAGAAATGGTGATATCAACAATCACATTGCTGAGCACCATTTACAAACGAACCACAGAATCGACTGGGACTCTGCCAAATGCATTACCTACTGTACAAATTACTATCAACGACTCACTCTGGAAAGCTGGTTTACTAACTTAGAACAAACGCCACTCAACCGTTGCCTACAACTACCTGCACCATACAAACGACTTATTGACAACAACAACGAAACAAACAAACAAACAATAGACATTTTACTAACAATAGACCCACGGACTTTTTGACTAACAAAAGACGGATCGAAACGCACCAATCACTTTTTACAATCTTCATAGCCAATAACATCACGGCTTACTGACAAACGACCAATAACATCTGGACTTCGCTGACCAATCAGGTTAACAACCAGAGACGTATATACCACCTACTGACGTTCCACAATTCACTTGACTCTGAAGATGACTTCCGCTCAGGTTGTCGAAACGTCAGTCAAAGTCACCACAAACAGTCCTTCTCAGGACTACACTCACCCGGATGATCATAATTTACGTACTTATGACATGACTCCTTGTCTCAAACCATTTACAAGATTACATCAGTTTAGAAGTATTTAGTTTTGAACCTACACTCAACATGTTACGTCCTTTTCTTCTTTTTTGTAATTTCAACTCGGTAGCTAGGTTAACATAAAAAATATAAGTTTTATTTCGTTTCCTTCTTTTGTACTAAGTGTGTGACACTAGGGGGTTGAGTGTAGTAAGTGTGTAAGGGGTTGAGCGAATTTCGTCATCAACTCTGTTGTTAAAACCAAACTGTTAGAACTATCACGCACGTTATTAATCCAAACCCAGTTGAAATGCCCTATGTGGCATCAAAAACATGGTCGTTAACACAAACAGAATAAGAGGTCACATTTACAATGCGTATCAGACTTTGCCTATAGGTGGTTTTCACCTCACATATCGTCACGCAAGTGAAAAACTAAAATCCTCAACCATTAAATAGATAAAGTCAAGAAATTGATATGTTGTAGAAGAGTCATACAAAAACGACGTGTGAAAGCCACAGAGCTGTGCGATATCTCCTAATCGAGTTATTTGAGAAAATGTACCACGGAAAATTACAGAGTTTAGTATGGGACGCCATGTTGGTGCCCCGTCTGATGGGCACCAACATGGCGGCCGGAAACCAGCAAAAAAAATCTGGAGTTTACCTTGGCTATTTCAAAGCCTTTCTTCTCTCTGCTGAACTTTCACACATTGACATTAACGCTTCTATTACATGTTAGCTGATCAGACCTAAAAAAAACACGAGGTGAATCGATGTTTTCATGTGCGTGACATGTTTAGAGCAGCAATCCTTCTGTCACGCACTGCGCAAAATTCTAAAATTCAAACTCTTCTATTTTCAAAACAAAGAATGCTATCCTGGTGAAAACAAGCAAGCCGATGGAAATTTAGATTATCTTATATGTGATGAAGATAAAAACCCAAAATTGTGTTTAGTTATCAATTTCAGTTTTTCAGTTATGGTTGATTTTTTAAAAGACAATAAGGCTTTTGTTTCTCTTTTTGAGGGACTCTTCAATTGTGTGCCGTTCGCGATTAATTCGGAGATAATCGGCAAATTGTCAGTGATGACATTTTATCACCTAATAGGGGTCTAGTGACGAAAAATGTTGAGTGGGACACCAAACGACATAGGGTGGGTGTGTCTCACGGTCGCGCTGTGAACTGATTGTAAACGCGATGTTTTTTGCATAGTTGCGTCCTTTTAAGACATATTCCGTCAGTTAAATTACCGTTAGGACATCGAGAAACGTAAATCAACTCATTTCAACACAATTCGTGCTTTTGATTGAGATTTCATTCCTCGGTAATTATACACGTGCATAAGTTACCAGAAGCAACCCCTCGAAGACGGTAAAGAGCGTGATGAAGTCGCACGCGAATTGTTCACGCTCATATTTATTTTACAAAACTTGGCCTTTTGTTTACATAGCTGATCACTAAATTCTTTCTAACTAAAAAAAAAACAGGAGTTTAGAACACCAGAATAAAACTCGATTGGGTTTGTTGAAAGACGTATTTCATTAGCCGTTTTCCTGGTGTGCGTACACAATCCTTAGCAGAAAACACATTTTACGGATCGATGTTTGAGAGATTTTATTGCTACCATTGATAGTGACGCGCATTTTCTCTCGTGCGCGTCCACTGATGCGCGTCCATGTCTTTGTAAAGATTGTGTTGCCTGAACTCGGTAAATTGTTAACAATAACACTGAGAATTAAATGCAAACCGGAGTGTGAGTCATGAGTAGAGCACGGAATTAGAAGCAAATAAAACTCTTATGGCAAGCATTAAGCCTGGTTTACACATACGACGCAAGCATAAGCAAATACAACATACGTGTAAACTGGTGCGACGAAAGCATATGCGCCTTGTGCTTGCGCTTGTGCTTATGATTACGTAGTTCCAGTTTCGCTCGCTATAAAATGCAGACTGCAGGCTGCAGATTGCAGACTGGGTAGAAAATGCAGACTAGGTATAAAATGCAGACTGCAGACTGCAGACTGGGTATAAAATGCAGACTGAGACCAAAACCGTCTCTTCGTCAAATACAGGATACATTTTCAATTTTCAACGTACCCTAGTATCACGCAATGGCATTTCCAAGATCATCTCACACGAATCAACCTTAGTTTTGACCCATTTCTCAACAGTTTGTTTTCTTTATCACGATTTGGTAGCTTTCATTTACTGAGGCCCTTTCTTCACAAAGAAGACTCGAGCTTAATCGCTTTGCATTAGTTCGTAAACAACAGAATTACGTCCTTGACGGTTTTCATATTATAATGAGGGAAACAGACTTGATTTCCGAGCGGGCAAGCTATTTGAAATCGACAGATTTTAACTAGTTTCTTTGAATAAATAATTCCTCGCGAAGCGAGGTTAATAAATTTGTCGGGCCGAGCCTGCCCGATCGGAGCTAAGCCGCGCGAATTCGAGCGAAAAAAAAAAATTTATATATATGTACCGTATTTACTCGAATAAGCGCCGCGGTGCTTATTTAATTGTTTGTGTCTCCTGCGCGGCGCTTATTCGAGAGCGGCGCCTATTCGAGTGCGGCGCCTATTTAAAAGGCTCTTTCCACAAAGACAAAATATTTTGATTGTAGCAATTAATTTACTTCATGAGTACAGCAAACGCTGACAATCTCCTTACTGAAAGAGAAAGAGGGAGGTTGGGCTTGTCGTACCGGCGAAGTTTACAGACTTCACGCAAGAACTGAAGAATGCAAACATTTTGATGAGAGAACTGAATGAAAAAGCAACAAGATATTCTCACTTTGAACTAAAAAACATCACTATTGATGAAAACAAAGTCCCATTGCTGGCTTAGAATCGCATTGCAGCGATTACAGTGTATTTTTATCATCTTATGGAAATACTCGAATAAGCGCCGCACCGGAGCTGCGGCGCTTATTCGAGGGCGGCGCTTATTAACCATTCCGCTCCGCGTGCGGCGCTTAATCGAGGGCGGCGCTTATTCGAGTAAATACGGTTTGTATGTATATATATATTTCGTTGAAGGTGTCCGCAATGTTGCCTAGCAACGGTGATAAGCAAAGTATGAATGACGTCAGACTGTCTGGCGTCGTCTGGAGCAAAATTTGCATACATTGCGTGCCGGATCAAATTTCAACTGCAATGTTCACCAATATTCACTGGATACAGAACTATCTTTCCAGAATCTTTCCCCTTTCTTCCAGAAATCTTTTTTGTGAAAGATTGCATTGAAGAAATTACACGTTTTGTGGCCGGGGTAAAATAATTTTCCGTGGGAAATAAATTCATCGAACACGACAGCGCTGTACGCCCGTTGTACATTTCATCGCGACAGAAATAGATTTTTTACTGCAAACTAGCCTGTGGAAATACGAAAAGAACATGCTCATCAAAATAGTTGCTATGTTCAGAAACCTTTTAATCTCCTCATTTGATGCTACAATACGAGTAAAGAGGGCTTTCCACCCGGCCCCAGCTTCGCGAGGTTTTGCGAGTCACGTATTTCTAGTGTCAGACATTGCATACCTTCAGTATTCTAGCAATGCATGAACACCTATTTTATTCAAAAAAAACACTATTTTACTGCCACTTACCGATGTCACCGATGCCATGTTGACGCACAGCGGCGAAAAGGTCGACCACGAGCGAAGTAAAGGTCATGTGTCCGCGTCATTGCTTACATCATGCTTTGGGGTTGTTTGTTTCAATTCAAGGTTGACGCTTTTCGAAAAGAATATAATAATGTCAATTTCATGGGAAATGATTTCCATTTTCTTGTGCTTGTGCTTGTGCTTGCGTCGTTGCCGCAGGCGTCGTACGTGTAAACCGGGACGACGCAAGCATTAAAGCACAAGCGCAAGGAAAGGAAACTGAGAAACAGTGACAAGTTGTTAGCGTATATTCTAGTTACTCATACGTTGCCACTTTTCGCCTTGTTGGAATCAAATCTCGCGCGATTGCCCCAAATTTTAATGCTTCTGCGCTTGCGTGTGTAACCTTATGCTTATACTTATCGCACGTGTAAACATCCTTGTATTTATGCTTGTGTTTATGCTTGCGTTGTACGTGTAAACCAGGCTTTAGTGACCAACAGACCGATTTTCTCACACCTTTTATAGATCGAATGATTTCATTGTTCTTCTGCTGTTGCGGAGAGACCTTACCTAGGCAACCTAGTAGAATAAGTTACTCCTTAATTTAAACTTCAGAACATAAACGTATCTGTAAAAGTATTCCGCATGCGGGCGAGTGGAAAACGACTAATGTTAAGCGGCTCGCGAGTAAACTAATGGTAAAGTTTGCACGATTTATTAGCGAGTTTACGCAACAGGACGGCGAATGTGGTGGGACGGCAAATTGTGCTTATGTGACTAACATGACAGCCAAGTATTCATGACTCAGTCTAGATTTTAACATTCCTACCGCTCGTGGTTTTCAGGTTGTCACAGATGGGGGAACACCCGTTTTACTTGAAAATCGCCTAAAAATGTGAAGGTACTAAGATGTCATGTTGGTCACACAACGATATTGCTCAAAGAGGACGGAACAATGGTGTGAAAAAGGCGCAAACTTTGTAAGCGCTACGAGCTCAGTTTCAGTTTGTCTCGTGACAGTAATCGTGACAGTAATAATTGCGGGGTTGTACCACAGGCATCCCAAGCTCGCGTCACTGGAGAGCGTGTAATAATTAATTACTAGTGGGACGATGACCTTTGAGTGTAAACGGTATTGGGTTAGAGGCAGCCGCTGAGAATTTCAACGCGTTATAAGACTTTGTATGGGAAATAAAATACTGTCGATTCGGAAACTTAAATAACGCTCAATTTAACTTTCTTTCAATAAAACTAGAAATACGTGACTCGCAAAACCTCGCGAAGCTAGGGCTGGGTTGACAGTTGATTCAAAGCTAGTGATGTTTTCTTTTGTCTTTGCTCTGTGGTTTCCTGATGTCTCCTTCTTCTTCGCTGCTCGTGCTGAGTTTCGTTGTTTAATCTCCCTCGGCGAATCTGTCTTGTCCTTTGTGCGTCCTCCTGCAGTTCATTTGCATCACAATTTGGTCGTCTTCCCTTTGTCGGACGTCGTTCAAAGTTTGTTTGCTCTGTTGCCAGGCAAAAGCACGGAGACCTTCAACGATATATTAAAAATATTTTTCGCTCGAATTCGCGCGGCCTAGCTCCGCTCGAGCCTCCGCCCCGACAAATTTATTATCCTCGCTTCGCGAGAAATAATTTAAACTGACTAACCTCTGGTGTATTCTCGTGCATTTGGGGATTATTTTACCGTTTCGGGCATTCTTTCACTTATGACGCGAGTTTGGGCTTCCTGTGGTTGTGCTTATTTATTACGGCTTTCTATGATACCAGGAGTAGTTGGAATCCATAAGAGTTATTAAAATTTTTTTCACTGTTATATTCAACGTTCTATAATTGAGGTTTGCATGAATTGATGCACGGTTGCGAGGCTGAAAACTTCGTGTAAAAGACAATAACGTCAAAAGGCGCAAATTTTGAAAGCAATTCGAGGAACAACTCTAAATGGCCCAGTTTTTGTTTACTTCATCGCAATCGAGACAAATTATTTTGGGTTCGTTCGACTATTACTGTTTTCTATGATAGTGGTTGTAGCGAACGTTCAGACCTCTACAGGTCCTAGCGCGGAAGGAAGGCGTGATAGCACATCAGCTTTTCTCCGGCTGTTCTGTTCGGAGGTGTTTCCCGGCTTTTAAAATTTCTGAAAATTTTCTGGACCTGAAACTGTTTGTTGATTTTTAGAGCTGACAATTTTACAAACACTCGGTTAGTTTGTATGTTTAAAAAAGCCTGAACGAAAAATCTTGGAGTTCGTTGAGACATTTGCACGAGTGAACCAACTCTTCATATCACAATTCGTGAGAGACTAGCAAAATTTCTACTCATATTGTATGAGGGGGTTGAAAGTCGTTCCGATGGAGTCCATTGGATCCATTGGGCACGAATAGCTTCTACTGGAAAAGTATATTTTCTATTCGTGAGAGACTTAGAAAAATGCCATCATGTTGTAGAGGGGGTAGAAAGTTGTTCCGATGGAGTCCATTGGATCCATTGGACACGAATAGATTCCATCGGAGATGTTGATTTTCTGTTCGTAAGAGACTTAGAAAAATTCGTATCACTTTGTTTGAGCGGGTAGAAGGTGTTTGCATTGGAGCCTATTGGATAATTGGAAAGTAGTAGATTCTGCCGGAGCGTTTTATTTTCCATGCGGTTACAGAGTTAGGTAATTGAAATAATGTTGATGAGAGAATAGCGTCATTTCGCCGCACGGCCGTTCGGGCGATGGCATTTTGTTTCGTGTTTACAGCTAAGTGAGGCACACGAGAGTCTGTTGCAATCAAGAGATGTGTAAGAGGTCGTGAAGATGGGATATATATTATATTGTTGCAACACTTGATGCGGCCAGTCCTTAGTGACTTATTATATTCTAGTATTCGTTACATAGCTAAAGTAAATTTGTCACAGAATAATGGAGTGTACTAAATTGTCTGCAAATGGATTTTTCAATTTACGATGCGCACATATTGTAACACGGTTGAGCTTGGATATTATTTCCCAAAGACAATATGGCGGACAACGCAACGACGATCGAAGAACACTTAATAATATTATATTCGTAACGAAGGTTATTTTAGGATTAGGGTTTTTACTCTCGGAACTCTTTTGTTAATTACGAGAGAGGTAAAATTAATTTTATGTTGTTTGTTCGTGATGGAGTTTGGATTTTGTGGTTTATTATCGCCATTTGAATAATGCCTCTTTAGAACAAGTTGGAGTTCTTCATAGGTTAAATTTACTATACGTGACATCCGAACAGGGACGACAAACCTTGCGTTTTTATTTATTTATTATTTTTTTTTAAAGGTTTAGGTTTTAACCCAATTCTGTTCTCTGATATAGGGAAGGAATGAATACCATGCAACAACTACAAAATTCTCTCTTGGTCCTTTTTTGGTGGAAATGACACATTATTTCTTGAGTGTAGATTAGGCAGAGGTGCAAATTCAGGGAGGCATACGCTCTCATGTGGGTTATACGGTGTGGCCCTTGGATGATGTTGATTTTGTCTTCTTTGTGTAAATAGCGTAATAGTTTTGTATGCATTTGTTCTAAACAAGGGATAAAATTTGGTTCAGAATAGTCTAATTTATCGGGTTTTGCTTGGGGGATAAATTTGATCTGATTAAAATATTCTGTGGCTATATGCCCGGTATGCGCGAAGGTAGCTTTCGAGCAGGCTCACTTGTGCGAGTTTGGTTTTTCGAATACCTCGCGTTGGCTGACAAACACAGCGATCTATTTGGTTCAAAGTAACAGCCATTGGCAGGCAACATAATTATGACCCAAACCAATGACACGCGGCACGAACAGTCATACAATAAACGTTTGATAAAATGGGTCCGTAGATCTGCACTACTTTTGCTTCAAATGTTGCTTGATTTTTTAATTACAGTTTTCTTTGTAGCGGGTAGATAACTTTATCTCTGGAGGATTCTTAATTTGGACTAAGCAATTTCAGGAATACCCAACGAGAAAATTTTCAGAATTGATTTATAATTGCCTGAAACGGTTAATGGACATCCAATAAGGGATTTACGGTTAAAAATTAACAATCGTGGGAAAATATTATCCGCTCTTCACAGTCAGCTAGCTGTTGATGCCTAATTCCAGTTGCCAGCCAGGATCCCTTTCGATGATACCCTTTCCCACCCAGCGCTACTTATGTAAAGCGGATTTCCCAGCAATTTTTACGATACTTTGTTTGCCAGCCAGGAAGAACAATTTGAAATCATTTCCCAGCAGTTAAAAATACTAAGTCGCTCTTAATGACAGACAGACCAAGCATAACGCAGGACCTCGCTGTAATATAATCGTTGTTTGCTAACCAATGACAAAAAAAGAAAACACCACGTGGGCACGAAATGACTGCCTTTAATATTTTCTAGCCCAAGTCGAAAGACCGCCCCTATTTTCCAGGATCACAGTAGTTCTATTAATTCCCAGGACTGGAATATGACACTTTTCCCAGCAAGAACTTCAAATGGAAATTCCCAACCAGAAAATTAATTTGAAACACGGAAACCAGCAAGTAAAAGGGATATCCTAATTAAATGCCAGCCAGAAATTAAAAGGGTGTAGAGCGGTTTTTTTTTTTTTTTTTGAGGAGCGGTTCGTTAAAGTGCCCATAACGGAATTTTTTTTATTTTCTCATCTGAATCTTTACATTACGCGAAGAACGTCCGCGAAAAAATTTTTCGATTTGCATGAAACGCAAATTTTTTATGAATTTTACAAATCTTTAAAATCTTATTTTATTGCGGTCCACCCGCCCCGCTGATGAGAATGCCGACGGGCTCACAATAGGGCCACGTGACATGGTCTGTGACGTACATTCAGGAACTCTCGAGTCTATGCACTCACTTGACCTTCAGTAAAGTACATTCGCGGCAGAAAGAAAATCGTCAGATTCACCGGTAGGAAGGAAAAACTTAGCTCCAAATAAGTATATTCCATGGCAGAAAACTTATCTGACACGGAAAGTGAGCAAACCGCTGAAGAAAGCAGCTAGGACGAATTTGAAAGCGTCGAAGTCGAGGCGATAGATGGCGTCCACGAAACAAGTAATACGTGTGAAGATGATGATACACTCGAACCGTACGCGGACGAGCCGATAGCAGACGACGTGTTGAACTGTGATAATAATAGCTTGTCTCGTTCTCTGAAATTTCGGCCGTAAATTTAATTGTAGGATGGAGGTTGTTAGCTTGTCCAATGAACAGGTTAATTTCCTTTTTGTCACTGTCCCACAGTTTACAAAATCCATTGTAACTTTGAGGCGCATACGTCTTGCGAAATGTTCGAAGTCTAACAAGAGTTGGCGTCTAATGTAATTCGTGTCTGTCACCGGTGTCGGGACAAATTTGAGCCCTTTAGAAATAACGCTAACAGGCTGTCGCTAAGTTGTTTGTTTGAAAAATTCTTCATGAATTTCTCGTGTTTTTCTCTTTGTATCTCAATCCATTTTTTTGCCAATTTTTTTCTGCGCTCTTTGCGCTTGTTATTTGTTTTGTGTCCTTTCTATTTTTATTTAATTTCAACATTTTTATTGTTTGCAGAATTCTGCAACACATGTGTGTCCCGGGGGGGGGGGGGTACTCCCCTATATGGGCTATACGGGGACGTGCCGCTGGATAGGGTATGGTTTTCGGCGTCTCTGTCCTGAACAGGGTATATAATTTCAAGCCAGTCTGTCCTGGGCCCGTCCTAGACGGGGTATGATTGCAAGACTGTCGTCTTGTATTTGGCAATCCGAAATCAGAGACGTTAGTCTGTATTTATTTTAGTGAACAATGCTTCACGTCAATGAAGTTTCCACTTAAGGTTCACCGCTGTTAATGCAAAATTTTGGGATTTTTCGCCATCACTTCTACGAAGTGTATTATTTTATCTGTTGTGATCGGTATTCGCGTTTCAATGCGTGGAACATCACGTCCGGTAAGTGACAGTGGGCCTTTAAATGTTATTACTATTGCCAATAAACACTTGTGTAAGACAAGAGATAGATGTTGTCCTTTGTCCTAAATAGGATCTTAAAATAGAGGGCGCTGTCCTACACAGGGTAGGTATTTAAGGTTATTTTCGTCCTAAACAGGGTCAGGGTTTCAAACCCCCAGAGGCACCCCTATACCTAAACATGGGTCAAGTGCCCCCCCCCGGGATGTGTGTACAATATTTGTTTGAGCTCGTTGAATTCTTGCTGCAGTTTATCTACCTTATCTACATCGTGGTTTACAATGTTTTCTGTGTCCGCCGAGTGCGACCGTTCTCGCATCGATCTATTTACATCAGTGGTAGCATTTGTGCTAGTATTTTTTGAGAGCTTGGTCTCGACGAAACTTCGCGGATCTCACGATCTATGAGAATGTATACCAAAACAATTACGCTATATTTTATAAAACTTGCGACTGAGTTAACAGTGAGGTCAAACTATAAACCTCAGAAGGTAACAACGCTTAGAATGTCACAAGCGGGTGTGAATATTCAGCATCGAAAGCTTGCCATTCGCTTTTCCCTGCTCCTCTTCGAAGGTGTCTCTCGGTCTTCGTCTTCCTTTCGCTTAGCTGTTTTAAAGGATAAACACAAACGCGATGTCATCCTACTTCAGTTCACGTTTTAAGTTTAAACCTGACTTCATCAGCCTTGTGAAATCCTCGTCATTGAAGTGCATCGAGCACAAGGACGAGGTCTTTCCAGGCGCGCGTCCACATCTTCCTCCGCTCCAGCATAAAATCGATCCATTTCTTTCGCCTCCTCAGTCTTTGCGGGCATGTAGTGCCAAAGAAAGGAATCCTGTGCATGCTTATTCCATTTGCTTCGTCTTTGATGTTTCCACATCTCGCTGCAACACATCTTTCCGGCATTTTCGAGAAACGTGCAGAAATACCGCGACTTGTTTTCAGTGAGATCCAGAGAAAGGCTGAGGTCACGTGTTCCTGAATCTACGTCACAGCTCTTGCTAAACCGAGAGGAGACTAATGCGAATGGTGGGCCAAAATGGCGGCAAATTTGAACGTCTTATAAAATTCATAAAAAATTCGCGTTTTATGCAAATCGAAAAATTTTTTCACTGAATTTCTTTGGGTGATGTTTAGATTCAGATAAAAAAAATAAAAAAATTTCCGATATGGGCACTTAAAGTACTCCTGCAATTTCAGTACCCTATTTTTGTCACTTGTCTCACACTGAGAGGTCATGAAGTTGGTCTGTTTCACGCAAAGTCATGTTAAAAAGCCACCTATTTCTACGGGTAGATTAGGATATAGATGGATTCCGCTTATCGAGATGAAAGTGGTCGTTCTCACGCATGTTGATTTCTGTGTTGTTACTTTCTGACTGGATTTGACCTCTGATGCCGTTTAGCATGACATCTACACGTGCAACGTCCTGTCTTTTTGTCTACATTTGCCATGCTCCCACTGGATAGTGGCTGCGATCACATCTGGGCTACTAACTTTAGTTAAGACGGGGATAACTATAGTTTGCTATTTCGGTAACGTGGGAGACAATAATTTGCGCGGGCCCGAACGGGGTGGAAGTGTGTTTTAAGCGGAGCGCTTATACCCTTCCTCTTTCGGTGGTTATCGATCAAATAAGAGAGAATTTCGCATCTCGAAATCAGTGTTCGGATATCACCTAGTAGGAAAAACAAAAGAGGTGACCGTAGATCTACTGAAGAGTCCCATGAAAAATCGACTGCCAAGAGATACAACATGGCGGATAATGGCGCTATTGAAGCGAAGAACTCGCATGACACCTCTTCAAGCGAACAAAAAGAGCCAAACCTACAGGAAATCAAAGCGATGTTAGTCTTCCATACTGCTCGATAACAAACAGTTCAAGAAAGAATTAGATGAACTGAAAGCTTCCCTTCAACTCAGCGATAAAGAGCTCCGTGACACGAAGACCAAACTTGACGAAGCAGCCAAACATCAAATTAGAAAAAGCATTGCATGTAACGGCGACTTTGTTTGAGTCTGCAAGGAAGGATTTACAACAACAGACCGAAGAAGTAAATTATTTAAACGAGTCTCTGGATAATCTCGAACAGTACACTTGTAAAAACAGCCTAGAATTCCATGGATTCCCCGAAAACTCGTACGGTTCAACAGAAGAAGCCATCCTAAAGATCGCAGCTGCCCTTGAAGTCCAAGATACCCCAAGCGACATCGAAATTTCACACAAACTGAAACGTAAGAACGACAGCAGCGTCATAATTGCAAAATTGTGTAGCCATAAAGTGAAAACCAGCTTTTACAAAGCACGGATAAAGCTTAAAAACATCAAAACAACCGATTTGTTCCCGTGTCAGTTTGCTTCGGCTGTAGGATCGAAGGACAGGCTATTCGTCAACAAGAATTTAACCAAGTATAGGAGAAGTCTGGTCAACTCAGCAAACCAAAGACGAAGAGACGGATGCATAAGAAGTGTGTGGACAATGGACGGTAAAGTTTATGTTAAAACCTCCCCGGACGGGAATCCTATCAGAATCCATTCAGAAAGTGATTTAGATGCCCTTTAAAATGTACAAACAATAGGACCGAAGGCAGGGAGGGTGAGAAGGGTACGCTCTCGCTGTCTCGTTTAAATAACTTTTTTTAATTTTCATTTTTGTTTTCCTTTGCTTTACCAGTGTACGATTACTTTAATTCCATATTATAACCAGATGCGATCTACAAATTCTGCAATCTACAACCATTTATCAGCAATCTTATATGCTGATAATAAAGCTGAAAGGTTGTTATGCCACTGCTATAACTATATTTCTCCCTCCAAAATATTACGGTTTACAAAACATATTGTCTATTTTTGATCCAAATTTGCATGGTCAAAATTTCTATTACTATTATTATATGTCTCACAAGTTAAAATTAATTTCTTTGAACGTGCGAGGATTACGTAACGGTAACAAAAGAAGAGCAATTTTCTCTTATTTTAAAATCATCATCTGAAGATGAAAAAGTGTGGTCTGCTGAATGGGGTGGTAAGATTCTCTTTTCGCACGGTTCTTCGCACTCGAGAAGTATCTGTCAGTATTCTTCTGAATCCAAGTAATGCCACATTTAATTTGCAAAGCGTTAAACAGGACTCAGAAGGAAGATTTTTAATCGCAAAATCAACAATACACGATAAATCTTTTTTCATTGTAAACATCTATGCTCCCACTGACTATCGTGACCAAGACAACTTTATCCGTCTATTGGGTGAGCTGCTCATGTCAAACACAAACACCTCAAATGTAATTATTGCAGGTGACTGGAATACAACCCTCAATCCAATCGATAAGCCCTGGAAAGATACAAATTATAGGACTTCTCTTGTCAGCCTTGTGGATGAGCTTAATCTCATTGATATTTATCGACAAATACATCCCATCGCTAAATCATTCACATACGAGTCGAAACCCGGCTTTGAATTTAAAATCGAGGATTGACTTTTTCTTGATTTCTCGCCCCCTTTCTAGTTGTGTCAAAAATGTAGAAATCCGTACGTCAATAGCACTAGACCATAAAGCAGTATTCTTAAATATTGAGGTTAAAAATGAGTTCACAAGAGCCCCGGGCTTATGGAAATTTAACAACACCTTACTACAAGATGAAAGTTAAAAGGATCTCATTGAGTTTTACTATCCACAAATTCTGAATAAATACTCCTAAGTTACAGATAAACAACTCCTGTGGGAATTAATAAAAATGGAATTACGTGCCAAAACTATTAAATTTTCAAAACAAAAGAGATTTAGTTTAAGAAACAAAGAAGAAGCCCTTCAAAATGTAATAGCGATGCTTTTGATCAGGAGATCTTGGAAAAATATGAAGCTGCTAAAGAAGAACTCAAACATATACATGAAGTAAAGGGGAAAGAAGCTATGTTCAGATCAAAGATGAAATGGTTCGAGCTAGGTGAAAAGCCAAGTAAGTTCTTCTTTAATCTGGAAAAAAAATAACTACGAGAAAAAATTAATCCGAAAAGTTGAATTAGAAAACGGCGAGATAATTTCAAACCCCATGCAAGTCAATAAAGAAATTGAAGTTTTTTTTTTTTTATCAGAATATCTACACTTCTAAAACTAATGGCAATAACGACACCTCCGTATATGAACACAATCAAAAGATTGACGGCTTTACTGAGGTTTTAAGCATTCCACAATTAAAGGAGGATGAACAGGAATCCCTAGAAAAGGATTTGACCCTGGAAGAACTAAAAGATGCTTTAGCATCTTTTGCAGACAATAAACCTCCAGGAGAAGATGGATTCACGAAAAAATTTTACCAAACTTTCTTCGACTTGATTGGAAAAGACCTCCTGGATTCGTACAACGATTCTTTTCAAAAAGGATCAGTCTTTATCAATTTCACAGAAAAGAGGAACAATAACACTTATCCCAAAAGGTGATATTAACCTGACGGACTTAAAGAATTGGCGTCCTATCTCTTTACTTAATGTTGATAATAAACTCCTTTCCAAAGGACTAACCAAGAGAATGGAACAACTTTTACCGAAATTGATTCATACAGATCAAACCGGATTTATCAGTGGCAGATACATAGGCCAAAATATAAGACTTTTGAGCGATATAATGGAGTTTTCGGATACTAAAAAGTTTCAAGGAATTTTTCTGTTTGTAGACTTTGAAAAGGCATTCGACACCTTGGAGTGGAACTTCATATTAAAAACTTTAGAGGCATTTAATTTCGGAGATAATTTTAAAAAAATGGGTTTCTGTTCTTTACAACAACGTACAAAGCTCTGTCATGAATGGTGGATATATGACCAATTATTTCGAAATATCAAGAGGAGTTCGGCAAGGGTGTCCGCTTAGCCCCTGCTTGTTCATACTCGCAGTGGAGCTGTTAGCCCTTAAGATACGCTAAAGCCCAAACTGTAGAGGCATACAGTTACCAAATGATCAAGAAGTAAAAATCTCACAATCCGCAGGTGATACGACCATAATAACTAGCAACGTGGACTTTCTTAAATCACATCTCCAAGTCATCGATTGGTTCGGAACGGTTTCAGGCTTAAAATTAAACAAAAAGAAGACTAAGGCAATGTGGTTAGGGGCAATGAAACATAGCCGTTCTAAGATACTGGAATTCAAAAGTACAAAAGATCCAATTTAAGTATTGGGTACGTTTCTGTCGTATAACCAAAATAAGAATGTTGAACAGAACTTCGTGAACAGGATTAGAAAAATGAAAACTAAGTTGAATTTATGGCTTTCTAGAGATCTTACGCTCTACGGTAAATCTTTATTAGCTAAGACGATCACAGTGTCTCAATTGGTCTACGCAGCCTCCATGCTGTCTGTCCCGACTTCAGAAATAAAAAATGTCCAAGCAGGGCTGTTCAATTTCTTGTGGAAAAACAAAAATGATAAAGTAAAGAGATTGGTTATGTATCAACCCCTTGTGGAAGGAGGTCTTAATTTTGTTAACTTTCCCATAGTAGTCAAGTCTTTACGCTTAACTTGGATAAGTAGATTTCTGAGTAATTCCCGAGACTCATGGAAGGCAACCCCTAATCATAATCTCTCCACACATGGTGGGTTACAGTTCCTTCTCAAATGTAACTATAATGCTGCCTGTGTCAACAATAATTTACCTACTTTCTATCGGGAACTTTTACAGTATTTTCAAGAGTTCAAGAACAAGACCAGTAAAATATTCTCGTACGGCAACTTCCTGCTCTGGAATAATGAAGCAATAACCATCGAGAAAAAGATGCTATTTTCGACATCTTGGTTTAATATGAAAATCTTCTTTATTCAAGATATCCTAAATGCTGATGGAAACTTCTTAACTTTCGAAGAATTTCAAAACAAATTTAGTATTAAAACAAATTATCTTCATTACTTTCAACTCTTGGCTGCTATCCCTTCCGATTTGAAAAAGAAAGCCATGTCAGCTGAAGTACCTTGAGTTCACATAAACAGCTACTAAATTCAACTACGGTATCCTTGTCACCTGAAAGTACGCCCGTAGATCTAGCAAACATGGGCTGCAAACATTATTATAAAGTGTTGAACAAAAACTCCACAGTGGAGCCAACTGGCATCAAAACCTGGAAAATCAACTTTGCCGACGAATATTCAGAATGGAAAAATAAATTTCTATTTATAAATCTTTCAACAATAGATGATAAACTAAGGCAGTTCTCATTCAGGCTTTTACATAGAATTCTAGTAATCAAAAAAAAACTCTTCAAATTTAGACTAGCCGATGATAAAACATGTTGTTTCTGTCCTAATCAAGACTCTATTGAACATACCTTTTTAGACTGCATTGTGTCACAGTCCTTTTACTCTGAAGCGTTAATATGGTTTAATCATGTAAATAACACTGATTTTTGTCTCTCCAATAAACAACTAACCTTAAATTTCATCTCCGCTATTCAACAATTAACTGATTACCAAATACGCAGATTACACTTATTCGTTATTTTACTAAAACAATATATTTACGCTTACAAATACTTTGAGAGGAAGCCAACCATAAAATAAAGTAATGCTCCTGACAATAATTGTCTTATGGTATTGATATACACACGATTGAAAAATGTTGACGCCTAAAAAGCATAAACCATGAACGATGAGACCCAACGGATTTGTGGGTAGTGTTTAAAAATTGGCCCTTGTTGTTGTTGGCCAACTTGACACTTTAAGGAAAGCTTGGACAGTTTCATCATTCACCACGCGCAACTAATTTTGATTATCAACCGTCGCATGAGAATAGAATATTATGCAAATAAATTTCGTACACTTATACCCATTAAGCCATTGGGTCTCATCGTTCACGGTTTATGCTTTTTAGGTGTCAACGTTTTTGCAATCGAGTGTAGTCAGATCAGGACCAATTGCATTTATGCCACAGTATTCAAGTAATAATTAAATGAAATTACAAGAATGTGAGGAGATACCTTATTGTTACTGTAATTTAATTTATAAATTACTATTATTTTACACATTTTTTTTTTCATATTCAGTAAGATAATTAGACTCATTAGGGTCAATAATTAAGTAACTAGCACAAATTTTTAGCAGACGCACCATTAACAGAAATAATTGTTTTTACCATGCGATTAAAGTGTAAATGCTCCCAAAATTTTCTCTCAGTTTTTAGAAGTTTCCATACTTGTGAAAAACGATTTGAAGAATAGAACTTACCCAAAATGGTCGAAAATCTATTTTTATTTTTTTTTCGAGGCAAAATATCCGCTTTTTCCTTCAAAAAATACCGCCGGGTCTGGGGCCCGTTTCTCGAAAGTCCCGGTAAGTTATCGGGCCCGATAAGTATATTTTTAAATGTTTTTTCGCCGATTACAAAGCGATTAGAGACATGATACTTGGCCAATGTTTTCATAGAATTATAACGTTTTAAAATTTAGTATTCAAAGCTAACAAAAATGGACTTCTGCTAAGAAACATTTATCACCAAAGACACTTATCGGGCCCGCTAAGTTACCGGAACGTTCGAGAAACGGACCCCTGGAACCTTATTTACCATATAATGACGTCACTTTATTTGATATTGTTCCCGAGAGTGTTGTGTTTTCGCCGGCTAAAAATCATTTCTAAAGTTCGCATCGAGCGCCATTATTCGGTTAATATTGAAAATGCTTTCGAGTATTTCAAAAGCCCTGGAGAAAAAGAACAAGCAAAGGAAAAAAGAAATAAAAAGTCGTCACGGGTCATATCAAACCAGGTTGAGAAATGGCTAGACTAAATGACGAAGATTTGCCATGTTTTGCATGCTGTAAACAACTACGTTGATTTTCGACGATTGCACATTAGCTGCAGTGGGAGCGATTGTTGGTTGAGGTTTGTTAGGGTTTTAAGAAGCCTCCTTTTCATCTCATAGCTTTTACGATCGGCGAAACTACCACTACAACCAAACCTGATGATTAATTTGGTTATTTCAAAGCCTAATGAATGCCGAATGCACTTTGTTGTTGAATTTCTATTTCGCATATGTGTTAAGATAGATCGAGAACGAGCATATAAACTACGAGAGGTACGGCGTCTCATTTTTTGTGAACGTGCGAGCAAAACTTTTAAAGCTAAAAAACGCGGACACTTCCAGTAGCAGTGCTCCAGCCTTGAATCGCTTTAACTACAATAGACCATATTCGTATTCTCGGTATTGAACTGGATCGAGCTTGCAATGGAGGCTCATGCGGGGGAATATATTAGAAACTATTTGCATGTGAAAAGATTCCCCCGCATAAGCCTCGTGTGCAAGCTAGTTCCAGTTCAATACCGAGAATACGAATACGGTCTATTACTTTGAAGCAATTGCCCCAAAATTGGGCATTTTACGTCCTTGTCACTGTAAGCAACTAATGCTTACTGGGCGCTCGTTATCAAGTTAAGTGACGTCCGCATACGCTTATGGAGTCAAAATAGAGCTGTTTTGAACTGGAAAACAGCGCTTGGGATGCTTCATACAAGGTTTAAGTTTACAACAGTTTTTTGAACATGATATGAAGATATGCCAAGAATTTCACTTGTTTTTTAAACTTTTAATGATTTTTATCTTTTTATCGCATTAGACGCCTTAAGCAGAAATACGTTTCCATCATAAATTTAGTTCTCGTGCAAGTCTTTGCACTACAACAATTTTGTGGCTACTTTTTTTTTTTTTTTTTTTTTTTTTTTTTGCATTATTTGTAATATAAATTCTTTTGTTTCTCCTCTTCTTTTCCACTTTTCAGAGTTTCTCATGAATTCAACGATATTATCGATAAACGAATCTTATTCCGACATCCTCCGTCAGTTTCTAGCGCCTCTTGATGGAAAAGATCTCCGTTGGCTGCTATGCTACCGTGCCTCCGTACATGGGTGGGAGGCCAGCACCTTTCATAACCGCTGTGATGAGAAGCCCGATACTGTGACTATCATTAAAAGTGGAAAGTACGTCTTTGGTGGCTACGTGGATATTCCTTGGGGTAATACAATATATTCATAGAGTTTGTTGCCATTTTCTAATTGACAACGAAGACAGCCGGCCATGCAGTTGCTTAAATATAAACTAGTTGGGAAGAATTTTCTTTCTACAGTCAACTCTCTTTATGGCGGACACCCTCGGGGCCGCGAGTTAGCGTCCTTAACAGCGAGAGTCCGTAATACCGGTAATTTATTTCAGTCAAACGTCCGTTATTTATTTTCGCAGGGGATTTAGCTGCTGCCGTATTTTTGGGGTGTCGGTAATGGCGAGGTTTCCGCAAGGCGGAAGTTGACTGTAGAACCTGTAGTCAGAATAGGAAAGGAGCGCTTATATTCTGTCTGAATTATCTAGCTTGACCAGTCAGTTTACAAACACCTTTTGATTTTCGTGGTAAATTTTGCCACTTTGGAAAAGAAGCAAACGCGTCACTTTGTTTAGTGATTGTAAAGAAAATCGTCAGATAACTGAAATCCTGCAAAAAGTTTTGAAAGGTAAAATTTAGACAACAGCGGTTAGCGATATACTGAAGGATTTGGCTGCATGGGATAAAAATCGTGCTGCCATTTTATCTTAACACATATTTTGGGTAAAACGGGAGAGATTTTATTCATTCATTTATTCATTCATTCCTTTCCTATTTTGCCGCTTTCTTGCAAGCATTAACACAAGCATTAATTTTCGATAGTGAGATACTTTCCTATTAATATTGGTTTTTTTTTTTTTGTTGTTGTTGTTGTTTCCTTATTCCTATATTTTGTTGCTTTTCAGGGTCCGGTAGGAGAAAATCTCCCAGTGCATTCATTTTCTCCATTTGCAACAAAGAAGGAATACCTTCATTTAAGAGCATGGTGAATACCAATAAATATGCAATCGTTAGTAGATCCACGTCTGGACCAATTTTTGGTGCTTGTCACCAAGATTCAAACCACAAACACGACATCCTCATTGCTAACAACGCAATCAACAACAAACGTTCATATGCAAAGGTTGGCAGGTGCTACAATGTTCCAAGTGAAGTAGAGCAGACATTCTTTCTCCTGGCTGGGAAATACCACTTCAGACCTGATGAATTGGAGGTGTTCTACCAAAGCCAGTGAACAGGCTCCCAAGTGGGGTATAGTGAGTGGAGAAAAATCGAGCTCGGTCTGAGGAGGAGAGAAGGGAGGGAGCCTTTGGATATTCCTTTGATGCCTTTGCTCCGCCCCTTGTAATTAATCTGTGAGTAATGTGTCAAGACAATTGTCACTGATGCCAATCATTCCGCTCTTGAGTCGGAATGTTTGTCAATAAAATTATTATTCATTGGGGAAATGCAGCGAGAACGAGAGCGCATTTGTCGGTTTAGAGAAAAACATTTGAGCTCGCCTGAACGCTAAACAGTGCCGGTGGTTTCCATTATCAACTCTTAAGTAACAAGGAATTGCTTGTTACTCCTTGGCCCGGTTGTTCGAAAGCCGATTAACGCTAATCCCCGATTAAAAATTAACCGAGGTTTTCATCTCGCTTATTGAAAATTTTTCAAAAGCTAACTTTAAGCTTATAGTAAAAAAAAGTCTTAAGTCAAAACTAAACGATAAAAATCTTTTAGAAGAATCTTACTGATTAGCCATTAAACTTGAATCAAAGTTCATGTAAACCCAGGATTAACTTAATCGGGCTTTAAACAACTGAGCACTGGGCAATAAACTTCAAAAGATCCACAGCGCTACCATCGCCAACTGATGTAGAACCTTCAGCGAAGCCTTTATTTCTTCGCCTCCAGCTAGCTCCGATGGCAAACGCTTTGAGGTCTAAGTTAGATAACTCGACAACCTTGTCCTTCATGATTAACATCAGAGGCGGGACAATATAAAAGTTACAACCGTGGAATACTCTCAAGGGTGCCCAAGATTACTCGGATCATGGTATATTAAAGGAACCGCCGAATCCACTCTGGGTAAGGATTCGTCGGTTCCCTTGATGCACCATCTTGGATCACGAATCAGGATTCGGATTTTCCCCCCAAAAACAAAAACACACCCTAAGTTCCACGTTTTCTTTTCATACCCAGAGAAGCAACTGGAAGGTCAAACTTTTGCGGAAACCAGTCGGTAAATATTCCATGCAGAAACACATATCTTTTTAGCTGCAGATTGTGGGCTTGAAAAAGAGCAGAAGGTTTGCCTAAGAATATGAGGAAACGATTCGCTCGAATTCCGCCTCTCTAACTATAAACCGCAAGCCGAAGAAGCTCCAGCTGCACAAGTTACAAATTATGTAAATTTACACCGCGCGACGTTCAAATGATTCAACATGTCAATATTCTTTGCAAAGCTGTCAACAATAATCTATCTAACCAATTAGATCATGATACCGTAATCGGGCATTTATGGTACGGCGGCATCAAAAGAAGGTCCACCAGCTCCCTTCCTTTCTTTCTCTCCCCCAGTCTGCGCGCGGCTTGCTCCCTCCGGGCATCAATGTTCCCAACATTGACTACTTTTGCTCATTTGAAACTGTTTATATCAGTCTCAGTCATCAATCCAGCCCCGGGTTGGTGCGCTTCAATTTCCCGCCCCGGTTCTCCTGTAGATAACCTTGCGTAAGCGAAAATATACCATAAACTGAAGCTTATAAGCCCTGGGCTTATACAATTTCGTAAGGCGTTGTTAAGGGAGTGCCCAGATTTAATTGCAGATTCTCTCACTTATATATTTAACCAATCCCTGTTAACTGGTATTTTTCCTGATGAGTGGAAGTCTGCTAGGGTTACCCCATTGTATAAAAATTCTGGAAAACGCAATGATCCCACAAACTATCGACCAATATCAGTAATCCCAGTCGTGGCTAAAATATTTGAACGGGTTGTGTATGACCAGTTATACCACTATCTTACTGAAAACTGTATTCTTTCTCGGTATCAATCCGGATTTCGTTCTTTACACTCTACGGTTACTGCGTTACTCGAAGCTACGGATACTTGGGCCATGAATATTGATCGCGGTTTCGTCAATGCCGTTGTTTTTCTAGATTTAAAGAAGGCGTTCGACACCATCGACCACAATATTCTATTAACAAAATTGCAATTCTATGGAATACGCGGTCTCTGTCACAAATGGTTTACGTCATATTTAAGCAATCGCACTCAAACTTGTCTAATGAACTCCTTTATGTCCACTCCAAAATTAGTTAAATGTGGTGTCCCCCAAGGAACAATTCTAGGACCCTTACTTTTCCTATTATATATTAATGACCTGCCTAATTGTCTGTATTTTTCACAACCAAGAATGTATGCAGATGACACCAGCCTCACCTTCGCTAGCGCAGATTTAAAACATATCGATGACTGCCTTAACTATGATTTAAACAGGGTGTATACATGGCTATCTGCCAATAAACTGACCTTGAATTTAACAAAAACTGAATTCATGTTGGTTGCGTCGAGACAGAAGTTATCAACATTTCCTGAAATTCCTTCTTTCAGTATAAATGACCATCCAATGGAGCAGGTGTCATCCACGAAATCTCTTGGAGTGCACATCTACCAAAACATGAACTGGGAATGTCATATACAGAACATTTGTAAAAAGATTGCTTCTGCTTTGGGCGCAATACCTTTTAACATATTAATTAATGTATATTACGCCCTAGTTCAACCACATTTTAATTACTGTAGTGTTGTTTGGGGCAACTGTGGCAGTGGTCTCTCTGAAAAGCTTCAGAAGCTCCAAAATCGTGCAGCCCGTATTTTAATGTGTGCCAATTATGACTCTAACATCGATGAATTGTTCCGGGCACTGGGTTGGCGTAAACTAAAATACCAAAGATTGTAATCAGCTGCTATTATGATGTACAAATCTTTACATGGAATGACCCCTGAATATCTGAGTTCTAGATTTGTTTCTCGAAACGACGTAACATCATATCGATTAAGGAATACTAAAAATAAATTGGCTCTTCCGCAGCCCCGCACCAATTATTTAAAGAAGAGTTTCTCTTACAGGGGAGCCGGGTTGTGGAACAGCCTATCTAGTGACCTTCGTGCAGCAACATCTTTACATAATTTTAAATTTAATCTACGTCACCACAGTTTTGAATGAGTTTTAACACGGCATCCTTGTAAAGCAGCTTTTAGTATATGGTTAACAGTAGTTTAGGTTAGTTAGTTTAGTTAGGTATGATTTTTGGTTATCTTTTATCTTTTATCTCTGAATGTATATCTCATATTTGCTGAAGGATTTACCGTGTCTAAATAAAGTTACCTAACTTTACCTTACCTTACCTGGATGGGCTTATAAATGGAGGGGCTTATATCCAAGGGGAGGGGGGGGGGGGGGAGGGTTATATCTAGAGCAAAAAATCCGTTTCCAAACGAGCTATAGCAGTGTTGATGGAAATACGTTTTTCATTTACTGGTTTTTAATCACGCTTTAAAACGTCGATATTTGGAACAAAATTAAAACTGACAACACGAAAGAAACTAGAGGGGGGCCTGTATCCGGCGGGGGTGGGAGGGCGGGGGGTGCTTACAATCGCATGGATTTTTTGTTTTATTTTTTATTATTATTATTATTATTTAAACAATAGTCACAGGGTCCATGGAGTTCAATTCGAGTTCAATTCGGTCATATAAAACACGCTAATCCGTTTTACATTGCGTTACGATTGCGTTACACAAAATATTTACCGCCGGCCAAATTACTGTGAGCTCGGAAGTTTGCTTAGCTCGAATAACACTTAAGAATTCGTTTTTTCTTCTCGGCACTTCGTGCCCATTCGGAAACCCGAAATATAATTACACCCGCGAGCTGTTGTTTGCGGTTTACGAAGTAAAGAAAAACATGGCGAACAAACAGGCAAACGGCTCGATCGAAAGGATATGGCAATAAGATTTAGGATTTTATTGTAAAAAGCCAGGATTTAGTTTAAAAATATCTTCCGACTTATTTACACCGGGCTGATATCCACCTTGATCTTCCGACTGAGGTCTCCAAGTTGTCTGCGCACTGCTACTTTTCCCGACTGCGCTACCCAGACAAACTTGTGCAGTCTACCATCCGTCAATTCATTGATTCGAAAGTGTCTTAGTATTCGCACACCCAACAGCAAGTACCTGAGGAGCAAGAAGCCCCAATCAGAATCGTGCTGCCATTCAAAGGTCAGAAATCTGCAAACGCAGTGCGCAGACAACTTGGAGACCTCAGTCGGAAGATCAAGGTGGATATCAGCCCGGTGTACACAAGTCGGAAGATCAAGGATGAAATAAAAGTGATGGAAGACAAGCCACCCCTTGTAAATCAACAATGCGCTGTGTATCATTTTCAGTGTAGCCTGTGCGATGGAGGCTATGTCGACTACACGTGCCGACACCTTCACCAGCGAATTGAGGAACATAAGGGATTGGCATTCGGAAACCACCTGAGGGAGCAGCACAATATGGCCGTAAATGACATTGCGAAAAGTTTTATAATTTTAAGAAAGTGTCAGAACAAACTTGATTATCTTATTTTTGAAATGTTTTTTATCAAAGAACTGAAACCATCACTAAACAAACAGTGTGATTCCATCCGAGCTATATTATTTGTTTAGATCAGTTCTTTACAAGCCTCATTATTGCTTCATTGTTTCATGGTTTTATGTCCTTTTTTAACTTTATAATACTTATCATTGACATTTTTGACACATTTTAGCGTTCATGACATTCTTACCGATTTTTAATTGTATGAATATATGTTTGCTAAGGTTTTTATTTTTTACTCGCACTTGAAAATGGCGTCAGAGAGGTCGAAACGTCGTGACTTTTTAGCGTGTATTTTCATTACAAAATAATAATAATAATAGAAATAAATCAAAATTAGAGTTAAGAAAAACGGTTTGATTGGGAGACAAAAGACTGAACAGAATGAAACAAGTTTACATTAAGTTGAAAGTCAATACCAGGAACACCATTTAGAAGCCAGTCAATTTTTCTCTTATCAGACTTGGAAAGCCGTCTATCTCACAGCAAGTGTGCAGCGGAAGCAATAATAATAAAGTTGTTGTTATTATTATTATTATTATTATTATTATTATTATTATTATTATTATTATTATTATTATTATTATTAATATAGTATTTCACACAGCAGCAAAACTCGGGCAAAACAAAAAAATTGTGTTTGGCATCTTCAATAGGCGCATCACACAGAGCACAAGCAGCTGAAGCAGATGAAAGAGAGCAATTTGTCTTAAAAAGATCATAATTAAAGGCGCTAAAATTAAGCCTTAAGCGAGTGTGAAAATTGACGCTGCTCGATACCAAGTGAAAAACAAATCTGATCACGAGTTGGAAATTTCATACACTTCAAAGCATTATGCTTAAAACTGCTGAGAGAAAGGGACTGGCGGACAGCAGAGGGAAAACTGCTCCACAATCGTGTTGTTGAAAAAAGAAAAGATTTCTTGTGCTTTTTGGTAAACAAAGACCATTACACGAGCGAAGGCTATAGCACGACCTCCCATTTACAAAAAAGGACAAAGATTACCAAAATAGCTGGGGGCTAACTTATTGACCATGTTATACATTAGGCAGAGTTTATGCATTTTGCGTCTATCACTAAGCTCGACCCATGAAGCACCTCTTAGTAGACGAACCCTGTGTTTAAATTAGGGTTTACAGGTAGATGGACCTATAACCGGGCTTATAAGCGGCAGTTTACGGTATTCGGTCCTTTTGACACTTGTTCGAGAAAATTTAACGGTACACATTAAATTCACTTTTCTGTTTTACCTGATCTTTCAAGGCCCTTGATGGCCGGTTTTTGTCTCTAAAAAATTGTCAAATAAAAATTTCAATACTTTCTTCGTCGTGAAAGAGTACTTACAGTCTCATTCACATTTGTAGGGACAGATCTCGTCACCCTGCCCTCTTAATGTTGGTTGACAAGATTAACTGACAGAATTGCGAAAAACAGTATTGAGCGGGGGGAGGGGAGCACAAAGAGGACAGTTTTGACTTGGTTGTGAAGTGTCCCTTCTTAACTTGACTGAGACTGTAGCTACCAAGCTGCTTTACAGGCACCGCACTCAAATCACAGGAAACAAGCAATCCAAATTAAACAGAACAGGTTACAGGGCCGTAGCTAGCATGAGGCAAGACAAGGCACTTGCTTCGTCCAAGTTTCAACCCGAAATTAAAAAAAAAAGCTGTTAGTTGCTGTCAGCATTTGCGATTGCATTCTGCAAGCTTAAGACACCAACAAACAACATTCATAGTAATATTAACCCAAACAGTAATATTAACATAACAAGCAAATAAATTAATGTAACAATACTTTATTCCGCATGTAGTTAACTAATCAAGGTGGAAGATGAAAAGGAAAAGAAATTGAGGGAATATTCAAATGATTTCCGAGGGCAATTCGTTCAAAATTAAATGAGTGTTGACAAGAATTCTTCAAATGCGCCGGGAACTTAAACAAGTTGAAATGGTGAGTTCGCAGGCATCCAAACCCGCCTTGTTAAATTAAAGTAATTTCTTTATAACGAGTGCGGTGGCTTTTCTTTACTCTTTATTTTGCAACTAGGCTTAACATTATAATGCTGCAACAAACTTGACGTTCCGTTAAGCGCAACTCAAAAAGCCATTCCCTAATGAGATCGACAAAGGAGGATCCATATAGTGCTAGACTGTGTTTTTGAATATGTTATGCATACAGGAAAGGATAAAAACATTGAGCTATCGCAACACAAAGTGGAGGAGGGCAGTGCAGCGTAAAATACAAGGCTGAAGTCAGTTTTGATTATTGCTGTTCTCTCATTGCCCTCCTCGACTACGTACGTAAGTACAAACGTATTATACTGTACAACCATTGGTCGAAACCAATACTGTAAGTATAAAGAACTTCATCAAACATGGGGTGTAAGTGTGTAAAGTTTTTCAATATGCATTTTCACTTCGTGTCGATATTATTGTGGGCTGAGGCCACATAAAACGTGAGCCGGGTTGTTCGAAAGCCGATTAACGCTAATCTTCGATTAAAAGTTAATCGAGGTTTTCATCTCGCTCTTTAAAGTGGTCTTGTGGCCTAATTTCAAGCTAAAGGTAAAGAAAAGTCTAAGCCAAAACTGAGGGTCGACAATCTTTTGGAAGCATCTTTACCGATGAGTAATTAAACTTGAATCAAAGTTTACATTAACCCAGGATTAGCTTCATCGGCTTTCGAACAACTGGGCCCTGGACAACATAACTGGTTGGGAGGCAACTGGTTATACTGTTCTCCCAATTCACTTGTGGATTGAAAATGCATATCAAAAAACCTCACAGATTTGCACCCCAAAGTAAATGTCGTTGTTATAAGACAGTGCTCTCTCTCTCAAAGAGAACATCCCTGTAAAAGCAGCGACCACCAATTTGGCTGATGCAGGCCAAATTACACTTGTCGAAATGACTATAGCCAAGAAAGGATAGCTTAACTCTCCATAGGCATAGGGCCCGTTAGCACGGACGTAGGACAACCCTAGTGCAAGGGTTATCCTAGCAGGAGAAGTTATCTTATACCTCATTACTTCCATGACCTTTCTTCTTTGACCGCTGTCGCGTTTTGAGGGTAGCTACGGCTACAACAGCCGGACCCTAGGCTTTCTTAATTTATATAATTTCAGCACAACATTTTTCCAACTAGCGTAAATGCAAAGTTCTGTCCACTGAGTTTAAGGCCGCTAAGAGTTGATCAATACCAATGTCATTTATCACATATATTAATTGTCCATTTACAGGTTACTGTAGGTTTTACTCTCCACTGCATGTGTATGTATTGTCTATTGTCAGTGTATGTAGAGGTATTTAACATGTACAAATAAAGGCCACTGAAAATGGCTTTTAGGACTGTCAACATTCACGTACCGAAGAGAAAAGAATTTTTTTGTGTTTTTGCAAATGAATATATTAATATTACTTACAAAGCTTTTACACGCTTCCATAAAATTACATAATATTTGCACAACATCGCAAAAGGCGCTCGTAAAAATAAAAATCCAGTTATTTTGACGGAAGAAGGGAGCGCCTTTTTCTCTGTCGCCGTGCTCTGTGACACTAACATTGGCTTAGCGGCCATTATCCAACGTCCGAGAAATAGCGGCCATTACATCGTCTTATGATCGTTCGTGAAAACAAAATTAAGCAAGATTTAGTAATATTGATATCTCCTCATTGTTGTTTAATAAACAATTATTCCACTCGCGCTTGTTGGATATGGGATGACTTTTAGTTAACCCGGCACGTATCTTCCATCTTATATCCAACAGGCGCTCATGGAATAATTGTTCAATAGATCCGTTCCTTTCACGCGGGGCCGAAGATTTTGTAACTTTGCATCAAATTTCTAGTGATTTCAGGAACCGACTTCGGCCATTTGTCTGCTCAAGAGCAAATCCAACGTAAAAGATACTCTTGAATAACTGACAGGGATCCTGATTCACGCTTGATTTTCCTTATGACTCCAGGAACACTGAAGCAGAATTCCTTAATTTGAAAAACTACCGCGATAGTGTAACAGCTGTAAGCTCGTCTTTATGACAGGCCAATCAGCTGGACGGCAAGAGGAAGTGAATAACATTTTCGTAAACCACGAAAGTTAACGCACACGCTGGGGTGACTCTGAAAAAAAAAAAAAAAGCAAAACAAAAATACAAGGTAAGAACGATAACAACCCGGTAATGAAAAGTCCAATTCCCGTCCGAGATTTCCCCTTTGTCACATGTTAGTGACATGGTACAGATCAAGCTCAAAATTTGACATCTTTCTTACATCACAGCTTGGACACCTGAACCTACTTGTTCAAAGAGTGGATAACTTTATCCACTGGATAGTTCAACATCTTTATTTATTCATCATTAAGTGTACATTAAATGTATAAATACATTAATACAATGTATAAATACAGAGAAATGCAACTTCTTTTACTAAATGCACTGGACCGTGGGTAGCGAAAGCTAATCGAAGCGGGCAGAGTAAGACAAGAAGAAGATATACAATATATTGTTCGCCATTTAGGAAACAAAATGTGTGGAAAATTTTCTGTGTGGACCAACAAATCATGAATAAAATACAGTACAGGACTGTGTAGGAATCTTGCCAAATGCATTAGTTGGAGAATAATTTGCTCCACTTGATTGCAACTTGTTACAGGATAAAGTTATCCGAGGATTTTCTTGTATACCCGTCAAACTCTTTCACTATTCTCCCCGGGTACACCATACCAAATAGAGCCACAATAACGCGATAACATTTATTCCACTGGTCCGAGGTTATGTTGGTCTCGTCATTGCTGCATTGTTTCTTTCGGCAAGAAACTTCGCTCTAACTTAGCCTCTGTTCATCTGGGTGTAAAAATGGGTACCGGCGACATACTCCTGGGGGTAGCCGTGCTATGGACTAGGAACCGATCCAGGAAGGGGGGGGGGGGGGGGCATACTTATAGTTGATTCATGCTACTGACACCGGGTTCAGCTCCGGCCGTGTGAGCCATTTAGGACTCGTAGTGCGACTTTACCTACTTTTTATTCCCATATGATGTAATGACACTTTTCACCAATGAAAATGAACTGGAATAAATTCATCTTACCTGAGAACATTAGGGACCAGTCCCTTGTAAAATCCTTTTACCCCTTCGTATCTATAATGTCAAAAATCAACCACATAACCATGGTTACAAAACTATTGCCGCAACAAGGAAAGTTGCAAAAACGAAGTACCTTCACCGACAATAACTACGAGAACTTTGAATCGTAGAATGTTGTTTCATATTCTTTCTGAAGCCAGTTAGTCGATAACTGAAAACAGAGCTACAGCAGGACAAAACGCCTGCATGTACAAATTAAAGATGGGGAATACTTTGCTTGGTACAACAAAGAAAATACTTGTGTCATGCAGGCAGAGGACAAGAACATATCAGCAATACAAATTTGCGATGAAATGGCATCTAGACTTGCCTCAAGCCGTCTTCTGCGCTGAAAGAGTGACCGACGAGCGACGACGTTTCGCGCCGGACTGGACTCCCACGAAAACGTACTTTGACAAGGGCTAAAGAGGATCTAGAGATCTGATCTTGGACGGGTATATCGTCTACACGTTATACGCCAACAATGTGAAATAGGAATTACAACCTTAAGTTCTTTTTTTTTCTGGTGAAATGATGGCGAAAAATGAAATACGTCGCAATTGGAAGACAATTATGAGTTTTGGAGCAGCAAATTAGAGTTTCGGCTTTGCTCTTCAAAGGGGAGCAGAACGGACCACAGCTGAGCTCACCTGAAAGTTTTACGGATGATGTCCACGGCACCGTTATACTCGGCCATAGTGTGCTGATTCTACGAGAATAACAAAACACAACAATCACTGTTCACAATATCATCATCTTCCGGCGACCATTAAACAATAATCCAACGAGCGCGCGTTGGATTTGGGATGACAGATACCGTAACCAATGATCTATAAGAAGCACAAGGGTTGTAGAAAGGTCGACACAAAGTATGTTCAGGTAACAACTTGACCACTGCACCATAGAGACCATAATCAGAACTGAAGCCGGTGCAAGTATAAATTACCATTGACGTCCCCCAAGACCATGCGGGCCAATTAATACGAGCAACATTTTCGTGCAGCTTGTCGCTCTGCAAATGTTGCGTTGTTTGTTGCGATTGTTTATTGCGCGTTACCAACTCCGCCCCGCCACACTAGCCACAGCCCCAAGTCTTAATGTTTTTAAGAGTGGGGTCCGTGAGCTGAAACACTAAGAACCTTCACAAACCTGACCGAATCCGAGCATATAAGCCTTGTAGAGAGGGAATGCTTGTAATATGGTAAATGTAAAGAAGACGTCGTAAAAAAGAGTGGAATGCAACTTGCAACGCAACATTTGCTACACGACAAGTTGTGCGAAAACGTTGTTCATATTACTTGGCCTGACTTGAGAAAGATACACATTAGTCAGTATTTGGCCCATAGCAACTAGGAAAAATCTCCAGCACAGACTTAAAACGAGTAAAGTCACAACTTACAGTGCTCGAAACTAAAATTGTTTCCAAGTTGTCCCAATCCATAACACTGGGCAACCTGAGCCATAACTCAGGTTCCCCTGATACCTGCTAGGTCGTCCTTAGTTATTACACACAGATTTGTCAAGGGGGTTCACTGGTTGGTGCTGGTGGAGGATAGGGGAGGGTTTTGAAAATGGCTGCAAAAGTGGCATTATGAGCGAACTTTATTATAGATGACTTTCTTCCTCTGATATGAAAGCAGCCTTCATTCACCTGAAGTCTTGATCTGACCACTTGGTACGGATACGTTGTAGTGGCAGCAAAGATTTTAGATAATGAAGCCATCACGAGGTACTCTGTGGAACTCTGCAGACAGAAGGAACATGTCCAAGTTTACAAATGAATGTTGTGCCGCTAGCACTAAGGACACAAATGCTGGACCAGAGAATTGACTCTGTAGTGTATGTTAAAATGCTAAGTGACACCATGAAATTCCTATTGAGCGTTTGCTATAGTAAGGAAAAAGGAGACCATACGAGACAAAGAAAAATATCTTTGACCTCGGCGGGAATCGAGCCCACGACCTTGGATTTGATCGTTTGTAGCTCAGTCTACCGACTGAGCTACGAGGCCAGAGGGCCATGAGCATTTAGCTGCCATTGAAACCACTTCATCGAAGAGTTCCAATGCTATTTATCTCATTAAATTTATGCTATTTATTTATCTAATCTAGTTATGTTTAGGTAATATGCTAGTACACATGACTATATGAAAGCATTCATAATCATAACCGGCCTATATGCATAGCTCATTTGTGATAGCCTTTTGTTGTTTTAACTTAGATTTACTGGAGTTGTTGCATGTGACCTTCATTTCGTCCAGAAAACATTTCTCCAATGTTTTATCTGCTTCTTTGTGCTTTGTTTTGTGATGAAAACGGAAATCCTTCCCATAGGCTTTTATTGCAAACGAAACGTAAAGCAGCGGACAACACATTGGAGCAATGTTTTCTGAAGGAATTCAAGGCCACATGCAAAACCTCCGGTGAATCTGAGCTAAAACAACAAAACGCGATCTGAAATGCATCATTAGTTGGTTATGCCCCGAGTCCTTCAATTATGATTTACAATATACACTTAATGTATGGTCCCGAGGGAAATTTTGTTTTCACTCGAGTCCTAATGTTTCCCGAGACGAACATCAGGTTTCCCGAGGGACCATGCTTTGTTATAATTATATTTAGACTTTCTCTTCAACAATCACATCAAAGGAAACAAACAAACAACTGAGAGGGTAACAACTGCGGGATTGTATCCCCGTCGGGATAAAGTTGTATTTGATCAGGGGCACGTGAACAAGAGTCAACCAATTACAGTGCTCGTTTTGTTGAGTGAAAGTCTAGGTATATAACAACAAGATTTATTTACCAGTACATATGAGCATTTAAAAAAACTGTATAACAAGATTTATTCACCAGTTTTTTGTTGATTGGTGTGCCGAAGTATTGACTGTAGCTTTTCTTGAGTTCTTCGTAAGCCATGAACTGGAGGGCACCATGTGAGACACCAATAAGTCCTGGCGCATAGCCCTAGACACATAAACAGCTAAAGGTTAAGCATCTGCATGCAGACTGGTGTCACCATAGTTAATTGAAGGTAATGGTTATGAAACCTGACAAACTCCTTTGTTATATTTTGTTTGCCTTTTTGGCCTTGACCCTGCACAAAAAACAATAGAATTTGGAATGTGTTGGAGCAACTGACCAAAACAAAGGATTGTGCAGGGTTGCAGCCCTTCCAACATAAACTGCAGCACCATTGTTTTTATGGCAAGGTTTATAACCAGTCCCTCGTCCAGTCCACCAAGCACAAAACAAAAAGGTATCAATTAGATTATTGACCATGCCCTGAGGCACTTTTCCAGGACTAGGACCTGGCAAAATTGTAGCCTCACTCGCAGACGCTCTGGAAAGCAATCTTACCTCTGGGGAAAAAAGATTTCGTGAGGAGCCAAAAGAGCGTCATAGAGGGAGGCTAGCAAAATTGCAAACTTTTGACATTTCCAATATTTTGTGATGTGCATCACACTGTGATATTGACTAGAACGTTTATGAGAATGATGTACTATTCAGACACAGGTCTACTCGGAAAAGGGAAATCCGAGTGCTCCTATCAGGAGTCAAACCTAAGACCTTCCGATTACTAGTTCAGATGCTCTTATACCACTGAGCTACAGGAGACTCATCGCTATTAAACTAGGTTAATGGGACAAACATCCTCCATACTGCTAGGGATTGGGGGGTATGGGTGGGGCAGGGGATTAAACCAAAAAAAAAATTGTTGTGGGGATTACGGTTATTTCTGGTACAACACATTTGAAATGTACTGATTGTTTTACAATTGCATGTACATGTAGCGGGTAGTTACCCAGGCCTGTTGTATTTTAGCCACTGTCAAAGTTTAAGTGCACTGTAGCGGGCTATTTCTGCTGCACATTGTAGTTGACTGCCATAAGAACTGGTTGCCAACTTGGGGAGTGGAAACCTTTCTAAAATTTCTTTTAAGATATGGCGGAAGACATTTGGGACAATCAAAATGGATAATTTTGCTATAAATATCAACAGCATTCCTTTGCCAGTATCTTGTGGTTTCCACTGTTAGTGTAGCTGTAATAGCCTGTACCAAAAAATGCAAATCTGGTGAGTACCTTGTACAATCCTCTGATTCCCTCATGTCTCCAGAGTCTTAAAAGGGCATCTATACACAAAAGAAACAAAGAGTTAATACATTGATCATAGTCCAAAATAATACATAAATGACTTAAAAAACATAAAAAAAAGGAATGAAAATAATGTGTAAAATTTAACATATCAAAGGAAGTACTTAGGAATTCAAGAGCAATAATTATTTTGAGAATTCAACCATTATTTTTACCACCAGGGCTCCACTGATGTCACATTCACTTAGTGACAAATTATTTAAGTCCTTTCAGTGGACAAATTTTCACAGGTTTTAGGATTTTGCCTCCCAATTTGGAATCCAACAGAAAATTGAGGGTAAGTACATATTTTTCAGAGATGATTAAGCAACAACAATTCAAAAAAGCTGTAAAGATCTGCTTTTCCCACAAAGCTTTATTAATTTTTAGAAGTAGTCACTCCTGTTCTTCTGTTCTTCTTTCTTTTCTGTTTTTCCAGCATGTTTTGTAATTTATTATAATTTTTATTTTCCATTATGTTCTCGTGCTCGTCTTGTCCCGCCTCGGCTAGCTTTGTGGCTATTTGTGGGACAAGCAACTTATATCAGAATTTGTAAAAATAAATTGTTGTTGTTGTTGTTGTTGTTGTAACCACCCCGAGTTGCACAGAATGTATGCGCAGTAGATAAAGGGGACAAAGGCAAAGCTCTTTTATGGACAGACTGGTTATCGGTGCACTGTACACTGTATATACAGATTATCTAATATTTAGTCTGTCTGTCTGAACTACATATACTGTACATTTAACTGAAAATGTCAAAGCGCAGAGCAAAGACACAGAGTATTTTAAATGAATCCTGATAATACACGAGCTATAAAAAGGTAACATGAACCATCTCACCAGTCATTCCCTTATACTGAGGCACTTGTGTTAGACCTGTTTGTGGACCAGTGTACTGAAGACAAAGCCGAGTTTTGACGACCCATATTGGGTTTGTTATTGTCAGTGTTCCAATTCCTGAGAAAAGTTACCAGATATGGTCAAAAGAAGTCTTATTGATTGATTGATTGATTGATTGATTGATTGATTGATTGATTGATTGATTGATTTTATTTTCAAAATAACACTGGAGCATCACCATAGGTACAAATTGTTTATTATGCCATTTTTATCATTTAATAACAAAAATGGAAGGCGCTTTCCTTAACTGCATATAAAATCTAACTGTTTTCCTTAATATAATAGCAGACAGATCAGTGCTTGGGGTAATTAATTGGAAAGAATGTAATCGCTGGAAGATTATAGCTCTAATTAATGCAACTACAAGCAGGTCATTATAACCATCCTTTTTTGAAGAATGATGAATGAATCAAGTCACTTCAATTTTCCATTATGCAGCAAGCTCTGCAATATCTTGTAATTTTTCCTTACCAGAGTGACTAAAGCTCCATCCACATCAACAAAACATGTTTAATTAAACCAGGTTTAACAAAATGAAAATTTTTAACAGAAAGCTAAACCATTGACTTTGACATAGGATTCAAGTAAATTAATTCAACTTATGCTTTCATTTGAGCTAAATCTGTAGTCGACAAAAATCCGGAAACTGCTTTTGGAAGGAAACAATTTTAAACTTTGTTTGTTTAAGCCTTGGTGTGAATGGGGCATAAAATGATTTAATGTTAGTGCCACTTTGCACAGTGATATAAAAAGTTAAATAGCATACATGTAATTTCTTTACCAGAAATAAGATCAATAACTTACAGCTACAGTAATCAGGTGTGAATCCAGGAAATTCAGAGGGGAGGTAACGGTTGTGTTGAATGCACAACCTTGTGGCAAAAGCTTAGTGGAGTTAACCGGTCGTGTCCCCTTTCAAATTTAAAATTTCAAAACATACATGTACAATCCTGGCCAATTGAGTTAGGGACACTTGGGTCTTTTTGAAATTTTTTTCCACTTAACTTTGCCAATATCATTCTTTGCTGTAAGACACTCATAATAATGTAATCCTCCACGCCCCATTCAATATTGAACATTAATTAACACATGTACAGCTGTAGACATCACATGCATAGATCCATCATTGTTCATCAACATTGTATGGGGGAAGGGAAGGGTAGTGGGACCATGTCTAAATTGGCACCAGCAAGGCTGAGGATGGGGGACTATTGTCCCCTTCTCTCCATCTCCTATTTGTCCAATAGCCCATGTGTAATAAGTAATTTGTACATACTGTACACTGAATACAATTGACTGTCTTACCTGCTACAGTCCCTGCAATAAGGTGCTTCTCAGCTCCTAAGGGCTTGTCGCTGTCTTTCTGCATCCATGCTTTTAACATGTTATAGCTGCATCAATTTAGAATTATCATAAGATTGTTAGAAACGAACTGTCTTGAATCAGAGACCCGGGGCCCGTTTCTCGAAAGTCCCGGTAACTTTATATTGGGCCCGATAAGTGTCTTTGGTGATAAATGTTTCTTGACAAAAATCAAATTTTTGTTAACTTTGAATGCTTAATTTCAAAATCTTATAATTCTGTGAAAACATTGACCAAGTACCATGTCTGTAGTCACTGTGTAATCGGCAAAAAAACATTTAAAAAATATACTTATCGGGCCCGGTAAGTTACCGGGACTTTCGAGAAACGGGCTCCTGGCCCCAGCTGTTCAAAAGGCAGATAACTTTATCCAGCAGATAACTCGCCACCCAGCAAATATAATGTATTGCTTGGATTATTTTAATCAGTGGATAGCGATTTTTCCAGTTGATAGAGCTATCTGCTCTTTGAACAACTGGGGCCTGAACAGTATATCTGGAATCTCTATTTGTGTAATAATTATAGTCATGTACATGTACCGTGCCTGGCACCACATGCTAAAAACTCACTTACTGTACACTTTGATAGCAAGATCTTGTTTCTGAATGATTATTTTGGTTTAAAATTATTTCTACCTATTTTGTTTCTAACTTTGTTAATTCATCACAAATAGACTTTTGTCAGAATTGAGCTTACAAACTACATGTATGTGTTGTAGGTTAAAATGCTTTCAACCTAAATGTAGGTCGATTTGCATTTTCCTTTGTTTCAGATGTAAATTACCCAACCTTAAGGACTGTGCCTACTTTTGTTACTGCGCATACGTTCTGCGCATCTCGAGATACTCGGGTTTCCTATGGGTAGTGCTATGGTTCCTATGGTTATGACGTAGTATCTTTGTTCCTTTGTTTGTTTGTTTTTTTTTTGTTTTGTTTTTTAGTTTTTTTTTTTTTACTTATACTGTCATTTATTTTTATTAATATTTATAATTTATAGTTTTTTTATCCTTTCTTGTGTTTTAGCATTATATATTGTACGGTCCGTAATCCAGCCTCTGGGCTGCAATGGATTTTTAATAAAGCTATATCTATCTATCTATCACTAATACAGGGATATTTTTGTGCGCTTTAAAACTATGTGGAGAAGGCAGAACTTAGCAGGTGCTCTTGCTATTTAAAAAGAAAATTAGGGGTAACCATGCATTTTTGAGAAATAATTAGCTTCAATTTCAATTGATAAAAAATGCCATATATTGCTTTTTATTTTAGCACTTTTTAGAATTATTGTTTCTTAATTATCTCTAAAAAATGTGTGGTTACCCCCAATTTTCTTTTTGGATTCCAATAGCCCTTGTTAAGATCTGCTTTTCCCGCATTGTAATAAACTGCGCAAAAATACCTCTGTATTAGTAGGCACCATCCTTAACAAAGGAAAATACAAATCAACTTAGGTTGAAATCATTTTACTGTAACCTGGATTCATTTTAACCTACAACATATGTACATATTTGTCTTGTCTCGCCTCGACTAGCTTTCTGGCTATTTGCGGGACAAGCCCTTAATATAATCTGTATCTGTAAAATAAAATTGTTGTTGTTGTTGTTGTTGTTGTTGTTGTTGTTGTTGTACATATGTAATTGTGTATTATTTTGTAACGAAAGCTCAACAATTCTCCTTTATCACAGTAACTCAGACACGTTATTTTGGTGACCTGTAGAGTGGTAACAAAAAAACCGTTGACAATGCTGGAAAGACGCCTTAAAATTAGTAAAAGGCCAAGTTTGACAATCAGTGTCTTTTGAAATAGCAAGTTTTAGTTAAACATCTAATGATAAAAATAAGCGAAAGAAATTTTATTGCCTTGCACAGTATATATTAATTAAGTTGTCAATTTCTTTTCTTTTCACTTGAAAATGATGACATGGAGTCATCGAAACGTAATTATAAAAACTTCTTTCGCTTATTTTATCATTAGATGTTTAAATGTAATTTTATTCGAAAGTTTTAGTTTCCTTAAGTAAGAAATTTTACATAGACATTTGCATGGAGATATGTATACATGTAAGCATCTCCAAAAACTTCCTGATTTTAGGGAACTACAACTTGGCCTGTTTACTAATGTGTACTTTCCATCAGTGTCAATGTTTTTTTTTTGTCCTAATCTGCATCAAAATTTTAAACTACTGTGACTTAGGTTTTCAAATAGTAAGAAATGTACATTATTTTGTATTAACTAATTTAAGAGTTAAGTGGCTTATAAACTTCAGGCCATTCCAATAATAACAATTTGAATCTAACAGTTGATTTGTTGATCAGCATTGAGAGAAGCATAATTATACACTTAGCTCAATGGCTTTTGGTGATTGATATTAAACCATATTGACTTGTGTTTCAAAAATTAATAGCAAATTCTTGCTCATAGTTCATTGCGTCATGCTATTCCACGAGCGTTCCCCCTCCCCCAGGTATAAGCCCCAGGGGGGTACTCCGGATTTCAAGAGACAGGGATGATCGAAGGATTTTTTTGGGTAGGAAAATTTGGCAAGTATTTTTTTGGGTGACTTGATTTAAGTAGGGATTTTTCTGGGTATTCAAAACAATCTGAAGATTTGTGGTAGTGCCCGCGTATCCCGGCCGCGTTGTCATTCTGCATAATGTTATTGTTGAAACAGAAGATGTTCTTGGGTGTCTCCACGGATGTTAGAATGACTACCAGATGCGGAAAAGATAACTTCAGATGGTATGATGAATAAACAAACACAAACATTCAATTTCTAATGTTTTTATTTTTCGTGTTACAGTGTACATCATTTAAAATGCTTTCTGAAAATTTTTAAGGCTTGGAAATTCAGCGTGGGATTTTTTTGGGCGTTAATTTTTTGGTCCAGGGATTTTTTGGGGTTTTTATTTTTGCCCCCATTCAATCATCCCCGTCACTTGAAATCCGGCGCACAACCCCCCCCCCGTATAAGCAGGGCACTTTTAACATTGTTCGTCCCAGGGGTCAGGCATTAGTCTATTAAGTGTACTCCCGGGTATTTGATGGCCTGTGATTCCCACCTCATAATACATACTGCCACTTTGTTTCAATGATACAGTACCGCTCGAAACTATGGGACCATTTGCCGCGAATTTTCCTCGGTCGATTCGCAGTTTTGATCTGCGGTTTCACCTAGGGTGAAACCGCAGGTAAGCGAGAGCTTAAGTTTTAAGCAAATTTTAGCAAGGTTTTGGAAGTGCTCTCCTTAAATGACTGGGCAAATTTTATTGAAATTCGACTTTTAGTTTCCTACCTTTCCATTAACATAATACAGTGATGTACGTGGACCAGCTGCTGAGAGATAAACCGCTCAAAACAGCGTTTGGAAGCACTGAAGAGCATTGAAAACACAGCAAAACACACCGGGAAAGTTTTTTCAGACTTAAGTATATTTTTTGTCGGGTTTTTAGGGAAAATTGTTGTCTAAATTTTGATTTAATTTTAACTCCATACAAACTATCAAATCACGCTTGCATGGTAGCCTGTGTCACATACGCTTTGGTGACCTGTGGATACACGTGAAGGAATTTGGTTGCCTAGCACGTGACTGAAATCTTCCCAGTGTTTTCATCATGGCACGGTCCTTTCTACGTCCAAACGACGGCTTCTCTCAATGTTTTAAAACATCGGAAGGGACTTTTCACTTTTGCTAAAGTTGCTGTTTTCGTTTTATCCAAAGTAAATATTAATAGAAATTAAATAACGTTAAGCGTTGCAGTAATTTTCCGCGTTTGTGTTTGCTCCAAGTGAATCGATCTTATCGCTCACACTCGATACCGAATCAAATCTATTAAGAAGTTTTAGTTTTTCGAATCCGGATTACATTGGCAATACATTTGGAGGGATTTTCACTTTGCTTCATCTCCGCGTCCGTACTGAAATCTGATTGCATATTTTGAATTCAGCGTCGCTATTTCGATTGAACCTTGTTGCGCACTTTACATCAGTAGGAAGGGTTATCAGGAGGTTTATCAAACGAATGGAATATCTTTCTTGACTGTGTGGCATAAACAGCAAGAATTAAACTGAAACTATGTCTTTTGCTCTGAACAAAAACTGAACATGTCCCAAATGCAGAAAAAGAAACTTTCGTCAGTGACTGCCAAACAAATTGTTATCGGTCGTTCGGTTTCCGACTCGGTGAGTCTTTACAAATTCTTTTGTTTGAGGGCTTCTTTAGGATGAAAGGTGAGATAATGTTTGACAATACCCTGACAATAGTAATTAGTCATTATTGTATTTTTACCGAGGCATTGCTGCGTCTAATTCCCCGCGGCTTTCGGTTGCTTTCGTCTTTGCCGCGGTTGCGGTTTTCGTCCCATCGCAGTGAATTCGCGGCAATCACGTTCGGCAAAGACGAGGTTTTACCGCGTGCAAATGGTCCCATAGTTTCGAGCGGTACTGTAAGTTCACCAACAAAAGACAATAAACGCTTGACTAACAGTCACATAGTACATATACTTCTCTGAACATGAGTAGGACATAAATGAGATCGCAGATCCACAAAACAAAGTCACTACCACAATACTTAGAAACAGGACTTTTCCCCAGACTTACTTAATTGGTATAAATATTAGCTTTCATTAGTCAGAATAATGGTAAGCCCAGAAGCAAAGAGATCGCCGTCTTTTTTAACTGCACCATGAGGAATTTGCCCAGCTTGTTCCGTCCCAGCCCTGGGGTATTTGGCAGTTTAATTTTAAAAAAATTGGTAATGCCGGCGGGTCAGCCCGGGGAGGGGAGGGGGTAGAGATATCCACTCTTGGAATTGAGTGATGCATACACATAACAAGTCGAGCACTTTCAGCCTTTTAGGACCTACGAACAACCAGTATCACAGCACTTACCTGAAAAAATACAGACCCCAGGCCGACCCATTTCCCCACACATTTGGTGTCACACCCTAGAATGTGATAAGAAAGATTTGTTTAGAAGTCATACCACTTACTGACAGGATCACAGATTTAAGCTGTAAAATGTACTTTCAGGTGTAATTATTTAATTTTAACACTATCCAATTGTTTTTCCTCCAGACTTAGACAAGGACGAGAGGAGGAGCAGAATCTGCCTGCATATACATGTACACTGTAATTTAGACGTTAAAACTTGTTTCATAAATTATGTGAACATACAGTAAGGCACTAAACTCCACAATTTTTCCTGAAATTTACCTTAGTTAATACTTCAAAAACTTTGAATAATATTACATTGTTCAACAAATTTGCTGCTACCAAGCCCAGGTTTTTCAAAAGTTTCAACTTTCCTTTTTTTTACCTTTTTATTAACAATGAACATAGTTTTGAGTATAAGGTTACAATAAAATGGCTATAGAGGATTGAATTCATGAGGCCCATCCAGTTGAAATCAGTAACTGGAAGGACTTCAATGAAGAGTAGGAAGTACACGTAAACAGTTCAGCCAAATGTATTCTGGGCCAGACCAACTGTTCCGAAGACTTCAAGTATTAAACAGAACAGTGTGAAGGCCGCTAGAAAACAATTAAAAATTATGAAAAGAATAAGTGGCATGTACACTGTACAGTGCAGGTCAGAATTAAGCGAACTACGCAGACGCGTTTTATACGCAGCAAAAACGCGTATGCGCGTATTTTTAGACGCGTCTAAATGTGCGCGTTTTCTCCATTGTTATTCATCGCCGTAAGTTCTCTTTGTGTGGTATTGTCAAACAAAACAAAAGACTTCAACGGGTTAACGACAAACACAAAATTAGCATTCTATGAAATCAGCGAGCGACAGCTATCATGCATAATTTGAATCTTATCCGCTTCGTAAATACTGGCGGCTTTAAAACCAACTCCCAGCCGATATTGAATATTCACCGTATGTTATAGAAAATATAAATCTAAGCTAATTAGTCGAATACTACTTGTTCGAAATCAAAGCGCTCTGTGCGCGAACTCGTGAATGATAGGTGAGTGTTTCGAGTTATTCCCTCAGTTATTTTAAAGATTACACGCACATTGTGACTCGAAAGAGAGCGTTTCGAGGTTTCTTCGAAGGGGTGAAAATAGCGCAAGTTGGCTATAATTGGAAAGGCACTGTGGCTCCCGTGTTGATTGAATAAAAACGCATCCAGTTTTCCTTACAAGAACCTTCGTATACGTACATCGTGTTGTTGTCGAATGAAACTTGATACATGTGCAGGAATTTGATTGCCTAGCACGTGACTGAAATCTTCCCGATGTTATCAGCGTGGCAATTTCTTCCTACGTCGAAACGACGGCTTCTGTCAGTGTTTTACAACATTAGAAGAAGCTTTCAATCTTGCAAAAGTTGCTATTATGGCTTTATCCAAGTGAACGTAAATATAGGAATGCATCAAGCGTTGCGGTACTCTCAGTACTCTAGACTCTCAGTGTTTTACGTTCAGTTTAGGTTTGTTCCAGGGAATCGATCTTATCGCTCACACTAGACCCGAATGAAATTTTGCAAAATAGAAGTTTCCTATTTTACCCTAAGTCTTTAACCAACGGAATTGCCTTGGATATTTAGAGTCAACTGAACGATTACATTTTGCGGCCGGAGATGGTAAATGCTTGAGGTAGAATGAGGGAAACTTCACGGTAAGTCAGCAAATCTGAACCGAAGCGCGTGAGAGGAGCGAAGTCTGTTGAAAATCATTTGGTGGATTGACTGATTTTATTCCGGGTCGTAATTTATTTGGTTACTCTATATGATTTACCCACAAATACTGTATTATTCTCGAACTACCCGAATCATCATTGCGGCAAGGAATAGTAAGAATAGCCTTTAGAAATATAAACAAACAAGTTAAATCCTTTCACGGTCTACGTACGCAGAGCTCCTTTCGCAAAGTACAGATCTTTAAATTTAGAAACACTGCATTCCCGGCGTTTCATTCCTCTTTTAGCTTGTCACACACAGAAGTCTGACTTTTGTAGTCTTGATATCTTCAATTCTTCAGATTTTATTCATCATTTCGTTTCGTTTCGCAAAATACAGTAAGCGTCGCGGCAAGTTTTTTTTTCTTTAAGTTCTTCTATGCGCTCAACAACATGAAGTTGTTCTTGCGCTGAGCCGGTTCTACAAGAAAGTCGACAAGTGTAGTCATACTTTGTCAAACCCTTCTGAAAGGCTTTTCCCAGGCAATTCAAAAGAACAATGAAAGACCAACAATACGAAAACAATGAGCTAGCTCATACATACTAATCTGACTAGACGCGCATCTGCAGATTTTTAGACGCGTATACGCGTCCGCAGCAGACGCGTTTTACGCGTCTGTTTTGGTTCGCTTAATTCTGGCCTGCACTGTAGGTAAAGTCTAGAGACAGCTCTCAGGAGTATTCAAGAATGTTGTAAAGGTCTGTAGAAAGTTCCAGAATAATCCATACATGATGTTAAGATCTAGAATTAGTTATTCTCATCATAAAGCTCGGAACGTTCGACAATTATATTATTTCCCGAAATAGCTGTGCGGAACAATAAATTATAAGAACAGACAACGGAACAGCTTACATATACTGTTGTTATTACTGTTGTTACATTGTTCGCTGTTATTTTTGACATTAAAGTATAGTGAAAAGTTATAATTTAATTATGGTTGATCAGAAAAATCATTGTAATCAGAGGATCATAGTGTTGTATCATCTTACTCCTTAAGTAGAGATCTATATTGCATATACTGTACATTGTACAAATCAGCCACTGGCAGACATGGGGATCCAGCCTTTTCTGACTATCAAAGTTCTCTCACTGTGCTGCCACCTGCTCCAAAAGAGTTTGAGAAGCTTTTTACACAATGTATTTTGAAAACAAAACCAACCTGATACAATCCCTTCACACCATCTGCTCTAACAATTGACCGCACAGCATCCACAAGTCCTCTGTATGCTGGGACCTTCCCACTGCCATCATTCACTAATACGTAATTTAAAGTTAAAACCACAGAAAACATGAGTCATGTTAATTACTGTAAGTTAAAAACTGGATCATTGTATAATGCATATTCCAGGGATTGACTGGCTTAGCAGCCGTGTCATATGAGCCATTATACAATGCCAGAGAACTAGCAACCATTAAACTGTCTTCTGGTTGTTCTTGCGAAGTGAAATCAGCAACATCCAAAAATATTTCTTGGTTGTTTTTAATAAAACAATTATCCCACACGTGTTTGTTGGATATGAAATGTTATGGCCAACTCTGTGCTGTCATGCCTCGTTGGCTATCTGTCATCTTATATCCGACACTTGTTGTGGAATAATTCTTAATTACAGTAGTATATGTAATCACATCAGGCCAAGAAGAATTAAGGATCAATTTTCACACATATTTTCAAAGTCTTATGGTAAAAAAATAATATGGTAAAAAATCTGAACAACGTTTCAATGGCTCTTTGAACTATCATTATCAACTTCAATGTATGGGGAAAAAAAATAACATATACACATGTAATTATCATACATGTACAGTATACATGTATATAAAGAGAAAAAGAGTGCCAATGACATACATGTAAAACTATGTAAAAAATTTAGAAAACAATGATAAAAAGCATGCAAGAGATTTAATTAATTAAAAACTTTTGCACAAATCGAGTCCGATTGTTCATTGAGACTAGCTCTCAGTTCATTAAACATTGCATACTTAAGACAGTAAAACTTGTTTTAATTTGCACTTTTTTAAAATAGTAATATTCTTGCTCAGATCCTTTGGGAGCTAGTTTAATGGCCTAATAGCTCCCACGAGTCTCCTGTAGCTCAGTGGTAGAGCATCCGAACTACGTAGTAATCAGAAGGTCTTAGGTTCGACTCTGATAAGAGCACTCAGATTTTTTTCCGAATACATGTATGCCTGTGTCATTTACTGATTAAAAACATCATTCTCAGTAAAATTCTTGCTCAGATCCTTTGGAACTTCACAGTGCTTGTCCCGAAAATGTTTGCCAACGGAGGAAGAAGAGTTTTTATGTTCCTTGATGCGCTGATATAAGTGCCATTCAAAGACCAGGCCTAAGCAGACATCATTCGCATCCAACTTAAAGATTCTAGCCACAAGATTCAAAACGCCATACGGCCTGTAAACTGTATTTGTCAGCCACAAGATCAAACAAGATCTCAAATTGCATGAATCTAAGCCGCCGGTTGTGAACCAACAATGTCTTGTTTACAAATTTGAATGTGACCTCTGCTATCTGTTGGTTTCACTCGCCGGCACTTGTATCAGCGCACTGAGGGACATAAAACACCCTTCTTCCTCCATTGGCAAACATCGTGAAGTTCCAAAGGATCTAACCAAGAATTTACTGTTTTAAAAAAGTGCAAAAAACTAGTTTTACTGTCTTGTGTACAAAATGTTTAAAAAAAACCCTTGCTGATAAGTATTTTCAAAGTTTTCCCAAATTATACAACTCGTGAAAGATTGATTTAGTTAACTTGCAAACTCACAAAAAGTTTATCAGCTTAAGGGGGCAATACACCTAAATTTGAATAAAATTGGAAGAGGTTTTAAGAAGGGATAGAGGAAAGAAAATGATTTTTGGAACACTAACGGACAGTTGATACCCACGCAAGAGCACTCCAGGTTGCTACAGTGTAGTGGACTAACTTGGTATTCGTCTATTAATTATTAACTACAAATTCCAATTTTAAAACTTCACTAAATCTTCAATATTTCTTATTTCTCTTAATTTTACCATTCTTTCTAGAAAAACTACTCCTCCCAAATATATCCAAAAATCACCAAAAAATTCACATAATACCCCACAACACAGATTCACGATATGTAGAGAATTGTAAGAATTATGTTATGCAATAGGAGGCCTGGCTCCTCAGCTCCATGCTTCGTTTGCTCGTCATAAATAGGAATGAATCCATTTCAGATGTTTCAGCTGATATTTTAATCACTCAAATCAAGACCTCGTCAACAAATGACGAGCGAACAAAGCGTGGAGCTGAGGAGCCAGGCCTCCTATTGCATAACAAAATTCTTACAAATTTATAAATTAAAATATCAGCTGAAACGTCTGAAATGGATTCATTCCTATTTAATATGATGATAGGGTTTTTGGATTGCTTGAAACGCGAATGAGATATTTCCATTAAAGCCATGTCAAGTGGCAGAAAAATGGCATTCAGTAGTGACCAGCATCCAATTTCTCATTACAATATTCACTGTTGATCAACCACTCAGGTTATGAGAATGGAAATGATCACCTAGGACAAGTTGTTTTGATGTGTAAACAAATTCTCCTCACTAGTACCATAAGAAATATTTGAGAACAGTTATGAGAAAATGAATATTGATATCAATATTAAAGGGATTTTCTTGCTTTTAGCAGCAGCAGCAGTACTAGTAGTTAGTAGTCAGTGCTGTCAATAAGGGCCGGTAGCCAGCCAAAACAGCCGGCTACTGGCCAATCTTCGGCCGACTACTTTCATCTCACTTTACTGTTAATTTTGGTAAGAAACTTAAAATAAGGGAAAGATCCAACAAAAATAATTGTGAGACATCCACCTCAGACGTCTGAGTCAAAATAAAGGTGCATTTCAGGAGTTTTAAACGTGTTTACCTTTGCCACACGTGATGGAAATTGATCGAAGGGGTCGTGGAACGCCTGCAACATTTTCAGAGAACAGGATCCAGTAAAAAACCGGCTTAAAATAATGAAAAGATCCCGCAAAAATAATTGTAAAACATCCAGCTCAAACGTCTGAGTCTAAGTAAAGGCACATTTCAGGAGTTTTAAATGTGTTAACCTTTCGGTGGAAGTATAAAAAGTTGAAGCAGATCGAGGTGATCGAAAGGTCGTGGAACGCCTGGGACATTTTCACAGGACTAGATCCCAGGCTTTCGCACGCGCCAAAACATGAACTTAAAACATTGAATATATATATTTTGTTTTGAACCAGCATTTAAAGATTTATCATTTCACTCTTTTCTAAAAGCCAGTGATTGAGATTTTGAGGAAAAGAACGGTTGTAATATGGTTAATATACATGTGGTCTTAATTTTGATTGTTCTTAAGGCCCAAATACTGTCTGGAAAACATTGAAAACAGCATTTCCAAGCATCTCAATTTCAAAATTTTCTGGGGGGGGGCATGCCCCCAGACCCCCCTAGGCACTCAAAAAGTAGGCTGCCGCCTACTTTGCCAATGGGGACGTCTACTTCAAAACTTATTGACAGCACTGGTAGTAGTACTCTAAGTAAATATATTGTATCATAACTTGTTGAAAAACAGTGCGAAACAATGATTCTCACAAATTTTAAGGAATGCTCATAAAATGTTGAAAACGTTCAAGTAAATGTAGCCCTTTAAGCTGGATTATTGTATGGCTAAGGCTAGTGGCCGATATAACACTTGCTCTGATTGGCTAAGAGCAAGATCAGAGCAGGGCATTACGCACCCGAAATGCCCACGGGCCAATTACAGATTATGCGAATTAGGATTAGGCTTCCATGTGATAAAAAAACTTAATAACCTTGACCGTTCAGTCGTTATGGGAAAATCTCAAACCTCGGCTTAGCCATATTGACCTCGCTGTCACTCAGTCAATACAACAAGGCCTCAGTTTGAGATTTCAAGCAACCACCTCACTCTCAGTTATTAAGTAGTTATTAATGGCTTTTCAAGGAACTGTTACGATTTGAGAACTTTTCTGGTCAAGCACGCAATGCCCCTTTTCACAGTTAGCGCCTTTCAATAACATGCAGACTCTGAAGTTCAAAGTTCAATCAACCTCTACGCTTTTCACTGCCATCAATCACTGGGGTGGACCTCTTAGAAAACAACAACGTTTGGCTCAACAGGAACAAAAGGTTATGGTTGTGCGCTCTGATTGGCAGATTTTGATCCACTTTGTTGGTTTCTGTATATTTGTCGTCAGTCGGTTGTCGCCGTAATTATGATTGACGGCAGTAGAAGTTGGGGTTGAAGTTAAGAGTCCGCATGTTATTGAGAGGCGAAGTGAAATGGGGGCATAGCATAGAAGCAGCATTGAATTCGAATAATTGGCAATATCAGTGCCATTTCTCTCTCCAAATCTGGTACCAAAATTAAAAAGACATTAACGTTGTTCGAGGTACCTTACCTTGAAATCTTATTTTTATCAGGTCCAATGGATGCAGAATAAGAGTCGCAGTAACTCCCCCAGAAACGCCAGCCACAAGGTGTTCGTAACGAATAAAACGAGTTATTGATGAGCTCTTTGGATATGGCGGCCGCTCTGGAATGGCCTGACGTTCACCCATGGTATGATAAAACGGTATCAAGGCGATTGAAGATTTTAGGACGGCAGAAATGAAAATAGGAAGTGCGAAAAGCCACTGTTATGAAATTTCATCATCCACCACTTGCGTCGGCCATTTTGAAATGGTTGTATTTTCCAGTCCCCCACGGAAGACTCGACCCAGCTCTCCACAGCTAGTATCCGGCACGTGCCGACGCACGTGCCACGAGATTCGGAACAGGTGCCGCGTTATTTACTTGAACGGAGCGCCAAGTTATAAAATAGGATTTCTTCGTATACGCCAAAACGCAGTGATCTACTGCGCGTGCGCTACATGTTGGCTGATTCTGCGAGTCTGCATGTATTCATCACAAGCCGCCATTACGGGACAAAAAACAAGGACGTAAAATTAACACAACAAATATCGGACAGGAAGCTATCGCACGGATTCTACAACCCTACAATATCCGTGTAGCTCACAAACCTATAACCACTTTACGACAACTACTGACGAAGGTAAAGGACAAAGACGAACCGAACCGCAGACAGGGAGCAGTTTACAAGATCAAATGCTGCGACTGCTAGGCCACTTATATTGGTGAAACCGGCAGAAATTTAAACGTACGACTGACTGAACACAAACGAGCAACTAGAAATGGTGATATCAACAATCACATTGCTGAGCACCATTTACAAACGAACCACAGAATCGACTGGGACTCTGCCAAGTGCATTACCTACAGTACAA
>NW_028145690.1:120000-452500 GCF_977016875.1 Pavona decussata
GTTCGTTGGAAGAAGCCGTAGCGAGGTGAAACTCCCCCACTTAGTCGCGGCGTGAATGATTTCAGTTTTTAAACCAAGCAAATCCGATCAAACTTTTAGCTTTTGATACAAACAATCTTTTGCTGTTTATTGTGAGAAACAAAAGCTCACCTTTAGGAATTTCCTTTGTAGCTGTAGCGCTTGATTTCCAAGTACTTTTGGCACAAACAATCCGGCTTTAAAAGACAAACTCCAAAGAACCTGAAAGAAGTTGTTGTTGTCGCGGCACAAGAGGAAGAAACCAACTAAATGTAAAAATGGCGTGCTCAGCCGATCAGGAGGAGGTAGCAATCAGTAATTTTGACGTCTATGTTATAAATTTATTTATTATGCGGCCGTCTCGCAGTGGCGTGACCGCCGATTCAAGAAATGCTGGTTTTTTTCTTTTTTTTTTTGTTGAGCCGCCCGCCGGACTGTTCCCAGGTTTAAAAAAAAAAACAGGGGAAATACAATGGAGTAAAATCCGGCCGCTTATGTTAACACAAGGTACGACCCAGGGATCTCGTCTCCAGTTTTATGTTTTTTCCTAATAAAATTAATTAGTTGTGCTTTATCATCAAGGAACATCAATACGTTGAAGAATAAAATAATTATTCTGTTCAATCCTGCGGAATATACCCTGATGTTACCCAACTCGGCCTTCTTCCTCGCCGGCTGACTATCTGGCGATATTCCAACCGTATAGTTTCCGGCGAATATTTGGTCGATGTTCAAATTAAGCCAGTCCTAAAAGAGTCAGCTGGAAATCTTGCCTGGTCAGGTGGAATGGAACAGCTCCTCAAGGCTAAGTTAGCCTTGAGGAGTTGTTCCATTCCACCTGACCAGGCAAGATTTGCAGCTGACTCTTATTCAGATCTTGATTTGAACGAAAGTGAATGCTGCTCGATTGGGCACCAATCGAGTGCATCGGCCTCCACCCCCGAGAGCTCACAAGCTACCGATGAAGCGATGTCTTAGCAATTCATTACGGAAATCAGCCATGAAGGAACTGCAATATTAAGCTGACCCGTTCCGGGTCATTTAACGCATACTGAAGCGCACAAAAACTCACACGCGCGTTTATACTACTATTAATACCAGTGTACAGGAAGACTATTCCTTCAGTCCTCATCGTTCCCCTTTTGTCATTATTCTTTCAATTCAAAATAATACATGCTACTCCACAACCATTGTCGGTTATATTGAGCCACAGAAGATCATACGGACCGCAAGATGTTCACCTGTACCTTTTAGTTTCGTTACGAATCGTACAGCGCTCACTCTTTATCAAACATGAGGGTCTGAACTCAACCGTAAGTAACCATTTCTTAGTATTGTGGCAGTGACCGTTCATTCTGTGAATTAATGTTCTCCATAGGAGTACACCAAGGCCCTAGACGCAGTTATTTGAGAATATATTTGTTTGCTGATGAACTTATTTTTTAAACAAAGCGACAATGTTGTGAGGTGAAACTGAATCGCGAGCCACTCAAATGCTCGGGGTAGCCGAATGCCAAGGCCCGCTAATGCCAGGAGATCATGAGCTCTGTTGGAATTGACTGATACATAACTCAAGTGAGAAATTTAGCAAACTTCTAGCTGAATCGCATGTCCATTTTGCCAGTAACATCCTACTCGGTTAATTATTTTAAGATATATTTCATATTGATAATATATGCCAGTGAACACAAATGACAATTGCAGACTGAGCTAAAATAGAGGTCCAAATCTACCATAGGATCAAATTAATCGTTCATTTTCTAACGTCAAAAGTAGAGAACAGCAATAATTTTTATGCATTCAATTGGTGAACTAAGCACCTTCAGCCGTAAAATAGTATTAATGGACTGAAGGTGTATAAACGCACGAATCAGTCACCATTCACCGGACCCGCGTACGGTTTACGGCTCACGAACCACCCTACACCCATTCGTGAAATAGAAGAAAGATCCTCAAGTTCAGATCAGGTTCTTGTGACTTAATATCTTAGCGATTTGAAGGGATTTTTTTTATCTTATTTTGGCCGTTGACTGTGCGTGCAGCCACGCCAAACCCTTCAAATGACAAAGCACAACGACTAAAGCACGTTTAAGGCCGGTTAATACGGGCAGCATAACAAATAGTGCATTACAAGTTGCGATCGTTTGTAGCTCCTATTACCACCCCAACGCGCAACAAATTTCCATGTTACAAAACGTAAAAACAGCGTCTACCTTCTACAGCATGAAAATTTGTTGCGCGCGTAACTAAAATAGCTGGCGACATGACGAGAGTAAATAAAAACAAAGTTCTCCCTTTTCACAAGATTTATTTACGGAAGACTAATGCAAATTCCCCAAGATACGTTAGTAAAGACAAACGAAACGTTCAAGACAGTTTGGCGGCTAGGAGACAAAACAAACTACAAAATGGTGAACAAATTTACACAACTATAATCAATTTACATTACACAACTCAAAAATACTCCAAAACAATTTATAAAAGAAAGAACCCACTATTGCCACATAATATGTGATGTCATCGATCCCGTTAAGAAAACAGTTTTGAATGTGGTATATACCTCAAAAGGTTCACTGTTATAATTTCAATAAACGGCACAAAATATACAAGGTTAAGACCCACTTCAAACCTAAGTGGCCCACACGGATCTTAGCCCGGTTTCTGTAGCATGTAGCAGCTAGGAGCAGTATTGCTACCCCCCTCCCTTTCCCCCTGTATCAGATGATAGTCCATTGAAATGTTTTCCCCGCGAGTGTCTCGCAGCGTACGCGGACCCATCTATACACCTGGGCGAAGGAAGACAATGTCGAGCAACGTTTCTTGACTTAGTTAAGGAAAAAAACTAACATGAGAGAGATTTATAATTATATTAACGGGAATTGAATCGGAAAACGGCAGAAATTACAACGTGACCATGTTTTTATCCTTCATTTTCCGCTCACTGTTTTCAATTCTGAGTAAAATTGATTAGTTTTCGTTTAGCATAAAAAGCCAGAATTGTTTTGCAATATTCTTATACAGTGGAACCCCGCCTTACGACCACTTTTTTGTGCCCCAAATGAATTGAAAGTCCAGTCATTTCCTTAGTTTTACAACCTCGTTAATCCGACCACCTCGTTATTACGACCACATTTTTGTGCCCCAAATGAATTGAAAGTCCAGTCATTTCCTTAGTTTTACAACCTTGTTAATCCGACCACCCCGTTATAACAACCGCATTTTCGCGGCCCGAAGGTGGTCGTATTAACGGGGTTCCACTGTATTTGTACTCATTTTATCAAGAAAACATAAACGTGAATTTCACGTTTGCCGTTTGCCGTAATTTAGAACTGCATTTACGGGAAACGACAGAAATTACAACGTGACCAAGTTTATCCTTCATTTGCCGCTCACTGTTTTCAGTTTCTGAGTAAAATTGATTAGTTTTCGTTTAGCATAAAAAGCCAGAATTGTTTTCCAATATTCTGATATAAGTACTCATTTTATCAAGAAAACATAAACGTGAATCTCAGTCACGTTTGCCGTTTGCCGTAAATGCGATTCTAAATTGGATAGATAGAGAACCGCGCTTACGGCAAACGGCAAACGTGAGATTCGCGTTTATGTTTTCTTGAAATAAAGAGCACAACGATGAGAATAGTGCAAACTAATACTGGCCTTTGATGCTAACGTAAAACTACTCGATTAGACAGAGAAACTGAAAACAGCAAGCGGCTAATATAATATAAACATGGTCACGTGGTGTTATCTCACGTTTGCCGTTTGCCGTTTGCCGTAAGCGTCATCCTTAACCTCTCTAATCTCTCTGTTAAAACAGAAGACCAACCGAGCCTCGAGCCACAAACCCTCTGATCTTCCCAGAAGTCTGATCGAAAATTCGATGGGGTAACCACTACACCACCGCGCCTCCACAAACCGATTAGAGGACTTTTTTTTTTTTTTTAGTCACGGTAATCAACAAACTTCACATGTGCTTAGCCCCTTCAACTGAACAGTTATCACATAATAAAGTATAAGGTGTATCTTTTCTAAGTTTCACACTGGAGCCGGCTCTAAATACACATACTCGATAGTAATCATCAGATTTAAGAATTTGTTGGTGTGTATGTGGAAACTGATATCCCTTAAGTACAATCATGATTTGCATCAGTCTCGCTGTTCCTGTCTTCAGTAATTATTACGAATTTTAAACCAGCTAACAAATTGAAGTGGAACTATTACAAGTAAGATACCTTGAGATCTAAAAAGAAGTCCAACAGTAATGTTCACTCTAACTTATTTCAAATTTTGTAAAAATTAATCAGTAAGCTCGGCAATTTGAACACGCCCATCATTTTGCAAATTCCCACCATTTACACCAGAACAACTCGTCCCACTACAATACGAACCACCTCCCTGCTATCTATCTATCTATCTATCTATCTATCTATCTATCTATCTATCTATCTATCTATCTATCTATCTATCTATCTATCTATCTATCTATCTATCTATCTATCTCCCCCTCCGGCTTGATTTGAGTGAGTACTGCTTTCTCCTCCAGAGTACCCCCCTCCACCACCAGATGCACCATTGTCTTCGGATCCCCCTCCCCCACCACCGAACCCACCTACCGCCCCTGGGGGTGGCCCTCCATTGTTTTCACTATTCATTCCACCAGCTCTTCCACCTACCCAACCCTGAGCACGTGACCTTCCTCTCTCACCATCATTTGATCCGCCCCTACCACATCCCTGAGCCAACCAACCCGCACCCACTCCCCCATGGTGACCAGCACCTGCAGTGTTACATTCACCTGGCTGTCCCCCCGTTCCTCCATTCCTAGCTTTAGAAGAATATCGACCCACACTTCTTTTGCCACTAGTACCCGACTGACCATCCACACCGTTATATCCACCAGAAGCACCCCCTCCCCCTCCGGCAGCTAATAATAGTACATTACCACTTGCATGAACAAAACTCCCTCCCCCTCCCCCTGTACCAGCATTGTCCTCTACAGACAGTCCTAGTTCAGCTGCTGTCCTTGTAGTTGATTCTCCTCCTTTCACCTCCACTGAATATCCTCCTCTCTGTCCCACCACAACATTAAGTACTGTCCCTCTACTCCGTGTGAAAATGCCTTCCTTGAGCGCTCTCCGGCCGCCATAGTAAGTTCCCGGTTTGTAACCATAGTTGTACGAGTGCATTCCTCCTCGAGCACCCCAGGCTTTGATCAGATAGCGACCGCTCCTTGGAACTGTGACATTTTGCATAACGCCATATCGCTCATTGCGTCCATCCGTCGTGAAGTTAAGCGAAAGAGGACGGACTGATGAAAAAGGAAAACGTTATGCAGTCAACTTTTAAAAACACTACAGCAGAACATAAACTAAAGCTTTAATGCGTATGTTCCAAATATCAGTTTGTTGAGCCATATTGGACTATCCAAGACAATACTTATCAGAGAGTTGCTTATCATTCATTTTGTCCAGTTGCAGCATGGGGCGACCACTGAGCCACGGGGAGGAAGGGAGTTAGTATGGTCATAAGGATTGTCAAGGCTGAGGTTTGGCTCAGTCTTACAATTTCTCCCAAATGATAAATTCCAACCTAGAGCTGCTAAGTGGGTCTCAGTGGGAGTGTTACTTTGGCGGTTAAGGTTACCCGATACCTTCAAAGGTGTCTCGCGTTTAAGCGATGTAGCGCGTCCAGTTTAAACTGTAGATACCTAAACCCCATATCAAATTAAAGCTTATAGAGCTGACTATCAAACCATACCAAGAATTTTGAAATAAAATAAAATTGTCGAATTTTTCACGACCTCTAATTGCGAGCGTCCGAATCACCTTTTTAAAGCTACAAGTCAAAGTGAATTTTGTTTTTTGCTAATTTAATTTGCTCCTCAGTTTCCTGACCCAAAGCGCTAAAAAAACGTGTCTGCGTTTTGCCATATTCAATCGCAGTGAAAAGTTATAGAGCATTTTCGAAATAGAATGAAAAAAATGTGGAGTAATCGTACAAAAATCACTCTCGGGGAAAAAATATTTCGAAAGAAAAAATTCGCAGACATGTTTTTGTTGTTTATATGTTAAACTAGCTACTGTCCAAATTTAAGGGCAAACGAACAAATTCCTTTTGAGTTTTAGCTTTTTGAAGTGGCTCCTCCAAGTGAAAAAAATTTATTCGAGAAAAAAAGCTAAAAATTTTCGGCAATTCGTTTCATTTCAAAATTCTTGGTTTAGTTGGATAGCCAGCTCCATAAGCTTTAATTTGATATAAGGGTTCAGGAATCTACAGTTTAAGCCGGACGCGCTACATCGCTTGGACGCGAGACACCTCTGAAGACACCTCTGAAGGTCCCAGGTAACCTTAACGGTAAAATTTTGCCGATTTTCACGCTTGACGGTTAAATTTGACGGCTTTTGGCGGTTGACGGTTCTCAAGAGGAAATTTCTGCCATGAATTAAAGTTAATATTAAAAAATATTAACCTCTTACTAACCGAGCGCGAGGGCCGTACTGAGGAATCTTGGCCCTAGGTCGTGGCAGTACGGACCGGGCGCAGCGAGGTCCGTACAAAAACGGCCGAGGGGAGAACAAACAAAATTGTTAATGATTTTTTGAATGACCATTTTTAGAGGCAAGATGAATTTGCGGGAAAGACAAATCCATTTCACTTCTCGCGCGCGTGCCAACAATGGCGCACATTGCAGAGGCAGGGAACAATTTTTCACTTCATCGGATTTATGGATCAACTCTGAGCCCAAGTAAACGGATGATACAGCCTCCCAAGTCAACTGGTTGACCGTAAGGCCAGCCAGTTTGTGAAAGGAAAGTCCTTTGAGCTTTTTCCAAGCGAGATCTGTCTTGTCGCATTCAGGCCGGTGAGTTGTGTCGGGAAAATGGAGAACGTTCCGTTACTTTGTTTAGCCTCTTGGGATGTTATAAAGCAGTCGTCATCTACCTGTGATGGATTTTTGTGTTTAGATGCTGTGGAGACAATAAACAATGTTGATATCGGACAACGCGGTGATGCAAGCCTTCCAGCACACAAGCTCTCGATCGAACGCCGACTGAATCGCGAAGAATCGAAGTTCTCGAAAGAGAACTTACGTTCCATCGGGAAAATGTTGGGGACATTGAAAGTTCTATCGTAGCGGCTAGCTAAGAAACGATACTAAATACACCCGCTGTGAGATCACAAGTCGCCGACTGTCTCTGTAAACGCCTCGCTCAGACGACAGCCTCGCGTCTTCAACTTCCCTTAGGCCCGTAAACAAGAAAAGGCAGCTAAAAATTTGGGGTATCAATTTGCCTGTGTTTAATTTAACCGATACACTGGGGCATTAAATTTTCCCGTGTTTAAATTTAGTGATGTACTGTGGAAGTAATTTGCCTGTGTTTAATTTAACCGATACTCTGAGGCATTAATTTGCCTGTGTTCAATTTAGTGATGCACTGTGGAATTAATTTGCCTGTGTTTAATTTAACCAATACACTGGGGCATTAATTTGCCTGTGTTTAAATTAAGTGATACACTATGGCATTAATTTGCCTGTGTTTATTTTAATCAATACAATGGGGCATTAATTTGCCGGTGTTTAATTTAAGCAATACACTGTGGCATTAATTTGCCTGTGTTTAATTTAACCAATACACTGGGGCATTAATTTGCCTGTGTTTAAATTAAGTGATACACTATGGCATTAATTTGCCTGTGTTTATTTTAATCAATACAATGGGGCATTAATTTGCCGGTGTTTAATTTAAGCAATACACTGTGGCATTAATTTGCCTGTGTTTAATTTAACCAATACACTGGGGCATTAATTTGCCTGTGTTTAAACTAAGTGATACACTGTGGCATTAATTTGCCTGTGTTTATTTTAATCAATACAATGGGGCATTAATGTGGCGGTGTTTAATTTAATCAATACACTGGGGCATTAATTTGCCTGTGTTTAATTTAACCAGTACACTGGGGCATTAATTTGCCTGTGAATTAATTAAGTGATACACTGTGGCATTAATTTTCCTGTGTTTATTTTAATCAATACAATGGGGCATTAATTTGGCGGTGTTTAAATTATGCAATAGGATTAATTTGCCTGTGTTTAATTTAACCGATACGCTGGGGCATTAATTTCCCTGTGTTTAAATTTAGTGATGCAATGTGGCATTAATTTGCCTGTATTTAAATTAAGCGATACACTGAGGCATTATTTTGCCTGTGTTTAAATTAAGCGTTACACTGGGGCATTAATTTGCCTGTGTATAATTTAACTTATACACTGGGGCATTAATTTCCCTGTGTTTAAATTAAGTGATACACTGGCCGTGTTTTCATGACGCCGGATGTCTCCTAAGGGCGTTATGTTTACAGAATTTTTCACGAGTACGATTATATTTCACTCTTGAAATTTGAGGAGAGCAGGTGCGCGAAATTCAAAATTCAGGTTGAGGAAGCCACAATTGCTAATTTTGCCGTGCTGGAATAATTGCGTTCGACGAAGGAGAACGCAAGCCTAATTTCGTTTTTGCGTCCTGTGTCTTTTGAGTTGGTGTGCCTGTGTACGGCTATGCAGAACTTTTTGAGATTGCTGTAAGGACACCCAAATAGCCCCCCCGCTTGTGTTTTGCAGGGGCATGTGTCGGCCGGGAAACTGGTGCGAACTTATGACGACTCTGACCTCGTTTTCGCGCTAGACCCATCTTTTTAGTCTCGTTTTCGCATAAGAGTCGTCCCCTCGTTTTCGCGTTAGAGCCATCTTTTAAGGTGGTACTGGAGGCTAAGGTCGACCTTTCGGATTCCTCTAAGAATTTGTGATTTTGTAGAGCACATATAAAGAAACCTGCATGCAAAATTTAGGGTCTGAGAAGCGACGCGTTTCCGAAATATAAACGAACGAAGTTTCGTTTCCAAGGGTCCTTTCGCGGGAAAAACGACGAGGGCATACTGTGCTGGACGAGGTTTCATGTGTCTAATTGAAGTGTTGCGTTGACAGATCTGTTAATAAGTACATGTGCAAACTGAAAGATGAAACTCTCATTGACAGAAGAGAACATAGAACCTCTACGTTCGCTAAATAAATTCCTCTTTCGCACCAGTCCGTCAACATGGAAGAAGCTCTTCAGCGCCTTGACCGAGCTTTTCGCGATGACGGGTAAATGATAATTTCTTTCATAATATTTTATGTTTTTACGACCATCTTTCAGCTGTATTCAATTCTACTAACATTGATGCTATTGTTCCTTTAGTTTCGCCGGCACACCGCCCGGATTCGCTAACATTTTGCGGCGAATCCAGCCACAGAAGGGGGAGAGTCGTGAAGACTGCCGGCACAGACTTTTCCGCCGGTTTTTTGGGATTCTTTGGGTGAGTGTTATTGTATGACCTTTCTTTTACCTTACCTCAAATGCAACACAGTTGACAATTAGGTCGAGCCATTTTGCATCTCGTGGTTTAGATCTTCACGAGTACGAATAACACGTGGTTGTCGACCTCTCCATGTATCCACGTGTTTCGTCGGTTTCACTTTGAATAATTGCGAGTCGCTTGTATGATCCGTTTTTTTGCCAACCTAGCTAGGCAGTTTACTTTACGGATGGTTAGCTTTCTTTCTTCAACAGCGAGCAAACCTACGTACGACCGTATGTTACCTCTTGGTTACTCTCACACGCATGGGTTTACAATGCATTGGGAATCAATCACACGACAACTGATCTTGCGTAGTTTTCTTTGCGTCGCTTCTTGCGTGTGCAAGAAAAAATTGTTTATAATTTGGAGTGTCTAATTGCTCTTCTTTATATCTCTACTAGTTTGGCAATGGCGTGGGAAGAGGTTCTTTTCGGGGAAAGTCACTCCCCACCTATGTTTACCCTCTGAAAATCAAGACTGCTGTGAGGGAAGTTATAGGTGGAGAGCTGGGCGACTACCCAGATCCGCAAGGGCCTGCGGTATGTATTTATTCATTATTGAAATTAATTAGGTTTGCTGCAAAGCCTTTTGTCGGAAACTAACCTAAAATCACCGTATTTCCTTGAGTAATCACCCACCCTAATGCTCTAAACAGAATATTTGAAAATATATTGACAAAACGTGTAAAAAAAAATGAAATAATGCCGGGGCTGCCTGCTTTTTCCGGGGAAGTGAAGGGAGAAGGCTGGGGGGGGGGGGGGGGGGGGGTCAGTTTCAATCTCAGTGATAGTTCACAATTTTCTCAGAATTACAGCATATTTCTTGGAAGATTGAACTTAACACTTTTTTTCTCTGTTCTCTCTAGGTGTACCATGTGTCCATGAAGGAATTTTTTGATGCTAAATGGCCAGGCACAAGCCAAACCAAAACCAAGAAAAAGACCTGATTACATACATGTACTAAGTAGATTTTATTTACACATGAATAAATTTTTGCATACTTTTTTGTTCGATACTATGGATTGTAAAATTACTTATTTATTTATTTATTACAATAATTTTTTATCAGCTGATATAATTTGTGAAAAATAAGTTGTTCAATACAAGATTTATTTTTATTTGCATGTCAATCAATCTCCCTGTTCAGTTGGAATATTGTAGAATTTTTTTCATTTGCGTGTGTAAATAATCACCTTTTTTTCAATAAAGCAAACATGCAATCATTTTTGTTTTTGTTTCAAAAAGTTGTACTGGTTCATTTTGCATGCTAGTGGGAATACAGTCAGGGATGTACTTTGGCAAAGACTGACAGCCTGATGTTACTTTTACTAATTTCACCTAACAACATATATTTGCATTATCTACATGCAGGGATAATCAAAATTGTGACTAAAATTGTGAAAATTAATAACTATTCAATATTGTGATGGAAAACACAATTTGTCCCCTAGACAGTAAAACAATCCACAGGAAAGTAAGTTCAGTCCATTTTTCCTAAGTTGGACACTGACTTAGTAGGAAACAGTGTCTGTCATGGAAAGAATTCAACTTTACAGAATATATATAAAGCTTGGCCTTAACTCTTAGAACTATTAAAAGGACAGTCTTTGTGGCTTTTTCGCTGGTGGGTGGTACTACCACACCACTTGCATTTCTTGCCACCAACATCAACTTCGGCTCCAGCGGGGGCAGGAACAGGCTCTAACACTGGTGCGGAGGGTGCTGTCCCATTGGCCAAGGCTGCTTGTGTTACTTCTGTGGCAATGTCCTCACTCACTTGATCATCGTCGAGGTCGTCTCCATAAGAGTGACGTATCTGCAGTCTTTGTACATATTTCTTCCTAAGATAAAAGTACACAATGTAAGGTATAGCCTTATTTGCCTAACCATATGAATAAGGAGAACGTGTTTACAGCAAAACAAGTACTGTATTACTATTTTCTCAAACACATGTAGCTTTACCCTTCTGAGAGTAAATATATGGAATAATCGTTTCCCTTGAATTATCGCCTCCCCTTTCCTTCCTCCTTGTTGAACTCTACCATGGTAAAATCAGAGAATAGCACTGAGTAGCCAGATGGGACACAACTCATTGATTGAAAGCTCCCAATATAAAAAAAAGGTAAAGGGAACAATTTCCAGCGAGCAAGATCTAAAATAATCACCTCCTTCCAATAATCGCCCCCTTTTGAAGTGATTAAAAATTATTTTTGCCCCTAGCTATTATTCGAGGAAATCCATGAAGATGAGGTTTGCCAAACACAATACCTTAGTGCCTGTTCCTCTGTCCTGGTGATTTTGTGTTGAACCCTCTTCCTTTTACCAGCTTCCGTCCTCTTTCTGTCTAGCCTTTTCTTTCTATCTTCCGTGTCAGCTTCACACTGGAAAATAAACGGAAATATTTGTAAAGATGGAACACCAATGATTTATAACAAATGAGAGTATTAAGTGGAATTCTGCCTAATTCACATCACAGGACTGTCCTGACTCACTGCAATAGGACGTATTTCAAAAGATGTTTATGGCCTGTCTCTATTGTCTAGTTCAAAAAATAATTCCAAAATCCCCCCCTCCCCCACCCGCCCACCTAACCACTATTTATTGCTCTTTTTTGCTGGCAAGAGCGAGGGAGGGTAAAATTATAGGTTTGGGGTGACAGGAAATTCTGACTATTGATATCAACAAGAATTGCACATATCACATTTAAAAGAATACTAAAATTAACATACCATTTGTCTGATTCCATCCAGAACGGGTAACCCCATTCTTGTATACAGGTCCATAATCCAATGGTATTGAGGGCCTCTTGCTTGGTAACACCAGGTCATACATGCCTGAATAAGTCCCAAGTTTGTCGATGCTTGATAATGCTCTCGATGTAGATTTATGTCCTTAGCCCTAAATTTAGTTAGGACGCTAAATGTGGACTCGGGGAGGTTGGAATGGCCCTTTCCCAACCCAGGATCAATTACCCTTTCTGCCTCTTTTGCCCTTTGGCTGCATTCGATCTCGTATGCTAAGGCATGGAATTCACATTTGAGAACATTTGTGGAATGATAAGGTTCCCCAGGACATTTAAGTTCTTCCACAAACCCTTCAACGTCACTTTTGCACCCTTTGCAAGAACACTTAAGTAATGGGTGGAAGGAGCAGGAACCACCCTCCCACTGGTGGATGTCGCGACAATGGTACTTTCCCAGCGCAAGCATTGTTTCTCTATACACACCCGGGTCCCTCCCAGCATGCACAAGGGCACAGTAGTGGTTTCTTTTTGCACTTTGTATAAAGGCAGGCCCAATGCAACCACAAGCTGGCTTGCTCCGCGTGGACACATAGGTATGTTTTTTCCCAAGACAAACACATTTTACTGACTCAATTTGGGGGAACTGCTGTTTGTGTAAGTCAATAAAGGCTTTTGAAAATGAACCCTTTCCCTGAAGCTCCTGGAGCTTCTTCCCATGCGCCCTCCCCACATGCCCACCACATAACATAACTTTTGATTCCTGTTCGTTTGCAAAGGAATAACGAAAACCCTTAGCAGAGGACGAATCAGCATCCTGCCAATTCACCTCCACTTTAATTCCCTCTTCCTTGGCCTTGGCCCATAAAATCTGGGCCAAGTGACCCTCTGCAGCCTTTGCTGTCCCCTGCCACAGTTCCTCAGTGCTGATGTTATCGGCACCCCGCATGGAAAGGTGTCCATAATACAACAGAGCACCAGTCAAATAATTTTTTATAATAAAAGTACAATTTTGGCTAAAATGCCCTCTTATCTGCCAACAACCATCACAGGTTGTGACAGCCCTCCCCCAGCTTCCCAATGTGTCATCTGAGATGTTACGCATCTGCGCTTTTGCTTCCTCACACATCTCATCAAGGATTTCTTTTATATGAGGTAGTGCTAGGCCCACAATTTGTAGATAGGGTTTCTCAGACACAATCCCCAACCCTAAACCCTTACCCAGAGTTTTACGGTATGAGGCATACCCTTGCCCACTAATGAAAAAGGCTAAAGATAGGGCTAAGGACACTATCTGGCGTCTGGATTCAGTGGCTAGTTGGCTGCTCTGAAAAGGTATCTCTTCCACCCAGCATCCATTGCACCTGAACAAAAACTTCATTGCCCCTCCTAGTCCTTTCTTTTCTGTGGCAACTAGCACAAGTTCCCCTTAAAGAGAAACAAAAATTAATCTTAGTCCTATTTACTTTACAGGCACACTTCCCAATATTATAATGCAAACATGTTTGTGAGTGTTGTGCTACAAACATAACACTAATTGATTCCCCTTCTGCAATTAGCCATAAAATAAGCTTTATGTAAGGGCAGCAACAGAACTTCCCAGGCAATCTAATGATATACAGCAAAAATGGTTCTAAAACGGGGATACAAACAGTTTTAAAAAGGAAAAGTTACTTGTTCGCTGTTACAGATTCCTGTAACACAAGCTTCTACCAACAATCACAAAAAGCCTACATACCTTTACACCTTCCTTTGTTTGATGGGCATTTGAAATACTTATTGAACTTCTCAACAAGAGTGACTACGCTGGAAGTTGTGCCAACAAACAGTCCTTCGGGAACTTCGATCCTGCAACGAAATGAAAAACAAAAACTGAAAACTGGAGACAACTACATCTCACGAGAACGCACTTGATATGCACCATGTTAAGCCAGAGGCTCATTTTTAATGCACGCGCCGGGGGCTTTTGTTACCACGGAAACGACCGCAGTTTTGTCTCCAGTTACGGGCAAGGGTTATTTGCATAATTAAGTTCACACATTCTTTCGGACGCCTTTTGGACAGGGGAAAACCGCTTCTGTCAATGTAGAAATGTACAACTGGTGAATCTTAGCAGATATCTCGAGTTAATTTATAGCAAAACACTTCATGGGGTCAGACTATATTTGGTTAATCCTTCCTCGTGGTAAATATGAATTCGGGAAGCGCGCTAAAAGTGATTCGTTCTTCGTGGCTCTCGTGGATCGTACCGTCGATCTCACCCTCTGTTCGAAGGATGATTCATCGAATTTTCTCGCCCTCCTTGGATCCGCAGAGAATATGGTTCGCCTTAAACGACGAGTTTTGCGTGGCTCCTCCGAGAAAATTCTGCAGTAATTTTATATTTGACATGTTTCCCGAGGAAGTTTGCCGCGTAAACATTGTTGACCTTCAGGACGAAAATGGCGGGCCTGTACCTTTGTCGTGGTTTAACAAGGGGAGCCAAAGCTGCCGAAACCCTGTATGCTGGTACTACTTTCGCTGTACTCGTAGGAAATCTACGCCGAAAAAAACCCTGCCAAAGGAGAATTTTTTAAATCTGAGTTCGTCCAACATTTGAGAAGGGCACTAAACAGAGCAGACTTGTTGTCTCGAGCCTACGATCGCGAATTTCAGAGTTCTATTCTTGACTCTACTCTGAGAAGTAACGAAAGATGCATCAATGCTATGGATGATCTGGCCCCAGTTGATTTCAAGCCTGAACCTTCCTCTGTAGATCTCTCGAATTGCTCTCTGGAAAGCCCGCCAAAAGCCGATGAAAGCCCGCCAAAATGCTCTACTCCTTGCATCTCTAGTAATTCTTCAACTTTGATTTCACCTGCGTCATCTTCATGAATAGAACCAAACTTGGGAAAAGTGGGGTAAGTCGCTTATCCTTTAATTTTTTAAAACTATTGTTTTTTTTTTCTTATTCAATTTGTATTGGTTTATCAGGTTAATTAATTTATCAGTCATTGTAAACAACAACAACAAAAGTTTATTTCCTTTTCCAAAGCTATTCTGTAACTTATTTGGATTTTGCTTGAGTGGAGGAAATAATCTATAGTACAATTAATTTTTATTTTATCACGGTCGACAATGGGTGACCCCAATTCTAACTTTGTGTTTACATTTGGCTGCCTGTGCAAATGCATGCGGAACAAAGAGAGCCATTTTGTTTCTCTTTCACACAAATTTACCTCCTTTGATGCAAGAATCTGGCCTCATTTTCAGGTGAGACATATGGTCTATCAAATTGGCATGTCAACGGCACTTGTTAATCTGTTATTACTATTACTAGTACAGTTGAACCTCCCGTAAGCGACCTGACTCATAATCTCAAGGATATGTGGTTGCTTACGGGAGGTGGTCGCTTACCAGAGGTCAGACCACAGGGGGGGGGGTCTAAATTTCCGGTAATTTACGTATGGTAATTGCGGACACCTAACCCTTTTTCCAGTGCTTATCGAAACCCAAAGTAAAAATTTTACTTAGACTGCCTGATTTAGGAGCAAACAGTAAACGGCATGTTTGCAATGTTACATTTCAAGCGTAACACATCAACAACTTTGGCGTTTGTTTGTTACATAATCCAGTTGACGTTATTTATCGCCACAATTTTTCTGTTGGATAATACAAGGTTGAGAGAGTCATCACCGGTCGTGCATGTACATGCATGCTATTTACAAGATAAGAGAGTTTCTTTCCTAAAGGGATTCAACCTGATTAAAGTTTATTTCAGTGTACACTATAGTGCACGTATATGTTATCATTTGTTTCAATGTCGGGAGACTAGCTCCGGCTGTGAGATTTTAATACGGCATATCTGCTGTAATGATGTGGGCCAATATGTTATAGTCAATTTCCACCCGTGAGAGAAACAGCAGATTGTGTGTCAAGTGGTCGCCTACGGGAGGTTAAAAACAATTGAAAATTTTAAACAATCATCTCTAAAAGTGGTCGCTTAAGGGAGGTGGTCGCTTACAAGAGGTGGTCGCCTACGAGAGGTTCCATCTATAGTGATTTGACTCGAAAACTTTGGTATTTTGAAAAAGTGGTCACTAATGAGAGGTGGTCACTTAAGAGAGATGGTCGCAAAGGGAGGTTTGACTGTATATATAATACTGCTATAAATGCATGCTAGCTAGTTCTTGTTTTCTAAGTGGAAACATGTAATTGACAAATTCCCAAAGCAGCAAGGAAGCAATTAGTCTGTGTCAAGATATTCCTGGCTTTCAAGTTGCTCTTGTTGAGAATGCAGCCCCAATCAGCTAACATGCATAGAAATTAGAGCAAATAATCAAATTGTTTTAGTATAAATCTGCTAGTTGTTCAAAACTAAACAAGTAAATTAATTATATCCTCGTCACAGACACTTCGAAAACGCGACGAAGAGGCTGCCATTTTGTTGAAAACCACTACTCACTATCTATAACAGAATAGATAGCAAGTAGCGTAGCCAATCAGAGAATGGCATTGGTGATAGAACACTAGTAGATTATTTTATACTTATCACTAAATAAATAAACTGTAATATCTTATTATCACAATTAAATGCTAAACATTACTAAGAAACTCACAAAATCCATGATTGTAGCTGACATTACTGTAGCCACTGTCCTTAGAAGTCCTCCCAAGGACACTTAAGACTAATATTTTATAATATAATGAAGGTCTGTGGGCAGGCTTTCCTAATATGAACAAAATGTGTTTCCATCTTAAGGAAAAGCTTGAAAAAGCTAATTACAAATGTGAACAGGCAAAAGGACACACTGAAAAACTGAGTGGAATTCTTGTGGATGGACAAACCTACACTGTGACTTTTAAAGGTAGGAGATTGAAATTCGTCAAAAATTGTTGTTATTTTTTTCTTCACTGTATCTGCATGCTTATGTGTCTGGTTATAATTTAAATTGGGAGACACTGTGGTCGGATACTTAGCTGGACTGCTATATCAAACTTTATGGGTTTGAGCTCTAGCTCTGGTATTGGCAATTTTTATCCTGGGGGAACCCTGCGAAGGAATAGAACCTCATAGAGGGGGGTGGGAGGAATAGTAGAAATACCCCTTGCGGTTTCATGGTACAGAAATCTAGATCAGCTTGGTGTTTACCACTTCACCACTTCGCCTGATAGAGACTTTAACTTTTTTACTGCTGATTATTATTAACAGTCTACAATGTTTGATGAGTGAAACTAAATAAAAAACAGCAATAATTCATTAATAACAATTTACTTAAGATTGCTATATTAATAATATTGTTTTTTGCAGTTATACTGGACTTAAAGGCATTCTATCTGCTGCTTGTGAAGGACGATGATGACAATTTTAAACTTGGCAAGCAAGGCACTGATGTTGAGTTCTGCTTTATATGCAATACCATAAGGGTATGTAGATTATTTAACTTAGAAGGTATGTGTTTTAACATTGTTTGCATTATGGTAGTTGTCAGTTGCAAAGTAATGAAAATGTTGCATCAGGAAGGCCATGTACTTGTAAATGGAATTGGAATTTCGTATATTCCATCCAACCACTATCTGGATTTGTTTCAAGTTCTACTCCTTGACTGTGTTATGTAAATGGCCAACTGGCCAGCTTTCTACCTTTTGGAATTTTGAATAGTTTTTGTTTAATTTGCAGTATTTGTTTTTATCATTTATACTGTCTCCAACAAGCCCATCTGAGCGTTAAATCAAAAAGATAGATTTACGTTTGTTCAGTAGCGCCTAAAACCATATGCACATTTGTTTCAACGCATTTCTATAAAATGTACATAAACCTAGACCAATTTGTCAGGCTATCCTCTCCTTCAGGGTTTACAGGCGGCGCGCCCAAACCCTGAGGTGACGATATCCATTTTGTTTTTTGTTGTTTAGTCATTATCCAAATTAGTCTTTTTCAGTTGACTTTTGTTTTTATAAAATGTAGCATAAACCTAAGCCAATTTGTCAGGCTATCCTCTCCTTCAGGGTTTACAGGCGGCGCGCCCAAACCCTGAGGTGACGAGAGTCTTTTTGTTTTTTGTTGTTTAGTCATTATCCAAAATTAGTATTTTTCAGTTGACTTTTATTTTCATACAATGAAGCATTAATCCTAGGCCAATTTGTCAGGCTATCCTCTCCTTCAGGGTTTACAGGCGGCGCGCCCAAACCCTGAGGTGACGATAGCCTTTTTGTTTTTTGTCGTTTAGTGAATATCCAAAATTAGTATTTTCCAGTTGACTTTTATTTTCATACAATGAAGCATTAATCCTAGGCCAATTTGTCAGGCTATCCTCTCCTTCAGGGTTTACAGGCGGCGCGCCCATACCCTGAGGTGACAATAGCCTTTTTGTTTTTTGTTGTTTAGTCATAATCCAAATTAGTCTTTTTCAGTTGACTTTTGTTTTTATAAAATGTAGGCGAGAGTGTTTTTGTTTTTTGTTGTTTAGTGAATATCCAAAATTAGTATTTTCCAGTTGACTTTTATTTTCATACAATGAAGCATTAATCCTAGGCCAATTTGTCAGGCTATCCTCTCCTTCTGGGTTTACAGGCGGCGCGCCCATACCCTGAGGTGACGATAGCCTTTTTGTTTTTTGTTGTTTAGTCAATATCTAAATTAGTCTTTTTCAGTTGACTTTTATTTTCATACAATGAAGCATTAATCCTAGGCCAATTTGTCAGGCTATCCTCTCCTTCTGGGTTTACAGGCGGCGCGCCCATTCCCTGAGGTGACGATAGCCTTTTTGTTTTTTGTTGTTTAGTCAATATCCAAAATTAGTATTTTCCAGTTGACTTTTATTTTCATACAATGAAGCATTAATCCTAGGCCAATTTGTCAGGCTATCCTCTCCTTCTGGGTTTACAGGCGGCGCGCCCATACCCTGAGGTGATGATAGCCTTTTTGTTTTTTGTTGTTTAGTCAATATTCAAATTAGTCTTTTTCAGTTGACTTTTGTTTTTATAAAATGTAGCAAAAACCTAGGCCAATTTGTCAGGCTATCCTCTCCTTCAGGGTTTACAGGCGGCGCGCCCAAACCCTGAGGTGACGAGAGTCTTTTTGTTTTTTGTTGTTTAGTCAATATCCAAAATTAGTATTTTCCAGTTGACTTTTATTTTCATACAATGAAGCATTAATTCTAGGCCAACTTGTCAGGCTATCCTCTCCTTCAGGGTTTACAGGCGGCGCGCCCATACGCTGAGGTGACGATAGCCTTTTTGTTTTTTGTTGTTTAGTCAATATCCAAATTAGTCTTTTTCAGTTGACTTTTGTTTTTATAAAATGTAGCAAAAACCTAGGCCAATTTGTCAGGCTATCCTCTCCTTTAGGGTTTACAGGCGGCGCGCCCAAACTCTGAGGTGACGATAGCCTTTTTGTTTTTTGTTGTTTAGTCAATATCCAAATTAGTCTTTTTCAGTTGACTTTTGTTTTTATAAAATGTAGCAAAAACCTAGGCCAATTTGTCAGGCTATCCTCTCCTTCAGGGTTTACAGGCGGCGCGCCCAAACTCTGAGGTGACGATAGCCTTTTTGTTTTTTGTTGTTTAGTCAATGTCCAAAATTAGTATTTTCCAGTTGACTTTTATTTTCATACAATGAAGCATTAATCCTAGGCCAATTTGTCAGGCTATCCTCTCCTTCTGGGTTTACAGGCGGCGCGCCCATACCCTGAGGTGACGATAGCCTTTTTGTTTTTTGTTGTTTAGTCAATATCCAAAATTAGTATTTTCCAGTTGACTTTTATTTTCATACAATGAAGCATTAATTCTAGGCCAATTTGTCAGGCTATCCTCTCCTTCAGGGTTTACAGGCGGCGCGCCCATACCCTGAGGTGACGATAGCCTTTTTGTTTTTTGTTGTTTAGTCATTATCCAAATTAGTCTTTTTCAGTTGACTTTTGTTTTTATAAAATGTAGCAAAAACCTAGGCCAATTTGTCAGGCTATCCTCTCCTTCAGGGTTTACAGGCGGCGCGCCCATACCCTGAGGTGACGATAGCCTTTTTGTTTTTTGTTGTTTAGTCAATATCTAAATTAGTCTTTTTCAGTTGACTTTTATTTTCATACAATGAAGCATTAATCCTAGGCCAATTTGTCAGGCTATCCTCTCCTTCTGGGTTTATAGGCGGCGCGCCCATACCCTGAGGTGACGATAGCCTTTTTGTTTTTTGTTGTTTAGTCAATATCTAAATTAGTCTTTTTCAGTTGACTTTTATTTTCATACAATGAAGCATTAATCCTAGGCCAATTTGTCAGGCTATCCTCTCCTTCTGGGTTTATAGGCGGCGCGCCCATACCCTGAGGTGACGAGAGTCTTTTTGTTTTTTGTTGTTTAGTCAATATCCAAAATTAGTATTTTCCAGTTGACTTTTATTTTCATACAATGAAGCATTAATTCTAGGCCAATTTGTCAGGCTATCCTCTCCTTCAGGGTTTACAGGCGGCGCGCCCATACCCTGAGGTGACGATAGCCTTTTTGTTTTTTGTTGTTTAGTCATTATCCAAATTAGTCTTTTTCAGTTGACTTTTGTTTTTATAAAATGTAGCATAAACCTAGGCCAATTTGTCAGGCTATCCTCTCCTTCAGGGTTTACAGGCGGCGCGCCCAAACCCTGAGGTGACGAGAGTCTTTTTGTTTTAGTTTTTTTTCACGTAGGGCTGTCACCTTGACGTGGTGGTGAAGCTTGAGTGTCTCAACTGCCCCAAGAACATGTTCCCTGGGGCTTTGGTCCCTAGTGAAGGTATTTCCTTTGGTTTTTTTAACGGAAAGAGACCAGACTAAGTACAGCCTTTAATCTAACAGGGAGTTCTGTGTTATCCAACCTTTCAAACATGTACAATATTTGCACCAGGTTTACCTTATCCATTCTTTATATAGGCGGTTGAGGGCAGCAGTGTTACCCTCTTGAAGGCTGCAGCAACAGGCGTTATTGCGGATGTTAGCGAGTGCACAGAAATTCTAAGGCAGATTTGTGAGGTGTTGTTGTTTATGCACAAAAGAGGATACCTGCACAACGACCTAAAAGGGAACAATGTCGTTTTGGACGGTGCCAGCCATAAAGCCTTCGTTATTGACTTTGGCAAAAGCAGATGAATTGCCAAGGCGAAGCTGATGAAGCCGAAAGTCAACATAAAGGATGCAGCGAAGAAGTATACTACACACGCAGCGCCTGAAATTCACCGAGGAGACAGGCAGTCGACCGCTAGCGACGTATATTCTTTTGGAGTGCTAGCCGTGAAAGTTTTACAAGATGGGAAATTTGTCAACCCTGCCTTGAAGACAGGGGCACCCAACGGTAGTTTTCTCTCAGATCCTTTGAAACGCAATTTCTGGCTATCTGGAGTGCCTTTAAAGCTCTGTAGGTTCATTTCAGGCCACCCTATAATATTTTTATCTCTTTAGTCATTCTAGGGGAACTTGAGTCTTTTCGAAATTCCTAGCGCATTTTTATTTCTTTCCCGAAAACCTTAGGTCTTATTTCCTTTCCGAAAATCTTAGCTGACCTTTTTTCGGTATCGAAAACGACATTTTTATCTATCCGAAAACACTAGGACTTAAATTTCCCGTATCACGAACGTTCGAAGTGAAAATTCCCTTAAGAAAATTGTAGGGGATTAAGGACCTTCCGAACAGATAATTTACCAAAACGATCCGTTGGGTGCCCCGGTGAAGAGTACTGCCAAAAGGTGTCTCTCATCTAATCCGGGAAAACGCCCGAAACTCGAAGAAATTTTGGGACACATCACAATTTAAAACTCTCTCGACGGTGTCAGGTCGTTTCGCTGCAAAGTCGTTTCGCTACACCGTTAAGTATGAAATGTGATTATTTTTCGTTCTTAAAGTGAGTTCGGGTGAAAAATAACTTAGCTGTTTATTCGTTTCACAGTGTTTGCATGAGGAGTAAATTGAATTCAAATATTACAGAATATGTCAATTTTAAAACGTAGCGAATCGACTTAACTGCAGTGTAGCGAAATGACCGGTCAAGGAAAATTAATGTGCACTCACGGAAATTTAGACTAGTTTAGATTTAGCATTTCTACACTTGAATCGTTTTCACATGGACCACTTAAAAACTTCATTGAGATTAATAGAAGTTGAATTTGTCAGTGTGAACAATTTGTAAAGAATTTTGACCAATAATTGCGAATTTCGCACTGTAAAAAACGATTGCATAAATGGCGCCGAAATTTAATAACAATACGTTAAAAAACCTTAGCCGCCTTCTTTTGTTTGATTTCTCTCATTAATGCGAAACTACGGTTTTCTGACGTATGGTTATTCAAATTCGGCATAATTTAATAGTCCGGATTCCTTCGCTTGTTGTAGTAAAATAAAATAGAGTTTTAGGGTCCGTTCGATTGACCCTATTCCGGAGTAGGAATACATACAACGATGACAAGAAATCCCCCCCAAAAAAAAGGTTTTAGGAGTTACTGGAGTACAAGGCCGCTCTTAAATTCTCATGTGTGAGCGATAGTTTGCAGAATTGGCCTCCCAAATTTCTTAAAAAGAGAAATTTAACAGCTCTTCCGCTTATTATTCATCCGCAATAAGGTCAATCGAACGCATTCTTAGCCGCCTTATAATGAAGAGAAAACTAAGAGGCTTTTTCCCAGTTAGCCGATAGTTTCGGCTGTGTCACGTAAATGTATGTGTCCGCATTTGTTTGAATTATAGGACGAGTTACCTACGCCAACGTTTACCGCGAGATTGAAGAATTGAATACGCAAAACCAATAAAGTGAGGACTTGGCCACTCATTCAGGCAAACTGATATTTGTACGGTTGTTGTACAAGGATTTCAATTTAGCGTGGTTCGGGTTTTGTCATACGATGACAGAATTTAATTACAAAACACAATGTTGACAGCTACAACACACGTATCATAGTCTTCAGGCGAGAATATCCTTCGGAGGTCGAAACAAAAGACTCGCACCTAAAGGCGATCTTAATCCGCCACAAATATCCGAAGAACGCGTCTTTCAAAGGCGTCGAGGTCCTAAAATCTGGCCTCTGGCTTGTCATGTAAATTACACGTTTCAAAGCCAAAAACTGCTTTGTGATGTCCACCACAAACTTGTGAAAATTGCAACAAGTAACAAAAAAAAAAATATTAGGAAGAAATACAAATAACATGAGAACCTTATCTTACAGAAATACAGAAATACTCACTGCTTCACACTGCTTTCGCAAGCTTTTACTTTATCCGGTGGCTCGTAGTCCGAGTCCTCATCAAATGCTTGCGAGCGGCTTGGAATTCCGCGGCTTGATGTTGGCACATCGGCGTCTTCTGATTTATTTTTGCTCTCCTCTTCTTGGGATCCTTCGTCCTTCAAGAATTCATTCAGTGTACCCTCGTCACGGAGCTTTTTTTCCACGTCTTTTGCACTCTTTTGAGTTCGTCCCTCTGGTGATACATACTTGTAATGTGTCCGTTGGGATGAGTCTTTACGCTCTGTAATCGTCCACCCAGCGTTCCGAAGCTTGTCAAAATCAAGCGAAATTCTCGAGGAAGCACCAGTGCCGCGAAAATTATTCAAATTACTTTGTTTTCCTTCACTAGCAGCCATATAAAACGTCGTCTTCGTAATAACTTAGCAGCGCAAAATTGAGCTCGAAAGAGCTGTCAACACAACGGCGATTTGATCCCTTTGCGGTCGGACGAGGTGGCGTTGCCATGCAATGGCGTCATTGTTTTATGATCGCGTTTATGATTGGTTTCGCGGGAAGAATGGTGTCACGAAAAAGGGCATAAGAACCAAATTTGGGACAATTTTCCTGTGTTTTTCCGCTGGAAACTGGTATTGCAGGCATCAACAACATGGCCGCCAGTGTGTGAGAAAGAAATAGAAAGATTGCGGTCAATTTCTTCAAGTTATGGTCGATTTTGCCGGGAAAATTTGCTTTAATTTTCCATATTAGGACGCAGTAAATGTGAATTCATTTGAACGATAAATCAGAAGGATGTGAAATTTGGAGGAAAGAAACTAGATGTGTTAACGAAAGTTTTCGCCAGAGTGCGTCATATTTCTCGAGACATCAAGGACAGGACAAGGTGACAAACTTCATCTAAATAAGAGTTTATGCTATTTATCCTAAAATTTTTCCTTTTTGCTTTCCAGTGACGCACTCTGGTGAAAATTTGTATCTTTGCATGCTATATCTTTGGGTCAATTTTTATTGCAAACAGTGAAATCCCCTTTCAGTGGTGGCTGATTCCTTAAAAAAGGACAATCACACCACCCCCTTAAATTCCTTAAATTCCACGAATTCCTTGAATTATTTCGAACAACTAAAAATTTTTTTACAATCTAGATACAATTCTGCTTTAGCGCTGAAAATTACATTCTCTTGGGGTTAATATTTCTAATGTTTCTTTCAAAGTAAAAAGTGCAAAAAATCACCAATTTAGCCTCCAGTACCACCTTAATGTTGCTAGCGGGTCGAGTTTCACGTTTTGCGTGCTTGTTGGTGTGCTTGCTTGGGAGGTTGACCCTTTCTTGGCGTTTGGTGTGCTTGCTTGTCGAATTCTGGACTGTGCTTCCTGGCTGTGTGGACTGTTATCAGATAAGTTGTGTTGTTTACGCTTGAAGTTAGAGTTACTGGCATTTGGAATCTTGCGAAATTATTGCGAAAGCTTATCGATGTCCAGTTCCTTCGTTTCAGCGGGAGTGGAGTTTCACGTTCTTGCATCGCTTTTGGTGTGCTGGCTGGACGGCTGTGCTTCGTTAGGGAAGTTGCGTTGTTTAAGTTAGAAAAAAATACTTTCGGGTGAAATTTAGATTTATCAACGCCTTCACGAAGTGTGTACGACTGCGAAGACACATGCATAAGTTCAGCGTAGTGTTGTTTACCCGTTTCACTACAAGAAACCAACGCTGCCTTGCGCTGACTAAATCAAGAGACAAGTTGCGTAGTTTCAGCAAAATATATTACATTTACTTTCGGAGATGTGTAGCTCGGCAAATAATTTACTTACCGAGTTATGTAGATCGGCAAATGGCCATGATTTGTGGTCACCAAAGCAAAAAGTTGCCGAGTTGTGTAGCTCGGCAAATGGCCATGATTTGTTTCGAGAAAAGCAACATTCCTAGTGCGAGTGAAACGAATTGGTGAAGTTGCAATGGCAAACACTTTATCGAATCATTCGATTATAAGGGATTGCAAACACTCGGTGGTACCCAGTTTTTGTTATTGCAAGGCAACGTTGGTTTCTTGTAGTGAAACGGCCACAGTTCGGTTCCGTTTTACGGGGACCAACTCTGCGAGACAGCCGCCAACTTTGTTTGCGTTTTTAATTTTGTTGGAGCGATGGACGTGCGCACGTGTATGCTCGAGCTGGAAAGAGTTCGCTCTTCAAGCGTTTTCTCGCTTCTTTGCTAATTACAAGCGAAAGTATTGTGCGTTTTTTAATCAAGGAAATGCTGTTTTCGAAGGTTTGATTCAAAAGATTAAAGCATAATTATGTGCAGCGTACTGGTTTAGCGAGGTTAAAAGCGATCGCGCGTGTTTCAATTCTCGACTTGTGAATTAACAGCGGCCAAAAAGTCGCAATATTTTAGTTTCGCTTCATTCACTGTTAAACTGGGTTTAGTGAACAAGTTATCCAGTCATCTATCAGTGGAAGACACGGTTACAATCTGAATCAGTTGAAAGAAAATGAAGAAAACGTGACTTTGCCTTTTGAGATGATCTCAATAATATTTATGCAAATTTATAACGCCACGCCGAAGATGTCTCGTGGCGGCTTTCAATGTCTGCTCAAAGGCAATGGCATATGAACGGCCACGTTGAAGTTTCCCCGGTTCCTTGCCGATTTCTACCGTAAATGTTGTACGCTTTAAAATAAGGAAATGCTTTTTTCGAAGTTTTCATTCAAAAGATTCAAGTTCAATAAAGTATAATCTCGCGTTGCGTACTGCTTACGCAGCAAATATATTTTTTCTTTCATTTAGTATATTTTAGCTATTTATTTATTTAGTTGTTTATTTATTTATTAAGTTGTTTATTTATTTATTTATTTATTTATTTATTATATAATTATCAATCTTTTGGCTTCTATTCCTCTATTAACGTGAAACTCAACTCCTGCAACAAACGAAGGAAATGAACATATCGATATGCTTTCGCAAGATTCCAAATGCCAGTAACTCTAACTTCAAAAGTAAACAATGCATCTTCCCTGATAACAGTCCACACAGCAAGGAAGCACACTCCAAAATTCGACAAGCAAGCAAACCAAACGTGAAGAGAAGGTCGAACCCGACAAGCAAGCGCACCAAATATCCATTATATTATAAACACTGGGTTATACAATGATTTTTTTGCGATTTAAATAAACATGTGAAAAATATCTGGCAGTTAACGTAACTTTCTTTTCCCAAATGGTCGAACGCATCTCACTAATCTCTGATTACTACTAGTATACGGTCTTAAATGTGTAACATCGGCAGCATGGTCACCATAATCACTCACTTGAAATCATGGCACGGAAAATTTCGGAGGAGTCATAAAAATAAAACGCATGTTCTATTTTCGCTTTGACAGCCTTATCAGATAAATGACCGCAAGTTCCTTCTCATTGGCGGAAATCAATTGCTGAGTCGATTTAGCTACCTGGTTTGGTGGCTTAAATTTAATGACAATTGCATTGAAGTTTGCCGACTCGCTTAACTTTAAGCGAGTTGGAAAAGCAACTGTTTTCACGAGATTTCCGTTTGTCACTCGCTAAGCGACCTGAAAAATTGCTCGTGAAAACACGGCCACTGTGGCATTAATTTGCCGTGTTTATTTAATCAATACAATGGGGCATTAATTTGGCGGTGTTTAAATTAAGTGATACACTGGGGCATTCATTTGCTTGAATTTATTACAATCAATACACTGGGGCATTAATTTGGCGGTGTTTAAATTAAGTGATGCACTGGGGCATTAATTTGGCGCTGTTTAAATTAAGTGATACACTGGGGCATTAATTTGCCTGTTGTGTCGGTTGTTACACTAGCTCACCTCGCACAGTGATGCCTCGTTGTCCTGTACTTCAGCAACGCAGTCGTAGTAGGGAAATTCTTATCACAATAATCAAAGTGTCTCCTGTATGGAGCCATTTTCCAACGCAAATACTTGTGTAAACCTGTTGTGGTGCCCACATATTTTGTGGATTTCGTAATTTACTTATATTCTTTAAAGTGCTCCTAACCCTTCAATTTGTTTTCTTTTGTTAGATTTCCATATCTTTCAAGAACTCGTTTTCGAAAAATTTTTTGAGAAATATTGAATCCTTTTTTTTTTTACGAGCGCTAGAAGTGAAGGCAGTCTTGTCGATATTTTCACCTATCGTTCGCATTAGTCCCCCACTCGGCCAAATGCATTTAAATATGGAGCGTGACGTAAGAAAAGGACATCGTGCAAAAATATCCGAAGATTCGCGGTAATGCTACAATTATAAACAGAGAAAATGGTTGAAAAATGTGTGGTTTTTGCATGCAGCAACTCTCGAAATGTCGAGAAAGGAATCAGCATGCATAAGATTCCTTCTGAATCCTTCTGGTGTCCTTTTCTTACGTCACAGCCAAGAAAGTGTCAAATATCAGACGCTTCTCATTGGCTCGTTCCTAATGAGCCCATGAGACAAAAATTTGTCCAGCGGGGCTTAAAGCGCGCAAAAATTTAAAAATTTCAGTAACTTTTAGCGCCCGTAAAAAAAAGGATTTAATATTTCTAAAAAAAGTTTTCGAAAATGAGTTCTTCACAGATATGGAAATCTACCAAAACAAAAACAAACTGAAGGGTTAGGGGCACTTTAAGGTTCCTTTGTAATCAAAAGTGATGTTTTTGTGGTTCGTGCAACGGATATGTTTTACCCACGTAAGATTTTGACAACAAAGAAATCTATTATCCTTTCTATCATTTCGTTTTGAAAATTCTCGGCTTTAATCCTCAAGAATTTCAGATTGAACCATTGCCGTAACGTCTAAAACCCGGCGCTTTTTTTGTCTGAATTCTTCAAGGACAAGTTCGATAGCAAAGGATTAGTACATGTACACCTCTATTATCCAATCACAATTGTAACGGGAAGTGCTGAAACCGCATTTTATCGAGAAGCTTACGTCTATTAGACTTGAGGGAAGCTCCTGCCGATGGATGCAGACGAAAGAGAGAGAGATAGACGGCTTTATGTTAAAAATCTTAGAAACAGCAGAAACGACGAAGAAGGGAGAAGAATCGAAGTGAGAAGAGTATGAGAAAGACAACACCAAACAAAGGGAAGTGCAATGTAACAGAAACCAGGATCTTGAGAAATACTGTACAATGACAACAGCTGCCGAGAAGGCTGGGAAAGTGGAGCAACAGCATTTCTGCTGTTGATTCCTGCTTCTGGGTATTTTTCTGTTATCACGAAGTATATACATGTCGCGCAAAAATTAATTTCAAGTCTTCAAAAAAATATGTCATCGTTAAAACTTGATGACGAAAATCGGCCCAGAAAACGTGTCCGAGTTAACACCTTTCTCTCGCTTGATGTTTCTGTTCTGTTTATTTAATAGAGTTGTTCTTGTTACAACTCCTACTGAGATTTAGACCAAAAAAAATACCTAAGCAGCGGGGACCCACATTCCTGAGTTGAGTTAAGCTCATCATGACCGTTGAAAACTTTCCAAAGATTGTCTGAAATATTTTTATTATTTTATTCGTGTTAGCATGTCGGTGAAATCCGCCACATTTCTAAAAGAGTACCTTGAAAAACTGTTAATTCTTAATAAAAACGTTACAAGACTTGTTGACATGAATTGCTTAGTCTTGTACAGAATATAAGAATTGGCGTTTAAGATATTTTAAACTATCTAAAGAACATTAAGCTTGGCAACGGGTTAAACAAGCCAAAGAGAAGATAAATTCGGGTGTCTCTAGGCAGCATTGTATTTTTTTTAATTACCATTTATAAACAATAACCAGCAGGTACTTATAATTAAAAGGGATCTATCTGACAGCATTGTATTTCAAAAATAAAACTGACTGTCATAAAATGGCGATTCGAGCATAGCTTAATATTTTCAAATTGTGATAAACTTCGAACGCCTTTCCCTTATTCGTTCTCTTTACAGTCTTTCTTCGTTTTTTTTTTTTTTAATTTCTTTATACACAAAATTCAGAAAAAGCCACAGCCGTCGCCTTTGTACGACACAAGCAGTTTAAATTAACAAATGACAAGTTCCTGTCTTCGTTTGAACTTATCACCTTCCCATATGCATCTCCTTAACTGATTGAAAGGAATAGCGTCCTGGTGCTTCTATTGACGCTTAATACATTAGTTTCTACACACGAGTTATCTATCCAGTGGCATTCTCTTTTTAACGATCAACGTTTGTAGTCGACGAGTTGTCATAGCAACCACGATAGAAAGCGGATTACAACCTTAGGACTCACATTTTTCTCACGTTAAATTAAAACTCACAAACAGCTAATTAATGTAGCACAAAGATCTAAGATAATGCATGGTGTGTTCTGTAGATACCTTTACTGTGTAAATAACAAAATGTTTAGTTTTCATGCGGTAAACTTACATTTCATTCTGATGAGAAACGAGAAACGCTGGATTCATTACCTATATAATGTATCTACCAAAAAACTGAGGAGTCCTTTAACAGGTGAAAAAACTTTCACGTCAAGTACACGTTTGTTTTGTCGTTTTAATTTGACAAGTTTTGTTTTGACCCAAATAACTAATTTCTAAGCTCTACTGTATAGACGAACGAGCATGCTTTGAAATTACAAAATTCGCCATGGTTGTTTTCAAATTGCAGTCTTCAATTAATTAACAACCTTAGTTAACAATAAAAGCCATAAAGTGATGACGCAAATACAGTGCTTCAAATGGTAATGAAGAAGAGTGTCTTTCCGTTTTTCCTTCCCTTTCTAATATTTCTTCTTTTTCTCTTAACTTATTTTGCAAAACAAAAAAAAATTAAAAACAGACACGGCTGTCTTCACTCTAAAATCCAAACGAACATCTTTAAATAGTTTCTTTAAGTTAGCTAATGACAAGTTCCGGTTTTGAACTGAAAAGGGAACTGTCAAGATGCGAACTGATCGCATTTTCATTGGCTTAAAATGACAGGTGCGATGTTCAAATAAACCTACGCTAAAACTCTACTGGTGCTAAGAACAATACGTTGCTATCGACAAGCTATCTGTTTGCGCTCTCCTTTTTAAAAAATCAACATTTGTACCCGACAAGTTGTCGGTGCAGCTACGATAGAAGCAAAAGAAAATCATGGACTCTGGAAAGCCCCAGCTTTACGTTTTTCTAACGATCTTATATTTGAGAGTTGTTTCCGCCTGCTTGGATGGTAAGTTTCATTTTCACAAATCGTTTGGCAGTTGTGTCTTTTTTTTTCTTTCAGCTTTTGCCTTTTTTTCGGAGATATCGCACGCATTGATAAAATTTGGCACCAATTGCGTATTTGAGGGAAGAAACCGCCAACTTTCTGTCATTTAGCAGAGCCTTCATGGTTTAAAATAACTCACCCCTCAAAATTCATTCCTTCTTTTTCCTTTGTAAAGTAAAGAGTCGCGAATTATTTCAGTTTAGGAGTTCCCATAATATAATCGATTTTTAACCAATATTATGTTCAAATCGACATGGTGCAAAAACGGAATTTATAGTTATCCAGACTTGTATAACGAGTTTTTATGTCATAATTTCAAACCTGAGTTAGCAGCAAAGGTGTCTTATCTATTTCAGCTTCATCGTTTACCAGAATGATTGTTGACATGATTAGGTGTTTTAAAACTCACGCAATATTCTACCCTTTTGGAAATATTTTCATCACGTTTGCATCATCTAGACGTATTTCAGTTTTGTATTAGAAAGGGAACTGCCAATTATACCGACCCAAGTATCGATGATAGTGCCGTTCCTATCTTGAAATACCTTTATTGTAATTGTTAGAAATGTCAGGTTGCCAAATTCCTGCTGTTAACCTAAATTGCGTAAGAATGATCTAGACATATTTCAGTTTTATATTAAAAAGGAAACGCCATTTGTAATTCTCAAAAAATGTTCAACATATTCTAGTTTGTTGTATTTAGAGGCTTGATATTTAACCCGATGCATGCCGCAATTAATGAGGATATTTTACACGTAGAGCCGAGTTATTTCTAATCATATAATATAATAATAGAGCTGATGTTGGCGGGCATAAATATGTTTTTGACACGAATCAGGCTCGTTTTAGAATGAGTTCTATAATAATTTGAGAGGGCATTCAGGAAAAAAATTCAAAGAGAGTACAATAACTAAGACACAAGCAGTTTCAATTAACAAATGACAAGTTCCTGTCTTCATTTGAACTCATCACCTGTCCGTCCGCTAAACTAATTGAAAGTAATAGCGTCCTGCTTAAACAAACGTCGGAATTCTACTGGTGCTTAATACATTTGTTTCTACGGACGAGCTATCTAGATCTATTCGGCGGCATTCTCCTTTTAAATATCAACGTTTGTAGCCGACGAATTGTCATAGCAACCACCATAGAAAAAAAGGAAAGGGGAATCACGGAAGGTTGCGACAGCCTGCTTGGGTGTAAGCTTAATATCCATTTCCTCAAATTCTTCTTTTTCTTCTTCTTCGTCTTCTTGTTCTTCTTCTTCTTCTTCTTCTTCTTCTTCTTCTTCTTCTTCTTCTTCTTCTTCTTCTTCTTCTTCTTCTTCTTCTTCTTCTTCTTCTTTGTTTGTATCTTTAGTTTGTTCAAAAAATTCCGCGTACTGACATATTTGACAACTTTCATTTATTTGGGAGAACACAGCAAGGACGTTTTGTGATTTAGAAAAGAGCATTAATTCTTCAAGGAAAGCACATTTCAAAATTCAGTCAACAACGAAAGCCAGATGAAGGGTTCTAACATTCCATTTGCGGAAGTTCAGAAATAGAAATAAATTGTTTTCAATATCGGTTCTCGTTTTTGGCTCAGAAGCTGAATTCGCTGATGGAAATTACCCCGTTTGAAGTAAGTTGTCACTGTTTCATGTCTGAGTTGACAATAAATGTTCGTGAACTCACGCCATATTCATCCGTTATTAAATTTTATTACCGTTACGTAAGCAGCTATCAAGAAGAAATATCAGCCTTAAATCAAAACACAAAAACAGCTAATTAATGTAGCACAAAGATCTAAGATGCTGCATGGTGTGTTCTGTAGAGATACTTTTTCTGTGTAAATAACAAAATGTTTAGTTTTCATGCGGTAAAGTTACATTTCATTCTGATGAGAAGCGAGAAACGCTAGATTCATTACCTACATAAATGTATCTACGAAAAACTGAGGAGTCCTTTAGCAGGTGAAAAAACTTTCTTGTCAAGTACACGTTTGTTTTGTCGTTTTAATTTGACCAATTTTGTTTTGACCCAAATAAGTAATTTCTAAGCTCTACTGTATAGACGAACGAGCGTGCTTTGAAATTACAAAATTCGCCATGATTGTTTTCAAATTGCAGCCTTCAATTAATCAACAACCTTAGTTAACAATGAAAGCCATAAAATGATGACTTCAATACAGTGTTTCAAATAGTAATGAGGAAGAGTGTCTTTCCGTTTTTCCTTCCCTTTCTAACATTTCTTCTTTTTCTCTTAACTTTTTTTGCCAAAAAAAAGTCGAAAACAGACACAGTTGTCTTCCTTCTAAAATCTTAACAAACATTTTTAAATAGCTTCGTTAAGTTAGCTAATGAAAAGTTCCTGTTTTCAACTGATGAGAGAACTGTCTAGATGTCAACTGATCGCATTTTCATTGGCTTAAAATGACAGGTGCGATGTTCAAATAAACCTACGCTAAAACTCTACTGGTGCTGAGAACAATAAGTTGCTATCGACAAGCTATCTGTTTGCGCTTCCTTTCAAAAATCAACATTTGTAGCCGACGAGTTGTCGGTGCAGCTTCGATAGAAACGAAAGAAAATCATGGATTCCAAGCCCCAGCTTTACATTTTTCTAACGGTTTTATCATTGAGAGTTGTTTCCGCCTGCTCGGATGGTAAGTTTCATTTTCTCAAATCGTTTGGCAGTTGTGTCTTTTTTTTTTTTCTTTCAGCTTCTGCCTTTTTTCTGAAATATTTTATGCATTGATAAAATTGGCACCAGTACGTTGCGTATTTGAGGGAAGAAACCGCCAAATTTTTGTCACATAGCAGAGCCTTCATGGTTTAAAATAAATCACGCTTTAAAATTCATTCCTTATTTTTTTTTCCTTTGTAAAGTAAGGAGTCACAAAATATTTCAGTTTAGGAGTTCCCATAATAGACTCGATTTTTATCCAATATTCTGTTCAAATCGATATAGCTCAAAAACAGAATTCGTAATTATTCAGAATTGTATAGCACGTTTTTATGTCATAATTTCAAATTTGAGTTAGCAGAAAAGGTTTGTTTTATATTTCAGCTTCACCTTTTACCAGACTGGTTGTTGAGATTATTAGCTGTTATAAAACTCACGCAATATTTTACCAGGTGGATATATCTTCTCATTACAAATGCATGATTGAAAAGGGAACAGCAAATTATAGTGATAGTTCATCCTATCTTGAAATACCTTCATTGTGATTGTTAGAAATGTCGGGTTGCCAAATTCCTGCTGTTAACCTAAATTTCGTAAGCATGATCTAGACATATTTCAGTGTTATATTAAAAAGGAAACAGCTAATTAAAGGGACGCCATTATCGCCGATAGTACATCCTTATTTTTAATACCTTTATCGTGATTGTAAGAAATGTTAAGTTGGCAAATTCCTTCTGTTAACCTAAATTTCGTTCAAATACGAACAGGTTAAAAATATTTTTCCAAAATATTGAGGAGTTCTGTTGACATGTGGAAAAAACTCCACGACAGGTAATTGCTTATCTGGTCGTCTACTCGACAATTAACTTTCCGTGACTACATTTTACCAATATTACCAGTATTTTGCCAATACTACCAATATTTTGTTTCATTGCTCCTTTTTATTACCAAACCCTAATTTTTTAGGTTGACATTATCGTAAAAACGAACCTGGCAACCTGCTTTGTTACTGAGGCAATTTCTTGTCTCTCGACGATATACACTTCAATTAATAAACAAGCGCAGTAAAAATCTACACCGAGGACTTTCCAGCTGGATTTCAAGAAAACAAAACATTTTTGTTAGGTTCTTATTGTTTTGCACTCCGAAGACGCAAATACTTCAGACCTTCTGACTCTGATAGTCCATCTCACTTTCATACCTTGAAAGGTATGAATAATGAAAAATATGACCTCATATTCCTTAGTTATTTTCTGTTCATGCCGGTTTCACTTTGAACCTTTATTTATAAAAGCAAATTAAAATAGCGGAATTGCAGAGTAGACTTAGGTAGACGACATCGATTGACTACCACTCAGTTTTTTCGTATGTTTTAAATTCTGTCGCACCATTCTTGTGGTCATTTGTAATGCTCAAAAAATGTTCATCATATTCCAGTTCGTCGGATTTGGCGGCTTGATATTTAACCCTGCCTCGACGTAGCGCCGAGTTATTTATAATCATATAACATAACAATAGTTGGCGGGCGTAAATATGTTTTTTACCCGAATCAGGCTTATTTTAGAATGAGTTCTATAAAAATGTGAGAGGGCATTCAGGAAAGGAATCAAAGACAGTACAATAAACGATATCTGAAACGCTGCCAGCGTAGCGTCGGCGTTTATTTTATTGTCCAAATCAAAGCTTTTATTGTCACATAAGCTTAAGACTTTGGCTGAACATCACTAAATCTGCCAAAAGAATCTTTGCTTCTAATTTTTCAAAATTAAAATTACATCATTTCGTAAACAAGGATGAAATAGTAAATTACAAGTTTTAAAATTAATTGCGCAACTTGCTAAAATGAGCGGGTTTCGCTCGACGAAGGCAAATTTACATTCACCTCTCCGTCTACAATGGAGCTACTACAGGCACTATTTCCATCATCTCCCACGAGTTTCTATAAGTTCTCTACATCTAGCAAAGACGCCTGAGAATTTGCTTCTTTGTTAGGTTTTTGAGACATTTTGTAGCTCAAAACAATTTCTTTGCAGATGGCCGCGCTTCCAGTCAAACAAGCGAGAAAACGGCGCGAACAGTTCAATGGTTTCCAGTTCTGATTGGCTGACTACGTTATTTTCTTCTTTCTTATTGGTTAGAGCAGAGGGCTAAAGTATATTTTAGCCACTAAATTCTCCATTTTAGAAAGCAAATACGCCGCAATGCCCGACGAAATTGTTATAATCACTCTATATCCAACAAGCGCGAATAAAATAATTGTTACGTGCACAATAGAGCAGCCAAGAAATGTTGACGAAGGCGATTTAATGACCACTATTTTCTCGGTTATATTATAATTCCTGTTATCACACGGCTGCTAAGCCAGTCATCTATGGAATTGCATTTTCCAGTTATCCAGATTTTAATGATCACAGTACACTCACAAAGATACAAATTTCAAGAAATTAAAGATACATTTTCTCGCCAAAATTTTATCTACCAACCCAAACTACCAATGTCATCTATGCTTACAGTAAAGCTGCAAACATGATTGTCAAACACTGTTGCGATATTTTGCCAGAAATAGTAACGTTAGTTTACATAACAACAGGGGCACACAACGGTTTGTTTCAGTGAAATATCTTTTCGGAGGGACTTAATCATCTTAGATCGATGGGATTTAGATTGAAAAAAGCTGACTTTTTTTTTTTTTTTTTTTTTGCCAAAATGCCATCCCAAATTTACACTGTAGAGCTAGTCTCCTTTGGTTTACACATGTTAACAGAGGCATGTGTTGTTTTAAAGTGCAAAATAAGGCAGGCTAGCATTATCGGAAAACCAATCTCATCTAAAGAATCCAACCAGACCCGACGGTGTGGTGTTAGTTAATGCAAATTTGTTTTTTAAAAGGCTGTAAAACAATTTGAAATACAGCATTTGGGATTGGATTTTGTAATTTTTTTGTTTTGTTTCAATTTTTTTTCTTTGTGCCGCTTAAGTTGGGATATAATTTCCGGTAAGGTAGATATACTTATCCCGACACCTTAAGAGAAACGTGAAAGAATCCTGTCAATCAAAGCATGACATTCCAACAATTGCCTATTTAAGCTGTAGTTTTATAACGCATGTCTCGTTTGGTTTGACTGGACAAGTAATTCAACACGTAGGCTTTTTGAAAACGTCCAACCACTGTGAGGACAACCTTTCTTTTTTTTCATCTAGATACTTCCAAAAGAAATCACACTTTTCACTTTTTGTCTCATCAGTTTCAATTTAATTGGAATCTTTCAGATGAATGTCGTGAACTGGCCTTTCCTTCGTTTTACTTCTTTGCTAACAAGCGTCTGGAGAATCACAACATAACCACTGTCAGAGTCCGAGATATGAATGCTTGTGAACTGCGTTGTTACCATGAACCCAACTGCGTCAGTATTAATTTTCACAATACAGCAAATGCCAAGGGAACATACAGATGTGACTTGAATAACGCCACTCATGTAAGACATAACAAGGAGTTTGTACACACAGATGGCTACTTATACCGTGGGGCAGACGTAAGTTCTTGTTGTTGTTGTTGTTGTTTTTGTTTTGTTCTTCTTCTTCTTCTTCTTCTTCTTCTTCTTCTTCTTCTTCTTCTTCTTCTTCTTCTTCTTCTTCTTCTTTTTCTTTTTCTTTTTCTTCTTCTTCTTCTTCTCCTTCTTTTTTTTCCGCTTGTTACTTTCCAGGCTTTCGTAGTTTGTCTTAGGGAAGTGGTCAACATTACTATACCCGACCAGGACCCCCCGAACCACAGAATAGATGGTGGTCTCTGCCTGCACCCTTTTTCTCAACGTCAAGTGATGGTGTTTGATTGCATAGTCACCTGTCTATGCTGCAGTAAAAAAACAGTGACAATGAGATTCAAACCTCACTTTTATTGTTTATCTTAAAGTGCGGACTATTGCTAGGTGAATATTTATGAATCAACTCAATAAAATTTTGTAGGCAATGTTCATGAGATAGGTGGTGTCATTGATAACTCCATCACCTGGCTGACAAGGTGTGTCCTCTCCGAACAAACTTGTTATAACCGGTTTCCTCTTCTCATTCCTTTTCTTCTTTTTTGCCTTTGAAAATTGTATCCTAAGCTAATACTAAGCGTAAAGTAGTGCTCCTCCTAAATATTTGCTCATTACAATTTTTTTATCAAGCAAAGAGTATTGTTCATCTCTGTTAATATTCCCATTCATACTTCATTTTTATTATTTTGTAGAGTGCTTGTGATAGTGCCCCTTGCCATAACGGTGGTACTTGTCAATCTGGATTCACAGATAAAGGATACCGGTGTTTGTGTCCGCCTGGATTTATGTTTGCACACTGCAAACAGGGTAAGGAGCAAATTTCCTCAATCATCTAGTATTGTTCGTCTGCAAATCCAACATCTTCCTTGTGCAAAATAGTATCAAATATTGAATAATTTTACAAGCATGGAAGTGAAATGTCATTCTTACGATTTGATTGCTTTTTTAGCAGCTTCTATCTCGATTCCTTTTTTAACCGTTTTCTTAATTTTTCTGACGTAGATCAAACTAACACGCTAAAGACGCAAACAAATTTCGTCGTTAACTGCAAATTTATTACCTTTTTTGAGTAAACAATTTTTTATCTGTCTTACATAACTCAGTTTTACACTACTTACAATAATTACGATACTTACACTGTTGACGATACTTATTAACTATACATACAATATCTACACTACATACAAACTAACGCTATGACTGCTTATGAATAATATAATCACAAGTTACATCCAAAAATACTTAAAACACTATGCTTAGACATCTAACAATACTTTTTGATTACAAAAGAGTTACATTTTAAAGCATCTTTATTTTTCAAAACATCGAAGTGTGCACAATTAAACGAGACAAGCCCATTTGCGATAGTAACTAGACAGGCAATTATTTTCAGTCGCGATCTCTTTGAGAATTTCAAGTTTTCCTTGGATAAGCAGAAGAAAGTTTTGAAAATTTAATTCATCTCCACGAAGGCTTGTGCAGAAAAAAGCTATATTTTGCAATTAATATATAAGCAATAGTTAAGTACCTGCCAATGTTTTGTCCCGTCGAACCAGCCGTAAAGTATGTGGCTTCCAGATAATTTATCATTTCGCTTGTTTTTTCGTACCAAACGTTTTGGAACGAGGTACAAATCTCGGCTAAGGTAACACAATTTATCAGAAAGTTGGTCAAAGTTTTCTCCGTGGCATAACATAAGTTACAAGTAGCATCTTCCATTAAATCATCACGATAAAGTGTGGTACGGGTTGTAAGAACATTATGAATCACTTTGTATTGAAACATTATTTTCACCTCCTTAGTGACTGTAAATGACATGAGATAGACCTTTTCTGTAAATCTGTGACGAAGAATCTTGCTTTCAACAGTACGGGGATTGAAAACGTCTTTTAGAAAACAGGAGTCGTTGAGAGAGGCACTGGGTTTGGTAGTCGGAGCAGGGTTTGTGAGTCTTACTTTCCAAGGTTTTGGGATTGCATTTACAAGACAATAATATTTTGTAAAAGGTAAATTCATTTGGAATTTTTGTCCAAATTCATTCAAATCCAAAAAACACCTTGGTGGTTTAGTAAATCACCTATTTTGGTAATCCCGGCGTCGAACCAATTTTGGTAGAACAGAGGTTGATTATCTAGGAGGATGTTACAGTTATTCCATAGTACTTCATTTTTAAGGTGTGTTGTGATACCGTAGCCTGAAGACTTTCTAAACTCGCACCAATAGTCTTAAATGTTTTTATAGACAGTGGCAAGATTTTTGAGATCAAGTGTGTTTGTTGCGTAATTGCACTTTGTTAGGAAGGATAAGCTTCCGTGTTTGTGTACGTGGTGATTGGGGATTATTTTCCAGGAAGCATGTGAGTCGTCTTGAATGCTGTTGATCCAAGCAATTCTGAGAGCTTTTTCCATGATTTGGAAATCAAACGCTTTTAAGCCGCCGTTTTTCTTTACCCCAATTATGGTGACACTTATGAGGCTTAGGAGGAGGCTTCCCCGCCCATATAAAGTTCAAAATTAGTTTATTTGTCTCTTGGGTGTAGCGGATCAGGAGAGTTTGAGAGTTTGCTTTCTGCGCAAGCAATTTTTACTATCTTTCATTGGTGTTTTGACAAACGCATCCTGTGCCTTGTTGCTTGCAAGAACTCTGGATCTGTTATGATATCAAACGGTTTTTTTCAGCCAGCTCTAAGGCTTCTGAGAGTTATTGCTTTGCACTACCTCTATCTTTTAGTCTACCAGAGAGATAAAATTGTTCGAAGCACTTTGTGGGCTCGGTTTTCTCAGGTGGTTTTCTCCATCTCTTCAAGACGAGTCAAGTATTCTCTTTAATTGTTGCGAGAACCAATCTAAGAAAACACTGTTTGTTATTTCCGAGCCTTTGCTAGAATACGGAACAATACAAAAGTCTAGCGAAAAATGTTTTGGTGAACTGTAATTTGCCAGTTCTTAAACAAAAAGGTGTCGCTCAGTAAAAGTTTTTGCACCAGCCATTACAAATTTTGGCAGCAAAATTGGTTGCCTCTTTATGTTTTATGAAACAGCATTATAAAAAGTTAGGTGTACTTGTGAGGTCATTGCTTTTTGAAAGTGCTGTGTCATTTTTCTTCCCAATACACGAAATTACGTATATCACAGGATATCTGTTATGTGCGGACAACAAACATTAAGTTCACCATGACCATATTTTGGCAGTGTTACAATGTGTTGAATAATAATTTGGTATATCTGAACTAGCTGCTAAGATTCTGGGTGTTCACTTTTGTCTTGAGGCTTTTGTGTAACCATAATCTGTGTCCAATATTTTTCTTTATAGACGTTAACGAATGTGCGTATGGAAGATGCATCCATAATTGCAGCCTGGACGCAGAGTGTATCAACACCAACGGATCGTACATCTGCAAGTGTCACCCAGGTTACATTGGAGACGGCTTCAATTGCACAGGTGAAATTGACCTGTCCATAATCCATGGCGCGGTAGGAAGTTGCCCTTCTAGCTGTAATAAGACCCTCATCATCATCATCATCATCATTATTATTATTTAAAAATCGATGAGTAACCAGGCATAATTAGAAAAATTTTAAAGACGTTCTCTGGTTAAAAGTTTAAAAACACTGAGCTTTCGATTGCCAGTCTGCAATCTTTAAAAAGTGAGATGTAAAAACGAAGGCAGAAATATATATACAAAGAGGTGAGAAAAAATGACGAATATGAATAAATACAATAATATAAGGGAAACACTAGTGTGAAGAAAAAATGTTGATGACATGAATAATGCTATAATAAAATTGAGTATTGTCTTGGCAGATGTTTAGCATTATTGTCTGCCTGGCTAGTTATCGCAGTGTGCCAAGATTCCAGCGTTTTTCTTACGCGTGAATTGCCTCTGTCGATGACACGTGCATTCTCAGTAATAGGAACCTTAAATCCTTAGAACTAGAAGTAAACACTGAATTAAACAAACTTTGCGAATGGCTAACAGCGAACAAATTAACTCTAAATACTAAGAAATCTAATTATGTAATATTTCTTAATTACAAAAAGAAACTTCCTTATCAACCAACGATAAATATTTACGACAATGATAAAGTTTCATATTCAACATTAGAATGTAAAGATCATGTGAAATATCTTGGCATACTCATTGACAAGAATCTCAACTGGAAAGTTCATATAGATTTAATCGCCCTAAAAATTAGCAAGGCCATTGGCATCATAGCTAAATTGAGACATTTTGTACCCTTTTCTATTCTTGTTAAGTTATATCAATCTCTTATTTCCCCCTACCTCATGTATGGAATTAGTTCGTGGGGTCAAGCTTCTCAGTCTAACTTAGAAAAGCTCCTTCTCCTACAAAAACGAGCTCTACGTTTGATGAACTTTTCTACAAAAAGTGAACACGCTATTCCTTACTTCATTAAACTTAACATCCTACCTGTTCATTTTCTCTATGTCGAATCTGTTTCCTGTTTAATGTATGATATCCAAAACAAACTAGCACCTGTTCATATTCAAAATTTATTTAAACATGTCTCAGATATACACTCCTACAACACCCGGTCAGCAACCGCCGACAAATTTTATATCATGTCTTCACGTCTTGATCAACTAAAGAATTCATTTTCTCGATTTGGTGCACGGCTATGGAATTCTTTACCGGATAATATTAGAAAGTCTGACAACAGAAAACTATTCAAGAAACAAATACATGAAATACTAATCAACATTTTAAAAAAAGAAAATGCTTACCTTACACCTTCTTCAATTCTTGAAATAATGAAAAGCTTCTGAATATGTAACAATCCTTTAATTTCTATCAGCTAGCGAATCCCCTTTTTTGCGTCACTTGTTTGTTTACTACTTATTTAACTTTTATTTTAGTCAATTCAGTTGTAAACACCAAATGTATTTGTATTTAGTTTAGCATAAACATACCTACCCGCCTCGACTAGCTTCAGCTATTTGCGGGTAGGTATATAACACCTTGTAACTGTCTATTGTTAATAAAGTGTTGTGTTGTGTAAAGTGTTGTGTTCTCAAAATCAATAGTATGACCGTCGAGCCACGCATGGCTGGCGACGCTGGAACCACTTTTAAAAACTTTGGTGTTTCGAATATGTTCCTTTTTTCTAGTGTTTAAACATCTGCTCGTTTCTCCAATGTAACTCCACGTGCAGTCCGCATAGGGGACAGGCGTCACTGAACCACTTACAAGAATTCTTAACAAGAACGGTATCCGAGCCACCACCAGACCGGTCAAGACCCTGCAACAGGAATTTGTGTCTCCTAAATCTAGACCCCCATCAGATCGGCAAACGAACGTTGTCTATAAAATCCCCTATGCGGACTGCACGTGGAGTTACATTGAAGAAACGAGCAGATGTTTAAACACTAGAAAAAAGGAACATATTCGAAACACCAAAGTTTTTAAAAGTGGTCCCAACGCGTGGCTCGAAGGTCATACTATTGATTTTGAGAATGCACGTGTCATCGACAGAGGCAATTCACGCGTAAGAAAAACGCTGGAATCTTGGCACACTGCGATAACTAGCCAGGCAGACAATAATGCTAAACATCTGCCAAGACAATACTCAATTTTATTATAACATTATTCATGTCATCAACATTTTTTCTTCACACTAGTGTTTCCCTTATATTATTGTATTTATTCATATTCGTCATTTTTTCTCACCTCTTTGTATATATATTTCTGCCTTCGTTTTTACATCTCACTTTTTAAAGATTGCAGACTGGCAATCGAAAGCTCAGTGTTTTTAAACTTTTAACCAGAGAACGTCTTTAAAATTTTTATTATTATTATTATTATTATTATTATTATTATTATTATCATCATCATCATCATCATCATCATTATTATTATTATTATCATTATTATTATTATTATTATTATTATTATTATTATCATTTACCTTTTCACATGAAATATGTGAAGCAGACATACAAACAGAGATTAACGGCTTCTGAAATTGAACGTTCTAAGTTCTAATTTTTGCTGAAATTTCCTTCTTTTATGTGTATGCCTGAGCTTGTATGTCATTTAAGGTTATATTGGTTTCCTTTTGTTGTTTTCTTTTGATCATTGGATTGTTTGTTTGTTTGTTTGTTTGTTTTTGCAAGACAATACACTTTTTGACTATCTGAGAGCAAGCGTTATCCATTTTCCTCATTTCAGATATAGATGAATGCGTGACAGGAACACACGACTGCAGTAATGATACCGTGTGTAACAACACCAGAGGAGGATTCAATTGCACGTGCAAAGCTGGATTCACAGGAGACGGACAAAACTGTACAGGTTAAGGTTCCATGATTTGTTTTTTTATTCTTATGAGATCTATACTCTTTGTTTCAGCGTTTAACTTCTGTGCTATGGTAATAATTCCCAGGACATAATATTATACTTAAAAAGGATAACAAAGTGAGAAAGAAAAAGTAAGCTTGATAGACTCTCAATGAGCTACCTAAACATTTTTCTGTTCTTAAAGTCGAGGAGTGACAAACATGCTTCCTTAAATTTAATGGCGGAGGAAACGTCTGGTTAAATAAAACATTTTAATCACTTATCCCTGAACATCATTCATTCCAAACAGCTAGTCTTTTATATCAGGGTCGAACTTTGATCAACTGCAATCAGTAAACCAAGCCACCACTTTGACAGAGATCGCAATTGCTGTATTACGTTGTGGATCTTTCTTAGTTCCAATTTACAGCTGTAAATTATTGTTATTATTATTATTATTATTATTATTATTATTATTATTATTATTATTATTATTATTATTATTATTATTATTATTGAGGAAGAATGAGGAACCTTATCACATTACTATAACTTGGATTAGAAGATTGCCTTCTTTTGAGATTTTAAGGTCGGTACACACATGCGTAAGAGGCTCCAGGACACCTTTCGACAAAATTCCACAAGGGGATTTCATCGACGACTGTCGCCTTAACGCTGGCCAAGCGTGTGTCCGTTGATTTTCTGTGAATTGGATTTTTTGGAATTGGAATTTTTAACTTGTAAATAGTTTGGAATATGTTAATAAAGATGTTGTTTTTTTTATTATTTTTATTATTATTGTGACATTTGTTTTTTCTTTATAAAATTTGTGCTTGAGAATTAGTCTCGAAATCGAAATTAATTGTAAATAGGCTTTAATAGTTCTTTTTTCAACTTTTAACTTGTAAAATAACAATTTGCTTAGTATATGTTTATTATTATTATTATTATTATTATTATTATTATTATTATTATTATCATTTACCTTTTCACATGAAATATGTGAAACAGACATACAAACAGAGCATAACAGCTACTGAAATTGAAAGTTCTAATAAGAAGTCTTCGTGAAAACGTTGCAGATAAGAAATCTCTACTGACACCTCCCTCTTTTATGTGTATGCCCGTGCTTGTATGTCATTTAAGGTTATATTGTTTTTCTTTTGTTGTTTTCTTTTGATCATTGGCTGGTTTGTTGGTTTGTTTTAATGTTCCAGTAGTTATATAACCGGTAATCTTTTATTGCTTTATTTTATCCTGTTTACATTTGTGTAAAGGTAGCGGATAGATTCAATAATTCAAGTAATGTTCTATTAACACTTTCTGTGAATGTAAATAAGTATACACCGGAGGTCTCAACTGATGGTGATGCTCAGGCCATTATATCTTTACATCCCGGAGTCATTTCCCATTTAACCTATTTCAGATATTAACGGGTGTGAAGAAAAAACACACAACTGCAGTACCAGAGCCGCTTGCATTGATACTGAAGGATCATTTACTTGCAGAGGTATTGTTTACACTTCCGGTTTCATCTTATGACTAAACTTCCGGTGACTTAAGAAGGCTCGCAGCAGTTTTTCTAGACTTAAGGTGGAAGTTTTGAAATTACAATCTCGCATAGAACATAAACTTCATTCTCCTTCATACTACACCATCATTTCAATATATGATCAAAGTTAATTTTTTCATCGGTTTCCAAGCAACAACTGTCACCATAGCAAAGGTAGAGCATAGCCCCTCATTTTAAACATTGTGGATTATCTCGAAATCTACTTAGACACTTTATGACGAAACTTTAGGGATTTAAACTACTCAATCTAGATAACTTGTAGGCGATATTAGTATAAAGCTACTAGTGTTCTATCACGAATGCCGTTCTCTGATTGGCTACGTACGCTACTCGCTATCTATTCTGTGATAGATAGTGAGTGGTGGTTTTCGACAAGACGTCTGCCGCCTCGTCGCGTTTTCGAAGTGTCTGCGATGAGGAAATAGATCATTTACTTGTTTAGTTTTGAACGACTTGTAGATTTATACTAAGACAATTAGATTATTCGCTCTCGATTTCTATGCGTGATAGTTGATTCGGGCTACGCACTCATCAACTATCACGCGATAGAAATCGAGAGCGAATAATCTAATTGTTAATTAGAAACAAATCTGTAAGAGTTTTGTCAAGTAAATAATAAATCACTTTTTACGGAGTGATTTTGTTTATTGGTGATCGAACATCTGGGAATTTTTTACGACACCCGAGACCGATGACTACACTAACATCTCTGCAGTTCTTAGACGGCTATCTCTAAAACAGGGAACGGGGAATGGAGGAATGGGGAATGGGGAACGGGGAACGGGGAATCTCTAAAATAGGGAATCTCTAAAAGGGGGAATCTCTAAAATAGGGAATCTCTAAAAGGGGGAATCTCTAAAATAGGGAATCTCTAAAATAGGGAATCTCTAAAAGGGGGAATCTCTAAAAAAGGGAATCTCTAAAAGGGGGAATCTCTAAAATAGGGAATCTCTAAGAGGGGGAATCACTAAAACAGGGAATCTCTAAAAGGGGGAATCTCTAAAACAGGGAATCTCTAAAAGGGGGAATCTCTTAAATCTCTAAAGCTTTTTTACAACCACTGTTTCGGCAGGCTTCTTTGTTGTCTGATACTGGGTAATAAACACCGCGCCAAATGAGCCTTGACCAATTACTTCCTGGCTCGTAATCTCGTCCCAGCTAAATTTTGGGAGCCCATCAAACGCCTCAAGCTTTTTTCTTTTGCTGGCAAACGCCAATGGAAACTTGAAATTGTTATCCATGTTGACCTGAAGCCACCGACTTGAAAAAAGGTCGACCGAAGGTCGGGATGACATGTCTTATCTTAACACGCTCTTGCAGCCATTTCCCGCCATTTGGTACTACTTTAAGAGAATTTGTCTTTTTGATATAAAAAAGCAGACGCTATTAAACCTTATATTCTCATTACTAGTCTTGTTAATTTCGCCATGAAACGTAACCAGCCAGACACAAAGAAAACATATTTAGCATTTGCAATTTGGGTGGCTTCCGGCCTACGTCAGACACGTCTTTATGCCAGGGAGATAAGCCTGTCTGGTACCTGAATGATAACATCATAGATAAGGTGAATTTTTTCCTTGACCAGTGAAACCTTTTTTTTCTTGAAAAACATTGAGGGCGTTAGTTGCAACTTTCGAAAGGCATAAAAGGAAATTGGTTAGTTTTAGACATAAGATAGTGCTTTTTTATTAGACATCGTTGTAAGGCCATTAGGGCTGATGGATCAATCGCAACACAAAGACCGCGAATTTCACAATTGGCATTTTTGAACTGATCACTAGATAAGCTTTTTGCAGGCGTCCAGACGTCTGTCTAGTCCAGTTAATGATGGTCAACCCGTGTTACAGATGCCAGGCCCGGTTCCAGTTCCAGTCATTTTGAGTCTACGGCTTATTCAGAGATTCAATTGCGCTTTCATCTTTACCGTTTTGCAGTAAGATGCTGTAGAAATTCGATTTCTCTTGCTGTATGTGGCCCTTTGGTATCGATCGGCATAAATGTTTTAGACCACCCCTACCGAAGATATTGCGGCAAGCGACGACAACAATTTTTTTTTTATCTTATATATCTAGTAATTATGACAACAACTGTCAATAATATTATTGGTTGTTGGCAAATGCTGTAAATGTCTCTCAGGAAAAACTCTACTTCTAAAACGTTCATAGATTTATCCAGTTTGTTGATAAATTCTCCCGTTTAGAGATTCCCCTTTTTTAAATTCCCCCTTTTAGAGATTCCCTATTTTAGAGATTCCCTGTTTTAGAGATTCCCCCTTTTAGAGATTCCCTATTTTAGAGATTCCCCCTTTTAGAGATTCCCTATTTTAGAGATTCCCCCGTTTAGAGATTCCCTCTTTTAGAGATTCCCCGTTCCCCGTTCCCCATTCCCCATTCCTCCATTCCCCGTTCCCTGTTTTAGAGATAGCCGTTCTTAGACCGTAAAAATAATCGAATAGCTTTTCAAATTAACGCTTTTTGAAGAGAAATCCGTGCCATGTTTTGCTGTGTTTGCTAAATTACTTGAAGTCCCGGATGTTTGAAAAAGACAGGTCATAGGGCGGTTATCAACAATAAAAAGTATATATTTTTAGTGCATATGAGGCAAACTGCCCATCAATAATAACAATAACAATGTAGTACAGAGGGCAAAATTACTGAATGCGGATTTGTTGTAACAGAGGGCATTTTTTCTTAATTTTCCTTTCACAGAAGGCAAAATCACTTTATACTCCTGATTGGCCGAGCGGCGAAAATACTCGCTCTTCATTAGCTGAACACGCCAGTTCTACGTTTTGTTGGCTTCTTTATTTTGTTTCCAAAAACAACGAGTTTTTTTAGGTTCTTTGTAGTTCGACTCTTTAAGGCAACTTGTTTCTACCAAAAATACATTGAAATCAATTGCTCCAGCTAGAAAGGAAATCTCTAAAAGTTAAGTTTGGTGTCTCTTACAAGAAACAGCAATAGATTATTTGTGCCAAAGCTAAAAACTTGCATCGGATTGATATTTGTTTGGCTGAGAAACTGAAATCAGTCATGACGACCAAGAGCTTTCACCTCGCTACTTCTTCTTACAACGAATAATAACCGAGCATAACAGTGTCCTTTTGATGGGAGGAAGGAGTAGGTCAAGTTTAGAGAAAGAAATTACTCCGTAAGTTTCTTCTTTGAATCCACCGTTTGCTATTTTTACCGATCTATTTTCGCGGATTTTCAAGCTGCACAGCGGATGACAACAATTAATTGGTGCCTAACATTAAGTTTAATCGTTGTTAGTTTGCTCCTGATTTAAGCTTGTATTCTCTCTTGATTACATGAGTAGCGTGCTTGTTTCGAATCAAGGTTTTAACAACAAGAGATGTTACATGTGTAGCGTGCTAGTCTCGACTTAGGCCTTAAAGAACGAGTTATGTTACATGTGTAGCGTGCTTGTATCGACTCCCGGTTTTAAGAGCTAGTTGTGTTACATGTAAAGCGTTCAAGTCTCGACTTAGGGCTTAAAGAAGGAGTTATGTTACAGGTGCAGTGTGCTTGTTTTGGCCCATGACACTACTAGACGTCCGGAGATTCCATCGGAATCGATGTGTTTCCAATGGATCCAATGGACTCCATCGGACGACTTTCCAACTCTCCTTAAAGTATTGTTTACACTCCCAGTTTCATCTTATGACTAGACATCCGGTGACTTAAATAAACTAGACTGTACTTCCGGTTTTATTGTACAACTAGACTTCAATGCCCTAATAGCTTGGGGTGCAAACCACACACTACGTACAGCAATCGAAATTTATTAAACCAAAACCACAAAAACGCAAGCATTAAATCTGAATGAATTAGCCAATTAAGCTTAAACCAGTGCACCATTAAAGTAAGAGCCGAGTTGGTTCTAAAGAAACTATGTTGCTGCGTTGGTGAACAGTGGAAACTCAGAATGTTTGGTTTTATCAACAGAGTTGATAATGCATTCTGGCCACAGCACTGAGATTCGATTGCTGACGTTTCGGACGTTATCCCTTCGTCAGAGCGAATTAATGCTGATTTTTGCTTCTTCTACTGTAGTTACATTTTTTACTCCTTCCGCGATCTCAGCATTGTGTTTGGTGAGATTTCAAATGTACCATTTAAATGATTTAAGCCAAAACTTAATATCTTAAGTCGGCAAGTTATGATTGTCTGAGTGAGTGTAATCCTGACAAGGACCGTTGTTGATGACATTGGCATTTCAAAAGCCTGAGTGGAGTTTATCATCCAGTAAAGCGTAATATTTTTGCCAACGATTATGACTTTCTCACAGGTTGGCGACAAGTACCTTGTCACCTGAAATAGTCTTTTTGAGGCTTAAGATCAGCTGGAAAATCGTTCTTAACCCACTTGCAGTCATTTTTTTTTTTTATTTTTTTACTGAAAAGTTCCAGATCCAGTTGCATTTTTTCCTCTGAATGGCTCGTACGGAACCGAGGAGGTCAACAATCGAGTAGCCCGAGGCATCGCAAGTTGGGTTAGTCTGGCTCCAGGTCCTGACGGTAATTCTAACGGATCCTATGAGTTTAAAGGCGCATTAAATAGCTCCATCAAGTTTTCCAACCTCCCTGGAGGACCTTTAGATGTGCGTTACTCAATGACGGTGGCATGCTGGTTGTACTACGATAACCAAGATGGACCTATCTTCACTTACTGGACAAGAGGTAAATATGGGGTAGTGATACGGATACACAATGGGAAATTCTTTGCCCATTTTAGAAATCGAAATCACTCGCAAACGACCCCCCTTCAGAGCTCCACTCTCAGACATGGCTGGACCTTTGTTGGTGCATCCTATAACCGCTCGTCTGGCGAGGCCAAGTTGTGGGTCGATGGAGTCGAAAAAAGGAAGCGAAGCATTGGAACAAATTTCGACCTCGGGACTCAGGACAACATCACAATGGGAGTGAGGAGGCATTCTGACAGTTACTTCAAAGGCAGGATTACCCAGATGCAGGTGTACAAGCTAGCATTGACTCAAGAACAAATTAAGGCCGTTAAAGAACAAATTAATCGTACAGGTAGGAATGTGTCATTTTTTATTCAAATTACAAAACGGGATAAGAAAAGGCTTACTTGGCGTATTAACACAATGTGTATTGTGACATTTTTAATCGGTTGGATGTAAAGTTAATAATCAATAAAAGTTTAACTGAAAAAAGGAGCGAAGGGAACAAAGAAACTGAGACACCTAACGTGGACAGCTAACATTTGCAAATTATTTATGACACTTGAGACAGGAAATCCCACCCAAAATCACATTTCTCGACCAATCGATCACTAGCCTAACAACGCCACAGTTATAAAGGCTAAAAATAATCGAAGAGCTTTTCAAACTCACGCTTTTTGAAGAGAAAATCCTTGCCAATTCTTGATCGTGTTTCGCCATTTTACTCCAAGTCCCAGGTATCGAACTCAACATTTGAAAACTAAGGGGAAGGTCCGCGCCCTTTCAACCACAAAAATATACTAAGTCTTTGGCGTAAAACATTACCCATAATTTCAGGCTACCCAACTAGAAATCATCCCTAAGACCTACTTTCTACGGCTAAACATTGTCATTTCCTCAAGCAAAGCTCACAATATGTTACCCTTAGTCTCTGCCCGAGTAACTGAAAATTCTCCAACCAATAACCACTACACCACCGCGCCTTCACCGTGAAGGTGACAAAAAGTTTAAACTCCCCATGCCTAATTCGACAAATTTTTACTTGAGTACTAAAGGATTTGAAGGACAAGGCTCTAACTTAGTTAGAAGCCCGAAGAATAATTGGCATATTAAAAATATTGAAACATGGACATAAAGGAAATTCGTACCTGCAAAAGGAATAGAAATTATAGAGCTCTATGCAGCCGGAAACGTATTAGAGGTTTAATTAATCAATGCCTCGTCTTATTTTCTTAGCAATCGATGGTTATTACACCAAATGGAGCGCGTGGTCTGAATGCAATGTTACTTGTGGAGGAGGTTCTCAAACACGAACAAGGGGTTGCACCAACCCTCAGTATGGTGGAAAGAACTGCAGTGATCTGGCGCCAGCTATCGAGACTCAAGATTGTAACCCAGATGCCTGTGGTGAGTTTTTATCCTTTTTAGTCGTAAAATATAATTACCCTAATGTAGTCAATAAACAAGTAACCAAAGAAAATGTTACACAATTATGAAACGTTGATACGGTTGTGTAGAACAAGCTTTCATGTGATAAAAGAGAAAAACAAACAAACAAAAACAAATACTAATGGTAGCTCCAACAGCAAGTACGAAAGGACACCTTGAAACAGACAAAAATATTGTAGCCAGGAAAACATGTTATTAAACAACTTATTAAACAGCACTGGGGGGTTGAGAGTACTAAGAGAGTGTGTGCACTAGGGGGATGATTGAAATAAGTAAGTGTGTGGCATTAGGGGGTTGAGTGTACTAAGTGTGTGGCACTAGGGGGTTTTGTGTGCTAAGAGAACGTGTGGCACTAGGGGGATGAGTGTAGTAAGTGTGTGGCACTAGGGGGTTGAGTGTACTAAGTAAGTGTGTGACACTAGGGGGTTGTGTAGTAAGTGTGTTGCACTAGGGGATTGAGTGTACTAAGTATGTGGCACTAGGGGGTTGAATGTACTAAGAGAGCGTGTGGTACTAGGGGGAATGATTGTACTAAGTAAGTGTGTGGCACTAGGGGGTTGAGTGTACTAAGTGTGGCACCAGGGGGTTGAGTGTACTAAGTGTGTGGCACTAGGGGGTTGCGTGTACAAAGAGAGTGTGTGGCACTAGGGGGATGATTGTACTAAGTAAGTGTGGCACTAGGGGGTTGAGTGTACTAAGTGTGTGGCACTAGGGGGTTGCGTGTACAAAGAGAGTGTGTGGCACTAGGGGGATGATTGTACTAAGTAAGTGTGGCACTAGGGGGTTGAGTTTACTAAGTGTGTGGCACTAGGGGGTTGCGTGTACAAAGAGAGTGTGTGGCACTAAGGGGGTTATTGTACTAAGTAAGTGTGTGGCACTAGGGGGATGATTGTACTTAATAGGTGTGTGGCACTAGGGGGCTGAGTGTACTAAGTGTGTGGCACCAGGAGATTGAGTGCACTAAGAGAGTGTGTGGCACCTGTAAACCATCGTAGCTCTTTGAAATTGTTGCTGGCAAGCTAGGTTTTTCCACCCTAGAAGTTTGAAGAGGTGACCAGCATCTACGTCATAGCTTGAGTAGGTCAAAACACGGGCTGCTCTGTTCTGTAGCTTTTGAACCTTATTCCGTAAGGTTATCCCACAGTTTCCCCAAACAATGTTGAAATAATCAAAGTGTGGCTGTATTAAAGCTTTATATATTAGTTGTAAGGTCGCCTGTGAGACAGGGTGCCTTATTCGTTTTATGGCCCCAATATCAGAAGCGACTTTCTTTGTTACTTTCTCGATATGGCCACTCCAATCAAGTCTGTCATCAATGGTCACTCCAAGTGATTTTGCAGTAGTGACCTGGCTAACTTGAAAATCATTTATTGCAAATGTTGGGGACTCTGTGAGAGTACTTAGCCTCTGCCTAGATCCGATAAGCCTAAACTCGGTTTTAGTCATATTTAGTCATATTTAGAGTAAGTTTAAAGGACTTATGTTACATGTGTAGCGTGATTATTCGACTCAGCTCTTATGTGGAGCGTGCCAGTCTCGACTTAGGGCTCGGTGGACACAGGGCTTTAAAAGAACGAGTCATATTACATGCAGGTAGCGTGCTTGTTTGGTTTCATGACTTAAGAACGATTTATGTCATATGTGTAGCGTGCTTGTTTCGATTTATCGCTTTAAGAACGAGTTATGTTACATGTGTAGCGTGCTTGTTTCGACTCAATTGCTTTTATGAACGAGTCATGTTACATGCGTAGCGTGCTAGTCTCGACTTAGGGCTTAAAGAACGAGTTGTGTTACATGTTAAGCGTGCCAGTCTCGACTTAGAGATTTTTAAATCTTAAAAGAACAGGTTATGTTACAGGTGCAGTGTGCTTGTTTTGTCCCATGGCACGACTAGACTTCCGGAGATTTCGTCGGAATCGATGTGTTTCCAATGTATCCGATGGACTCAATCGAAGTGACAAAAGAAAAAAAAGATAATGACACTACGAAATGACATCTACGGACAGATTGTAGCCAGGAAAATGTAATTATTAGGAGTGTTTAGGCTCAAATTGGTCAGAACGGGTTGATATTCCCCTTTTTCTCATTAATCACTTCAAGAATATATATATTTAGCCAAGCCTAATAGCGGAGCTCCAGTTTTTTTTTTTTTTCATAGCGCGCATTTATAGAAATCTGCTTAGGGTATGAACGTAATAACCTTACCACTTCCTCATCCTTTCTGCAGTTATGATACATTTTTAGTGCATTTGCAGCAAACTGCTCATGAACAATAACAATGTCATACAGAGGGTAATTTTTTTTTTTGAATGCTGTTTTGTTGTAACAGAGCGAAAGTTTTCTTTCCCTGAGTTTCCCTGAAGGCAAAATTTTGGCATGGTTCAAAGATGGGGATAGAAACCACTCACTACGTACAGCATTCGAAATTTAATATACCAAAACCACAAAAACGTAAGCATTAAATCTGAATGAATTAGCCAATTTAAACTTAAGAGAGTGCACCATTAAAGTATAAGGGGATTGGTTCTAAAGAAACTTTGTTGCTGTGTTGGTAAGCAGTGGAAACTCACTGTTTGGTTTTATCAACAGAGTTGATAATGTATTTTGGCCACAGCACTGAGATTCGATTGCTAACGTTTCGGACGTTATCCCTTCGTCTGAGCGAATTAATGCTAATTTTTACTTCTTCAGCTGTAGTTACATTTTCTATTTCCTATCGAAATCTCAACACAGTGCTTGGTGAGATTGTAAAATGTACGATTTAAATGGCTTGAGCCAAAACTTAATATCTTAAGTCGGCAAGTTATGATTGTCTGAGTGAGTGTCCTGTGTCCTGAGTGTAATGTATCGATAGTGTTGTCTACCGGAAGTTGTGTTAGCGGAAGTTCTCGCATTCTGTAAACGTGCAAAGGATCATGGGGTTTTGTGTGGGCCATGCTTTCTGGTGTCATGGCGGCTGAATAAAGTGTAGTTCTTTTCATAGTTAAATCTGGTCTATTATTCGGCCATCCGGGCGTCATTGTTATACTGAAAAGAACCGTCGTTGATGACATTGGCATTTCGATAACCTGAGTGGAATTTATCATCCAGTTAAGTGTTATATTTTCACCAACGATTACGACTTTCTCACAGGTTGTCGACAAGTACCTTGTCACCTGAAATAGTTCTTTTTGGTTCTAACATCAACTGGAAATCGTTTTTAACCCACTTACAGTATTTCTTTTTCTAACAAGTTCCAGATCCGGTTGCATTTTTTCCTCTGAATGGCTCGTATGGAACCGAGGAGGTCAACAATCGAGTAACCCGTGGCATCCCAAGTTGGGTTAGTCTGGCTCCAGGTCCTGACGGTAATGCTAACGGCTCCTATGAGTTTAAAGGCACATTTAATAGCTCTATCAAGTTTTCCAACCTCCCTTTTGATGTGCGTTACTCAATGACGGTGTTGTGCTGGTTGTACTACGATAGCCAAGACGGACCTGTCTTCACTTACTGGACAAGACAAAAACGTCAATTCGTGATAAAGATAGTCGATGGGAACGTTGTTGCCCGTTTTAGAAACGGAGATCACTTGGGAACGTACCCGCTAAGGAGCTCCTCTCTCAAACCTGACTGGATCTTTGTTGGCGCATCCTACAACCGCTCGAGTGGTGAGACTAAGGTGTGGGTTGATGGAGACGTAGTTGGGGAGGAAAACATTGGAAAAGATTTTGAACTCGGTACTCAGAACAACGTCACAATGGGAGCGTGGAAGTCTAATGGCAGTTACTTCAAAGGCAGGATTACCCAGATGCAGGTGTATAACCTAGCTTTGACTCAGGGACAAATTCAGGCCATACAAGATCAATTTTCACGTTCTGGTAAGAATGCAAGTCACTCTTGCTGCTGCTGTTGTTGTTGTTGGTCGGGCTATTTTCATTGCTGTTGTTTGTTTGTTTGTTTGTTTGTTTTTTTTTTTTGTTTTGTTTTTTTTCATGAAATCTAAAACTTGGCAGATATGTTCGTTGCAATGAACATTACTACTTATTTATTTTGAATTCAAGTTTTCACCTCGTAAATGAATTTGTGGTGAGTTTTTTGGAAAGGACTTCGGTGCGTAAACGAATCACTCGCTCAATTGCTAAATAAATGACTGTCTCAGGTCTGCTAGCTGGTATGTAAGCTTCATTTTTATTTCACCTTCAGTCACGTGTTTTAGCAAAAGTGTGACTTGTTCTTTAGGACATGCGTGTCAGCAACTTGTTTGAAAACAAATACTTCTACAGCATTTGATAATTCAACGAAACTTGACTTGCAATGTGGACAAGGTTATGGCACATTTGGCCTAACTGCTGTGTCACCAACAGCAGCAAAGCAAGGAGCGAGTTGAAGAATACTCCAAATAAGCGCAACTTAACTCCCTTTTTGCACAAACGGTGACAAAGAATTTATAAAAAGTGGACAACAAGCATTCAGGGTATTTAACAATAGATTTATAATTAAACGTGTGTGTATCGAGTTATCATGCACGTGGAAAGTTTCAAGAACACGAGAGAAGCATAAGAGTACGCCTCGACCAACTCTAGATTCTTCAGTGCTAAACTTCTTGGGTGCACGTGCATCATAACTCAAACTCAATACACGCACAGGTAAATGCATAAACCAATTGTTTTATAACATTGCCAGTTGCACGCAGATATACGACAAACAATTTTCTTGACATCTAGAAATATAACGGCAACGATACCACTGCGATCGATGTTAAAAGCCGAACTACCAGTAGCCTCTTTAAGTAGGGTCGTGACCGTAAAATGGATGGAGCGGAACCCAGATTGGAATTTTGAAATCATGTTATGCTGTTGTACTGTAGTTTTACTTTTCAACACTCTACCCACTGCAGATATTACTTAGATAGAGCAATAGTTGTTCATATCGTTCGAACTTCACTTCTATTGCAGCCACTGACATTTGCGTTACACCAGACCTTTGTCAACATGGAGGAAAATGTATCAAACATGGCGATGGCACTTACAGTTGTAAATGCAAGGTCGGATTCACAGGGCCGCAATGCGAGCACAGTAAGTTATTGTACTTTGTATGGTTAGCCTGTTACCTTCATCCAAGCATTTAAAAGAGGTAATAGTTGTCCACATTTAAAATAAAAATATACATCGGAACGTATAGGCCACAATAAAAACCCGCGTAAAAACGGCGAGTTAAGAACCTCGGGGCTGCAATTTGGCCAAATAAGCATCATTAATATAAAAAACCACTACAGCCTGACAAAAAATGAAACGGGTTTTTGAACAAGTAAAATTTACTTGCAACATAAATGCAACAAAAGGTGAAATATTGTAACTTGTAATGCTCCTGACAATAATTGTCTTTTGGTTTTGATATAGTCAGATCAGGATCAGTTGCATTTATGCTACAGTTTTAAAGTGGAAATGTCCCCCAAATTTTTCTCTCAGTTTTGAAGTTTCGATACTTGTGAAAAACGATTTGACGAAAAAAAAACTTATTAAAAATGGATGAAAATATTTTTTTTTCAACACAAAATATCCACTTTTTTTTTTCAAAAAATGTCACTGGGTCTGGAACCTTATTAACCATATAACGGCGTCACCTTACTTGATATTGTTCCCGAGAGTGTTGTGTTTTCGCTGGTTACAAATCACTTCTAAAGTTCGCATCGAGCACCATTATTCGCTTTAGTAATATTGGAAATGTTTTCGAGTCTTTCAAAAGCCCTGGCAAAAAAAAAAAAAGAACAAGCAAAGGAGAAAATTTTTAAAAGTCGTCACGGGTCGTATCAAACCAGGTTGAGAAATGACTAGCTTAAATGACGAAGATTTGCCGTGTTGTGCATGCCGTAAGCAAGTACGTTGATTTTCGACAATTGCACATTAGCTGCAGTGGGAGCAATTGTGTGTTGAGATTTGTAAGAATTTTGAGAAAAGCTTCCTTTTCATCTCATAGCTTTTACGATCGGCGAAACTACCACTACAACCAAACCTGATGATTAATTTGGTGGTTACACAGCCTACAGGAAGCGAATGCACTTTGTTATTGAATTCCTATTTCGCACATGTGTTAAGATAGAGAAAGAGCATATAAACTCAGGGTAAATAACGAGGTACGGCGTCTCATTATTATGAACGTGCGAGCAAACCTTTCAGGCGCGGATCCAGGATTTTGAAATGGGGGGTGAATTTTTGTAATAATGTAATTTTTTATAGAGCCAAAGCCTGGTTGAGGTGTTTGAGGTCTGTGCAGCGAAGAGCTCTCAAGGAGCTTATTAACGTTAACAACAAAGAAATTATTCTCAAAAAAGCAGATAAAGGCAGAACAACCGTCGTTATGAACGGAGAAAACAAAATCAATGACGAACAGAAACAATTGGATGATAGAAATAACTGTCAGCCACTAGACGAACCAATGGTTAGAGACACATCCCAGAGAGTTAAACACCTCATTAATGCCCTTCATCAAGCAGGGTGCATAGACGAAATGACGGTTAAATGGTTTAACCTAACACCAAATCCGCCTCGAAGCCCAGTGTTTTATACCCTCACAAAAATTCACAAACCGACATTAGTCGGAAGTCAAGACCTATCATATCTGGGTGTGATGGCCCAACAGAAAGCCTATCATCATTCGTAGACGAACTACTTCAGCCAATAGCACAAATACAGGACTCGTTTCTAAAAGATACGAGACATTTCATAAGGTTTATTGAAAGCACTAGGGTGCCTAGAAACGCTTTTCTAGTCTCAATGGATGTCACTAGCCTTTACACGAATATCCCACAGGAGGACTGAAACAATCACTATAGTATGCCACGCATACGAGAACTTTCATGCCAATAACCCTCCTATAGCTACAAATTTCCTCAGAGAAATGCTCAGCCTTATACTGAAGGAGAACTCCTTCCAAACACACGGAACTGCCATGGGCACTAAAATGGCAGTAGCTTTTGCCAACATCTTTATGGCATCTATAGAAAAGGAGATCTTAAGGCAGAGCGTTCACAAACCACTAATGTGGAGAAGATTCATTGACGATGTATTTTACTTGTGGGATACAAACAAAGAAGAAATAGAAAATTCATTGAGCAAGCAAATTCGTACCACCCTACCATAAAGTTTACCGCTGAAGTCTCACAATAAGAAACAACATTCTTGGATACAACAGTCTATAAGGGACAGAGATTCGAGAAAGAATCGATTCTCGACGTGCGCACACATTACAAACCTACTAAAACATTTCAGTACACAAACTACAACAGCTGCCACCCAGCAGGCACTTCTGAGGACAAACGCTTCTAAAGTAGTGTTTGACGAAAACATTAAAAACTTTAAAACACGCCTGGTATCGAGAGCTTATCCTAGTAACCTGGTGGATAAAATCCTCTCCGAAGTTAACTTCGCAGAAAGGAAGAACGCTCTTACACAAAAACAGAAAGTGCACAAGAAAATTCTTCCCTTCGTGACACAATTTCAACCATCACTGCCATGTTTGAAAAATATTCTAATGGACACTGAATGGCATTTAATACAAAACCAGCCGCTACGAGGAGAGATATACAAGGAACCTCCCTTTATCTATTATAGAAAAGGGAAATCGCTTAAAGACATGCTTATTAAAGCAAAATTATAAAGGCTTTTATCAACACAATGAGCACACAGCGGGAGTCGTGTAGGTCTGTCAACCCCATTTCAACAGGCTCAAAATGAATAAATTGATTGGTAGAACCAGTCATTGCTAATGCACATTCTCCACCTCAATTAGAGAAATCAAATATTATTTCAATATTTGACGGATAAGGAAAAAAAAAAAGGAAGGGGGCTCAAAAAAAGGGGGGTGAAAATTCACCCATTTCACCTCCCCTGGATCCGCCCCTGCCTTTTAAACCTGAAAAGCGCGGAAACTTCGAGTAGCAGTGCTTCAGCCCTGAATCGCTTTAACTACAATTACTTTGAAGCAATTGTCCCAAAATTCTGAGTCTAACGAAACTTGGGTATTTTACCTCCTTGTTACTGTAAGCAACTAATGCTTATTGGGCGCTCCAGTTCCAAAACTAAGAACGACTGCATACTCTGCGAAGTTGCTTTACTTCTCCAACAATTTTTTGTTTTGTAGTATAGTCATGTCGCATACGCTAATCACGTGACCTTATATGAAGAACGATTGCCCCAGGTGTCGGTAAGCTAATTTTTCCTCGGCGAGAAGCGAAAGTTTCTTCGGAAAATGGAGAAAAAAAGAAAAGAAAGAAATACTAGATAATGCCTTCTCAATATAACAACAATACAAGCCAAAAAGTTCCGTATGACACTATTTAATGGTATGTATCTCTTAAATTTCCTTTAAAATCAGAAAAATTGCATGATATTACGATTTAGATCACATAACAACAACAACAACCGGTTACCTTCAAAAGTTTCAGGATGGCTTGTAAATCCTGCATTGGCGGTAAGAGGTTAAAACCGATCGAAGAAATTTTTGAAGAAGAGCTTAATGCCTGCCTTTATGTTTCTACTCATTTACGAGGACTCCAGTTACAAAAGTTCATCCATGAAATCCGTACGAACGGCGGCCATAATGTTCGTTTCCGTCGCTCGGCACCACTCAGCAAAACATTTGCACTGACAAATGTGCACAGCTCTTACGCTTCTCGATAAGCTTGAAGTTTAAACACGTGAACTGAATGCTTGTGTCAGTGAGGTTGTACCTCGTACACTTGGACATCTGCGAGGAATTCAGTTCAGCATAAAAAAGCCGTCCTTGATCCCTTCCTTCGCTCGGAACCACGCAGCAAAACATTTGCTGAAATGTGCACAACTATTACGCTTCTCGATGGGCTGGAACTTCAAAAGCACTTGAATGCTTGTCTCAGAAAGGTTGTAGCTCGTACACTTGAACGTTTCTTGAATTTGAGATGTCTGGCTGTGTCCGATCTACTTCGCTTTCGATTTTTCATTCAACTCCGTTCGCAAAGAGCTGCGCGTGTCATGTTTCAACCCTGTTGCGAAAAGTCAAGGCTTCCTATATGCGGCTTGTTACTGTATTTTTAAAAGTTTGGAGCTTGTATAACGGCTTATCTGAATCGTTTGCTAACATAATGCAGTTGAGTTTCTGTATTCAAACAATTTATAGTACCCTAGTCAAAATCTTTTTGCGGGTTGTTAAGGAAGGACGGTGCCTCCTAATATGGATATATTTGTGCTTCGTTTATGACTATACAGGAGCAGGTGGAATCGGTAGAGAAAACTGGGGGTAACAAGTATTTTTTCAGGGAAAATAAAGCATGAAAGCTTTAAAACTGGCAAAACAGTAAAAGACATTTCTTTATCCAAATAGAAGCTTAATTATATCTGAAAATTATTGCTGACACCTAAATTTCGAGATGTGCAAAACACTTGCGCGTTAGCAAAAGGAGGCATCATTGTCAACTGACGTTCTGAGAACGTGCTGAGATGAATTCATCTTCAATCATGACATGGTACTGCGGAGGTAAGTTTTCAATATCCGCAACGCACTGAATGCATCATCGTTGTCAGAAAATCTCACTCCAAATCCGATCTTTTTAGCGTTCAAGTTTAGCTTTCTAACACAGAATCGGCTTAATCGGGGCAAGACAGGGTTTTAAATTGATTTTTCATCTTCATTCTAGATTGCTGCAAAGCGAATTACGCCGATCGAACATCTGGATTTTTTTTATGACTCTCGAGACCGGAAATCCCACCTAAAATCGTACTTCTCGACTAATCGATCACTAGCCTGACAACACTACAGTTATAAGAGCGAAAAATATTCGAATAACTTTTCAAACTCACGCTTTTTGAAGAGAAAATCCTTACCAATTCTTGCTCGTGTTTCGCCATTTTACTCTACGTTGTTAGCTATTGTTTAATTTAGACAACATAAATTTGCACCCCCAAGAAAGTAATTGTGTAACTGACACAGATGAATGACCACCCGAAGCCACAGGTCACCCAGACTTACGGTAAACGAAAAAATGGGTGATTCAATGTTCTCTCAGGATTCCTCTCACCCGGGAAACAAAAGAAAGGTAACATTTTTCGAAGGGGGTGCGTTGTTTCATTGCTGTTTATCAGTCATTTATACCGGAAAAGCGATATTTGTGGTCATCTGCCTGTAAAAGAAAAAAAAAGTGAAAAGAACTAGCTAAAGGATGTAGTGATCTTCATCAGTAAGTCTACTGATATTGTTTTGTAAGATCTTATCCCCCCGCTAACGCTCCAAACAACACCCGGCGCGCAAACGAATTCGCGAATAAATAAATTAACAGGATTTTAGCACGGGAACAAGAACGTACCTAAAGGTATCGCTATCTTAATTGTTGTTGTCGTTGTTGTTACCTTGAGTATGTACCTGTTCAGTAATCAAACATTTGATCATTTCACCCTGTTCCACCGCCTAAAATGTCCATGACATTGCATTGCGTAACGAACGAAAAGCTGCCTGCAATGGAAGATAGACTGTAAGCGCCGACATTTTTTAGCCATCCTAACTAGCAGCAATCAGATTTAATACTTTCGTGTACTATAAACCAACCAATACTTCACAAATGACTAAGCCGTCGAAGAAGATGCAGTCGTGAAGAAACGCGCCGAAAGTTGATCAAAGATTCGTATTCGACAACTGAATGCGTTAACAGTTTGTGCAGTGTACATCGGACATTACAAACAGAGCTCAAGCTTATACGACGAACGACCAGAGAATCGGACCTAAATGGCCTTTCGACCTGTCTTTCACAGCATTATATTAGGTTAGAACATTTCGAAATTTTTTTCTTTGTGCTTATTTTAACCTAATATGGGTATGTGCACGGACTAAAATTTGTTTGCCCCCCAACTTCAAAGTTTACCGCGGGAGGTCAAATATTTGCGTTTTTTACGGACTTTGAAAAGCTCTCGCGTCGCTCTTAATCGTTTGCCCAAAGAAATTTTTGCAGAAATCTATAGACCATCCTTTTAACATTCAACCACCAGAAGTTTAATCCATTTGAAGGGTTTCGCACATCGTGAAAATTAATTTTATTCAGAAAGTACTTTTACTGCAGTGAATTGTATTCCTTCGAAATTAAATTATTTCGTATACTCAGAAAATCACATTTTTTTCCCAAAATCATTTAGAGATTGTAAAAAAAAGGATGTGAGTGTTTTTAACGCGGTGGAATGATTGTTTTAGCACGCGAGACTCTCAAACCCGTGTAAGCGCCTCAAATGACGATTTTAATGGATTTTCGTTATTTGCAGTTTTCTTTGAAGTAAAAAGATATTTCACTGAAAAAAACTATGCAGTCATTTTAGTAATATCCTAGCCAGTACTTCTACGTTGAAATAGATTACTCGGAGTTAATGGGAGAACTCCAGATCATAGGCACATCAATTCCTTTCACGAACAACTTCGCAGTCGGTAAGAAAACTATTATACGGCATTACATGACGTAATAAAATCTTGCATTACAAAATACGTACCAGACAACACAACCTATCCACAGAAGTTATATTTCTATATAACAGTGGCAATACACACATTACTGATGAAAATATACTATCACAAAGAATTACGCTTTGCTACTTAAATTTGTGAGGGTCATTGTATTGCGGCACTCGATTTCTTCCTTTTTGTTGTTTTTTTTGCTCATGCGAAATTTGTTCCCTTTGAAGTTTGAAAATTTCACATTTTTAACATTACCTTGCAGAAATTCGATCATGTGATTCGAGTGCGTGCTTGAATGGGGGAAGCTGCACTGATGAACCAGGAGGAAGCTACAGATGCCAATGCAAGAGCGGATACGGTGGTCCAACATGTGAAGGTTTGTACGGGAATATTTCCTTATGCTTGGAAACTATCCAAAGAAGGTCTAAAGACTGATCCTAGTAATTAAAGACCGATTTCAGTTCTGCCTGTTGTTAGTAAACTAATTGAAAGAGTTGTTTTTAACCAACTACATAATTGTACCAATGAAAATTATTTGGGGACTGGGGACTGCCATGGCGGAGTGAGGACGCTTCTAAAATCGCTGCCGCAAAATTTGTTCTTGAGAGCTCTTATATGGCCGAATTTTTAAGCAGACTTAAACGTAAAGAAAGGGGAAGCAGCAGCTCTACTGACAGCGAAACGTTATCTCCACAAGAGAAAGAATTTGTGATACAGACGAAGTTGCAGCAGCGGACATGTCGAAGAACGTCGCTTCGAGGCTACAACTGATACTAGAAAAGCTTGAAATAATGGATAAGAAAATGGAAGACGTCATAGAGAAAGTAGAGAGTTTAGAGAAGGCTATGATAGGCGTTCAGTCAGAAGTCACTGCCCTAAAGGAAAGAGTGGTATCGATCGAAGGCGAAATAAAAGAAATGGACAATTTCCGCAGCCTTTTGTATCTTATTATTGATATTGGTGTTAATTGTAGATGTGTGTGTGTGTTCTGTACTTGTATCATTTTCATTTGTGAATCTCTAACTAAATAAAATGAAATAAAAACTATTAAAATACAAAAAAGAATTGAAAATTATTTGTTAACTGAAACTCAATCTGGCTTCAGACCCATGTTTTCTTCTGAGACAGTTTATTGGAGGTCACAAATGAACTGTATTGGAATTTGGAAAAAAAATATGTTATAGGTGGCATAATATTTCTAGATTTGAAAAAAGCCTTTGACACCATGATTTTACCATGATATCCTGTTAGGAAAGCTTAGGACCTGCGAGGTCGGCTCCCAATTTATTGACTGGTTTCAGTCCTATCTGTTTGGCCAAAGACAGGTGACTTTTATGGATGGAGTACAATCTGATTTCTGTAATCTGACATGTGGCATTCCACAGGACTCTATACTATTCTGGGAACTTTGCTATTTTAATTCCATTTGTAACAGTGGATAAACTCTCCTTTAATAGCGTAACGAAATAACAACAACAACTGCGCTACAAAAATGGCCCACCTCACTCGCTCTACTGCACGTGTTCCTCGCCCCGAAGTCCTGGGGCGAGACTAGTCAAGTCTCTTAGCAACGTTACACACCCCCCCTCCCTAGTGGAGGAAGGGCATTATCAATGTCCTTCCCTACAAGGAAGTCTCCCATCCAGGCAGGAGCTTGTCGGTTCCTGTTTGAACGTCTCGGTCGCTGGTCTGACTCACGGTCAATAACTGCGGCATTCTCCGTCGGCGCCAGATCCCCAGGTAAGGCGTCTATACCACGAGCCGTCGGTGGCTCCATCACAACACGCTCTTCAACATTCAGATCCACAGGAAGGCCTGCGACCCCCTCGACATCATGCGACATTGGCTGAAGCTGAGCAGGTCTCGGAGAGTACGGCTTAAGACGATTAAAGTGCACAATCGTTCTCGTCTTCCGTCTTTCCCGTGTGGGTGCCACCTCCTCGCACTGGATCCTGTACGTGACATCAGATATGACCTCCACTACTCGCCATGGTCCGGACCAGGGGCGATAGAACTTCCGGTGTAACCAACGGGGAACAGCCTTTTCCTCCAGCCATACCAGATCACCCTCTCGGTACGGCTTGGAGTTTCCCTTGCAGCGTGCATCGTACACATCCTTCTGGTGACGGAGGTTGACCCTCAGATTTTCAGCCACTCGTTCGTACACTCCCCTAAGGATTTCATGCTGATTCTTGACGAAAGATGGGTAATCAGAAGGTCGCTCTGATGGAGGTCCCCCTCTCATTGCATCAATAGGCAATCTCAGCTCCCTGCCGAACATGAGCATGCTGGGGGAGAAGCCGGTCGTTTCATGGGTGGATGCTCGCAAAGCCAGGAGGACTTTAGGAAGATACTGATCCCACTCCTTCTGCTCCCCTGCAATCTTGGACATAACACTGGTAACTGTGCGGATAAGCCGTTCTGCTCCCCCATCACACTGAGGATGGTATGGTGTTGTCCTCTGTTTGACGGACTCAATCAAGCTGCATAAGCCGCGGAACGTCCGAGACTCGAAATTACGTCCCTGGTCACTAAGCACTCCTCGAGGGCAACCAAAACGACATACAAAGTTGTTCATGACAACTTGCGCGACCGTGCCAGCCTCTTGATCAGGCAAGGCGTATGCTTCGGGCCACTTGGTATACATGTCCACCACAACAGCAACAAACTTGTTTCCTCTGTCAGTCTCTGGAAGAGGGCCGAGAATATCGATCTGAATCCTCTCCAGTGGGTAGCCCGTCTTAATAGATTGCATCGGTGCTCTCGCCCGTGGAATCGGACCATTCCTGGAGCCACAGGTGTGACACGTTCGACAGTACAGTTCAATATCCGCAGTGTGGCCAACCCAGTAGAAGCGTTTCCGCACACCATCTGTTGTCTTACGTACTGACAGGTGTCCGCACTGGTCATGTAACTCCTGCAGCACATCGCCCTTTAACTGCTGTGGGACACACAACTGTAGACCCTCATGTCCAGTTTTCTCATCAAACCACCGCCGGTATGACACCTCGTCCTTCAAAAGCAACCGTTCGTACTGACCCCATAGAGACCACGTATGTCGGTCAGCCCCACCCATCTCTTCTTTAGGCGGTCTCCCTCCTTCCTTAAGCCATTGCAGCACTAAATTCAAATGCTTGTCCTTGGACTGCTCTGTTCTAAGGTGAGCATCGGACCACAGCGGGTATGGGTGTCCGGTTTCCGACTGGTTCCTATCCTGAGCGGAAGTTGTAGTACCATTACTGGTAGTCGCTCCAACAGTCAATGGTGCACAAGGGTTGCTTGACTCATCCAGGGTGTCAGACGTGGGGTTTTCTGGCCAAGGTCTACGGGATAGACCATCAGCATTAGCATGTAACCGGCCTAACCGATGCTCTATGTTCATGTCGAACTGTTGAAGGTACTCAATCCATCGGGCTTCCTGCGGTTTTGGATGCTTGAAGTTTTGAAGCCACACTAACGATCGATGATCCAGACGAGCAACAAACTGCCTGTTGACCAAATATGGGTAGAATGTTTCTGTCCCGAACACTAGCGCATACATCTCAATCTTGGTTGGCGGCCACTTTCTCTGTGATTTTGTCAAGGCCTTAGCGGCATATGCAATTGGGCGCTCCTCACCATCTTGCACCTGAGACAACACAGCTGCAACGCCGGTTGTGCTAGCATCGGTGTCTAGTATAAACGGAAAGTCAAATCTTGGGAATGCAAGGACCGGTGCTTCACAAAGGGCTTGTTTCAGGGTGTCGAAAGACCTCTGACAGTCGCTGGACCACACAAAATTCCGCCCCTTCTCCTCAAGCTGGAAAAGAGGACTTGCAAGAGTTGCAAAATCCGGAATAAACTTTCTGTAGTAACCTATCTTTCCCAGAAAAACACGCAACTCAGACACATTGGTCGGAGGTGGCCAGGATTTCACTGCAGAAACCTTTTCGGGATCTGTGGAAACTCCTTGGGCTGACAGGATATGTCCAACAAATGGTACGCGGGGTGGTAGCAGACGGCATTTCTCTGGCTTCACTTTCAACCCGGCCTCCTCTATGAGAGAGAGAGCACGATCTAAGGACTCACAGTGTTTGGCAAAGGTAGCACTAAAGACAAGGACGTCGTCAAAGAATGCCAAGAGTTCTTCCCATGTCATTCCTGCTAAGAGACTTGCAATGTGCCGTACAAAGAAGGGAGCTGCGTTACAAAGCCCAAAGGGTACTCGTTTCCACTGCCAGTGTCCCTGCTTTGTAGAGAATGCTGTTTTCTTCCTGTCATCTGGGTGAATTTCAAACGCATGATAGGCAGAGACAAGGTCCAGGGTTGAAAAAAATTTCGCTCCAGCCAGAGCATCGATCATATCTTCCATCCTTGGAATAGGGTAATGTTCCTTGCCAGTGACACTATTTAGCCTGGGGAAATCAACACAGTAACGGTAAGAGCCATCCTTCTTAGAAGCTAAGACGACTTGAGCACTCCAAGGACTGGTAGACGGCTCTATCACATCTCTCTCAAGCAACCTGTGCGTCTCCTTGCTTATGTACTCCCCCTGTTGAGGTGAAAAGCGGCGCAGTGGCAGTCTCGCAGGAGTTGCAGTTCCGGTGTTAATTCTAAGTTGTGCCTTAGCACAGTGGCCAATATCGTGTGGTCCCCTGGATACTGCATTAGAGTGCTTGGCCATGATTTTCCACACGCTCAGCTTCTGATCTTCCGTTATCTGATCGTTATCTATAGGGAACAGTTGCCTCATCTCGTCAACTACAGCCCAACCCGGTTCCAATTCAACTGACAATGCATTGCAATTCATTGCTCCTATATGGCTGTCATCAGAGGTGGACTCAACCCTGTAATTTCGCCCTGTGGGTATTGCTTGACCCCTCTCTACGGCTGGACAGAACTCTCCCACACTTGTGTCCGTGTAGATCGTACCTGGTTGATCAGAGTAGTTGTAGAAACGAACTGGGACTGATCCGTTACTGACTGAGGATAGAGTACTAGGCACTGCAATTGGGAACCTTTCAAAGAATTTATCCATGGGTTCAAGGACACCCTGAATTCCCTCCAAGTTTGCCCCATTAACCTGGCACATGAGATCAACTTTGCGGTCTGGCTGAATTGTAACAGTTTCTACCAGGGAGACTCTGTGCACCCCCAACTTGCTTCATCTCTCAATTTAACCTCTCTGTTTCCAGCGTGAAGGATTCCCTTGCTAAAATCGACAACACACCCATTGTCCTTTAAAAAGTCCACTCCAAGTAGGGCACTCTGCTTGAGGTTGTCACAGATATAGAAAAGCTGTTTAGTTTTTATCCCCTTGAGGGCTGTGTCTAGTTCCATAGTTCCCAAGATGTCCAGCTGTGAGCCCTCAGCACCCACGACCTTGGACCCAACCTTCCCTAGGGTGTCGGTTAAGCCAATACACTTAAAAACTTCATTGCTCAAAATACATATTGGGCTACCACAGTCCACTACTGCACTCACAGGGACCCCTTGGATCTTGCAGTCAAGTAAAAACACGTTAGATTGGATGGAGCTTATACGTATCACCGGTACTTGGTCTTCGGGCGGGGAGCGACTCACGTTTACGATCTGTCCCCCGCCCTGCGGAAGTTTCCCTGCGGGCAATCTCTCTGGAAATGGTACGCAGACCCACATGACCAACACCCTCTACCCCTGCCATTAGCCCATCCGAATTGGGGGGGCCTGTAGTTCCTTTGAACGCCACTTGAAGGGATAACATTAACCACTGCTTCGGCTGCTGCCTTTGCGGTAGCGGATGCAATCATAGTCGAAAGTTCTGGGGCCCAGCCTGGTAGAGATAGATTTTGCACCCGGGAAGCTTCTTCATCAAGGGTGGACACTTCGCTTACAACCCTTTCTCTCATTCTAACTGCTCTGAGTTCTAACGCTTCGAGCTCTAGAGCTTCTGACAGGGCTTTATCTAGGGTCGAGGGTTTAGAGCGAATTACGTCCTTTGCAAGTGTTGCCGCAATAGCATCAGTGAAATGATCTATACAAGCTTGTTCCAAGCTAGCCGTGCTCAAGGTTGGGTAGGCCTTCCCGCACAGGCGTTTAATATCAATGCTTAAATCTAGCAAAGTTTGTCCCACCTTCCTTCGTCGAGCCTTGAGCGTAGCTTTGGCGGCTCCGGGAACCTGACGCATGCCGATTTTCTTGCGAAGAGCCTCCACCATGCACTCGTAAGAGCTCTTGTCACTCGACGAGAGTTGGGACATAACCACACGAGCTTTTTCCTTCATGCACAAGATTAGCTGATTTGCCTTTTCCTCGTCGTTCCAACCGTTCATCCTCGCACACGCCTCAAATTGGTCCAAAAACGCTTGGAAGTCCGTGTCGTTGCCACTTCCCGAAAATTTTTCAGGCTTCACTCTCGTCGCCGCCGGCGATTGTCTCACGCGCTGCTTAGTTTCTACTTCCGATACCCTCTCCAACGCTTCCTTCGCCGATTCCCTCGCTTCGTCCCTCTCACTGATTAGCTCGGACTCCCGTTTCTTCAGTTCACCGATCTGGCGGACCACCCGTTTGTGTTCTTTCTCCAGGGTTTCAAGGTTCTCTTGAGCTTGTCGAAATTCTTCGCTAGTCGATTTCAAAGTTGCTTTCGCCAGCTTCAACTGCATGGTTAGTCGTTCGATTACATCTTCCAGAATTTCCCTCGAGGCCATTTCGTCGATCCCACCGCTGCCACCAGTGTAACAGTGGATAAACTCTCCTTTAATAGCGTAACGAAATAACAACAACAACAACTGCGCTACAAAAATGGCCGACCTCACTCGCTCTACTGCACGTGTTCCTTGCCCCGAAGTCCTGGGGCGAGACTAGTCAAGTCTCTTAGCAACGTTACACATTTATATCAATGATCTCCCATCATGTAATTGTTTTGAAAACCGAAAATGTATGCAAATGATACTACTCTTACCTCGTCTACGGAGGACCTATGTGTCCATGAATTGTGATATGAAATCAGTTCAATCACAGTTGATAGCAAATAAGTTGACTTTTGAAAGTCAATAAAACAAAGTACATGCTCATAGGGAGTGAACTTAAACTATCCCAAATTCAAGAAAAGTTTACTGTTAGGGTCAGTAATATACCACTTGCGCGGCTTGTCGAATATAAATCACTTGGAGTTCACATTGATGATTCTCTTTCATGGCATCCACATATTGACGCTATCTCAAAGAAAATTTAGGCCGCTCTTGCAGTCTTCAGGCGTGTTAGTCCAATCGTACCACTAAAAACCAGACAAAATATGTACAATGCACTTGTAACGCCCTATTTTAATTACTGTAGTCCTGTATGGAGCAATATTGGGAAGGGTTTAACTGACAAACTCCAAAAGCCACAGGATAGGGCTGCTAGAATTGTAACCTTTTCTAGTTATGAGAACCATTCAAGTGATCTGTGGGATGAACATGGTTGGGAAAAGTTAAAATTGCAAAGATTAAAACAGCTGGCTGTTGTTATGTATTAAGTCCACAATAATATATTTCCCCACCGTACTTGTGTCGAATTTCTACTAATGTTTCAAGTATACATTCCTATAACCTTAGAAAATCCTTGTTCAAATTGCTATATCACCAGACCAAGAACTGAGTCTGCAAAAGGGAGTCTACGCTATAGGGGATCTCTTCTATGGAACAAGCTTAAGATTCCCTTAGAGATTAGGCAGCGGCCCAATTCAAACCATTCCAAAATTTAATTCAATGGGAAAGATTTTTTGTGACAAGTTTACTCAGTGAAAATTAACTTTGAAAGTTTTATTGTATTGGTCTTTTAGGTTAGGCAGTTAGGTAACTTGACGAATTTTAGGCTAAATGTACACGACTCCTAGGGAGACCATGTAACATGATCCGATTTCGTGTATAAACAATATTGATTGATTGATTGATTGATTGATTGATTGATTGATTGATTGATTGTGAAGAATCTTCACCTGGAAAAACTAGCGTAGTTAATATTAGCTGTTTCCATTGCGTAATGGTTGGATTCGAAAAGACTCTGAAGATCGATCTCTCGCTATAAAAAGAAAAGATAGCTCTCGAAGAGCTTTAATGATACTTTTTGAGCGTTTTTATTACAATAGAATTGGTAAAAAATGTTTAATCTTGCTTCGTGGAAAAAAATTCAAAGCGATAGTTATCTCATTACTTGGTTTTATGCTAACATTCGTTGATGACCATGTTCGCTCAATTGGTAGAGCACCGGACTACCGTGCGGGAGGTCGTGGATTCAAACTCCGGCCAGACCAACACTCAGGGTCTTTAAATAACGGAGAAAGAAATGCCTTTGCTCGGACATCTGCAAATGGTTAGATTTTCTAGTCTTCACAGATAAGGACGATAAACCGTAGGCCCCGTCACACTGTTCGCAAAGAGTAGGGGACGTAGTTCCTGGTGTTGTGGTCTGGTCTTTGTGTGTATACTCTCATGGTTGGGTGGGTAAATGCTCGGAGATATTAGCTGCAATCAGAGGGTAAATAAAGATGATGATGATGATGATGATGATGATGATGATGATGATGATGATGATCGATATAAATATGGCCGTGTTAGTCGAATGTCACAACTTTCACCTCTCGCTTATGGAACAGATGATGGATAGAACTCTCCATTGAGTACGAGCCCCTTTTGGAAGTTATTGCTCTCAACATGGGGCCAATCGCATTTGCGATAAGTGCTAAAAGTAGGCAAACTTTGTTCTCCCAGATTTATTACAGTTATTAAAACTTATGATGGCAATACATCATACTATAAACATAAAGGGTCATCGTTTATAACTAGCGAATTAGGAGATTTTGAATTATCTGTATTCTCCAGAACGTACAAACTAACAGCTGCATTTCTTGCAAAATTAACAGTCTCGCCAGTGGGTTTCAAGCACAGGATCAGAGTGAGAAAAATTCGAGACATAAAATTGAAAAATATTACATTTTTCCATTCGTACAGATTACTTGGGCTAAAAGGCCGTATTACCAGATCATGGACATAGTTTTTACTTCTAGAAACAACCTCACGGTGGGTGAGAAACCTATTATACGACATGACGTAATACAGTCTTACATCACAAAATAACAGCTACTGTACGTATCCACAGTACTGATGAGTCCTGATGAAAATATGCTATCACAAAGAATTACACTTTGTTAACTAACTCCTGTAAAGATCATGAGATTGCAGCACTTGTACATGTCCCATTTTCTTGTTGATTTGTTTGTTCAAGCAAAAATTTGTTCTCTTTGAAGATTGGACGTTTAGTACTTTAAACATTACCTTGCAGAAAGTATATCATGTGATGCAAGTCCATGCTTGAATGGAGGAACCTGCTCTACCAAGGAAGTGGGAGGCTACAGCTGTCAGTGCAAGAGCGGATTCAGTGGCAAAACATGTGCGAAAGGTAAGGGGAATTTGATGACTGTTGTTTAACACTTTTGTAAACAATTTTAAGCTGGAAAAAGAAGCATTGTTGTTATTACTTGTTAAGACAAAAAGGGCTGGTAATAATTAAAAAGACTTAAAGTTCCTATGGGTTTCTCGTTTTTATGCCTTCACTTTCCATGCAAAGCGCTTGCAGGGTCATTGGCCTCTCGATCTCACCTACATAAAGGTTTGGAAAAAAAGACTTATTTCTGGATGAGGCAAAGTTCCTGCTACTGGAAGTTGCGTTCTGTGCTCTTAATCAGCTTGGCTGGTTAAAATTAAAACAACGCAGGCACTTCCATCGCTGCTTGTATGTTTATAAATGCGTGAATGAATTACATCTCATAAATTAAAATTATCAAGAAACAGCGATGTACATAGATATAGCACACGTTGCAAAAATCATCCTAGACTTCAATCAGTAAAACGGAACTGGGGCAAACAAAGAACCTGTTACCATGCCTTTAAAGACTGGAATGCCTTGAACAGTAACTTGAAGAACTCTGACACCATATGTCAGTTTAGAAAAAAAAATTTAAATCTTTTTATCGATAGTTTACGTTTGTATTTTTTTAATATTTGTCATTTGATTGCTGGCCTTTAATAATTTAATGTTATTTTGGATCAGGACCTCTTTGTAGATCACCCACGGGTTAGAGAGCTTTCCTGTTTAAACATTATTATTATTATTATTATTATTATTATTATTATTATTATTATTATTATTATTATTATTATTATTATTATTATTATTATTATTTTTAAACTATTGAAAGTGAAAAATGAAGTAGGAAATAGAGCAGAAGAGGAGAGAAGAAGAATATTGCGTTGAATTTTTATAAGCTTTGTATTTTTAGGCTGGATAATGCAATGTAAACTGAGAATGTCTTGAGTTGTTATCCATTTCACGATATAAATAGTGTGCAAAAATTGATGTCCAATTATGTTATTGAATTTTATTGCATGCAACCATACTTGTACAGTACGCATAGTATAAGGAAATATTTTGTGCTTGTCCCTTTAAATCGTGTACTTTGACTTTTGTTTAGATGTTCTCGATGCATCTTCCATTCTTGGAGGCCTCGACAGCAAGTACCGGGACCAACTGAACTCTTATTTGGCGCCAGTCCTCCGGAGGTCATCCCGCAGTAGATTTGTGCAGTGTTGGCATGCTCAGACAGATGGCTGGAAAGCATCTACATTTCACAGAAGATGTGATGGAAAGGGTCCCACTGTTACTATAATAAAAGTCGACGACTACATATTTGGTGGATACGCTGACATGTCTTGGTCCAGTCCTCGTAAGTATCATTTGACAGCAGCAAGAGTTCTACTCAGTGATTTAATGACTTAGAAATAGTTTCACAGAATAAGGCTAATTCAGATCAGCTGATTCGCAATAGTTCCATGTCAAATTAAACGTTTAAATAACTTAACCAGTGCGTTGCGTCCCACCCAACCCTTCCCCCTCCCCCCCCCCCCCCCTTCCCCTGCCCCCTACTGGAGAGAACGTTTTTTTTTTTTTTAATTGTTTTAAGTGGTTCAATTATGTGATTGGTTTTACTGTACCGCCTGTTTTTGCATAGCTATCAGCTAGTTTGTCCATAGAGGCCGTGTATACTCTACGGATTATTTGACTGTGTGCACGCGTGCTGTTCCTTGCCGAAGCAGTTAGTTGCTGTGTTTTGCTTGAGTTTTGAAATTCCATGTTTTCCTAGTTGTTTTTGTTTCTTTTCCTTTGCATATCATCCTTTACAATTCCACTAGATCCCGAATATCTACCCTCTGAGCAACAATGGTGTCATGGCAAATTTACTATCTTTGGTTCCAAATGGGACAAAAGAAGCCGCTCTATAGACACCTTGAACATTCCAAGTGCAGTATCTAAAATGTTTTTGATCTACTTACCTCACGGCTGAAGTTTCCTGGTTTCCAGTCACAAAGAGAACACTTAAAATCGATGTCAGGCGGCGAGGATCGGACGAAGAAGGAGACTGGGCAAACAACAGAAATTTGTCACTCCCGACCCAGTCTCCTCGTAATAAGTGGACCGTGCACAAATGTGTATTGAGAATTTTTTTTCTCACCACTTTCTTTGAACTAAGAATTTAAAAAAAAATTAAACAAATGAAATCGTTGACTTTAAACCAACATGCCTGTGGCTATTTTGTATTTGGTCGATATGAAAGGATGAGAGTTTGTAAGTACGTAATCATGTGAATTTATAACTAAGAAATATCAATAGGTACACATGTTATTATAATACTAAGCGAAATGGTTTTGTTTTTTTCCTAGGCATTTGCAGTTATGCTTCATCCAGTAAATCATTTATCTTCTCACTGTATAACATCAAAGGCTACGCTCCCGTGAAGCTGCAGATCAAGTCTTGGCTAGCAAGTTACGCAATATACAGATGCCGTCGTTACGGACCAACGTTTGGTGTTGGACACGACATCTACATATCAAACGACGCAAGGAGCAAACAAAATTCTTACACCAGGTGTGGCTGGTCTTACCGCTTCCTGCAAGGGTATTATCATGGTCGTCACTGTACATTTTATGCAGGAAGCTTCAAGTTCACTCCCACTGATGTTGAAGTATTGTACGAAACAACCACTTAGGACAAACAAACAACAAACTTTGCCTCCCGTTAACCGACCGACCCTTGAAATATTTAAAGTTTAAAATGTTGATGACGCTCAGTGTTTGTATTTTTTAGTTCTCTCAATCTCACCATAGTATCTCCTCTTTTTTCTTCTGAGATCAGGATCTTTCATTATTTATTTGTTTTCTTTTCTAGTTAACCGACCTCACAGTATGTTTGGTTTGCCGTGAAAGGGAATGGCATTATAGGTTAATTGGTACTAGCCACAGACAAGGCGTTATTTATTATTTACTTTCCTTTTTTGTGTTTTTCAGGCGAGAGGAGGCAAGCGCGGAGCGCGAGTCACGCTCTTACCGTCGTGTGTGACGTGCGGTCCTCGCTCGCCTCGCACTTGCCTCCACTCTCCTAAAAAATGTAAAGAAAATGACACATGCTCAGACTAGTTGGTGCAAAACACGGAGTGACGAAAGAAATATCTAGTAGAGCGAACAGGGCATACACACTGAGTTAGACCGCTCTTCACGCCAGAACATCTTGGGTTGATAGCTGTTCATTCTTGTTTTGCATTATTCTCCCAGTAGTCCACAAGTACAAAAGGTAGAACCGTACTTTGTACAGATAAATTGTAGCTATAATTCCACTGCTACAATATTTACTATGTGACCGGAGAACACGCAAAATATGACAGTGCAATACATTATAAGATCCCGTACCATATTGTAGTTTCCTGGATTCACAAATATTGCTGAGCGGTGAAAAAAAAAAAAACATGTTTTGACAAATCATAGTCGCTGAATTTTTACTAATTGTTTGCACTTTATGCAAGTAGTATAAATATCGGCCTTTATTATATGGGAAGGTAGTCTTGAGGTAAATCCGCGCGTTCTGATTGGTTCTTTCTTGGTCGGGATTATACCATACGGCCCGTTTCCATGGAAACGGTCATAAGCCGTGTGTTTTTGTTTACGAGAAGCGGCAAATTTGAAAATTTGTAGCTAAAACTGCGAAAAGGAAACCTGAAAACACTTTCATTCTTCGCAAAGAAACTACCCAAAAGACTGATTCCAACATGGACGAAGAAGAATATCGTTTACAAAGCAAATTTTAATTACTATCCCGAAGATCTAGAAACCTCTGAAGCAGGCATCAACGAAAGCCAGGAAGCCATTGACGATTTCATAAACAAACAGAAACGTGAAAACAAAAAAGGAAGACGTCTACTGATATGAACACTCTACTCTGTTTTATTGAAGCTAATGACTTGAAAAGTCAAACAATATTGAAAGCCTACCTGCGTCCGAGCTTGACCACCTTTTTCTATGAAGGTACGCAGGAAAAATGGTGAATACGAGCCAGCAACATTTTCCAGTTTTCAGCGCAATATACAGCGATACTTAGCTGAGAAGAAATATCCATTCAACATACTCAAGGATAATGAGTTTGAAAAATCGAGAGGAGTACGTTCTAGCTGCGAAGCACAAGTCGCTAGTTCACGAGTAGGTCAGAAGACTGAACAAGCTGCAAGCCGCTCAGGCGATTGACGAAAACGAAGAAGATGCATTTTTTGAGGCTGGAGAATTCGGCGACTCCAATCCAGGTGCACTTCAAAGAACTGTATGGTGCTTTTTATCCTTACACTTGTGTTTCTGAGCCAGAGATGAGAGCGATGAGGACGATTGACTTAATGCTGCTTCTTTTGAAGTTGAATATGATTGTTACAGCAACCTTTTCTTGATCCGTACTTTGTGATGCGCTAGTAAATTTTCTGGGATCAACGAAACCCTTTTGTGAGTTTCAAAAACAAACCGCAGCTGTTAAGATTTTCGTCAAATTCCGCGACAAATCATTCTTGAAGTCTTTTCTATAATCAACATGATTACATGTAAACGTTCAGTAAATTTGTTTTCAAACTCTGGGTACCGTAGGTTGTTCTTTCTGGGTTGCGCGCGTCATCAAAAATACGTCACGAAGGAAACCCTTTGAATTCAAGTGACCGGAAGTGCGTTTTTTATAAATAAACAAGTTTACTCCGAGTGCCATATAATAAACTACTTACTAACCTATCTTGCTCGAGCCGTACTGGGGAATATTGGCCCTCGGTCGTTTTTGTACGGACCTCGCTGCGCTCGGTCCGTACTGCCACGACCTTGGGCCAATATTCCCCAGTACGGCCCTCGCGCTCGGTTAGTAAGAGGTTGTATCAAATCTAAAAATCCAAGAATAAGGTACATGTACCACAGAGATGTATTGCTGAGTAGCTTTTACTCAAACATCTTTCCCTGCTGAAATAGAATAGACGAATTTACAGGACTGTCTGCGTAGCCTTACCTTGAAAACGCTGTCGTCCTATTGCCCAATTTGTGTTCATGATTACAACGACGTGAATCTAAGTTTTAAGAAGAACGTGGGAACACGACAGCAAATTTTTCTTTTTCTTTTGGACCTTGAACGCCTTTTGTTTCTTAAGGACGGTGCCTACTTTTGTTGCTGCGCATACGTTTTTGCACATCTCGAAATACTTGGTTTCCAATGGGTGACGCCTACTAATACAGGGATATTTTTGCGCGTTTTAAAGCAATGCGGAGAAAGCAGAACTCAGCAAGTGCTCTTGGTACACAAAAAGAAAATTGGGAGTGTCCATGTGTTTTCAGACATAATAAAGGTTCGATTTGATAAAAAAAAAAATGACATACATTGCTTTGTATTTTAGCACTTTTTAGAATTATGGTTTTTTAATCATCTCTAAAAAAAATGCGTGATTACCCCTAATTTTCTTTTTGGATTCCAATAGCCCTTTCTAAGATCTGCTTTCCCGCACAGTAATAAATTAAAAAATAATAATAATAAACTACGCAAAAATACCTATGTATTAGTGTTAGATGATAAAAATTGTCAATGATGAAAAATATTTCCAAGGCAATTAATAGGGGTTAAAATAGTTAAAGGTATTTATTTGGTGTTGGGACTTATTACAAATTATATTTCAGTTTGGAGAATATCACAGAAAAAGACCAGTTGACTCATTCCTTCGTTATGCAGCCCTCAAGAGATAACACCTTGTAGTTCGACTAAGTTGTTTTTAATGAGTGACTAACGTATAAATTCTCCTGTCATGAATTTGGTAAGAGCAGCTTTTCGTTTCCGCATAAACACTTTTAATCGCAAAGATATTTTCAATTAAGTTTCCTGCAAATGATAACACCTTGTTTACCTTACTTTGATGAGTTTTTGCTCAATTTAACCTTTCGTTGGTCTCTTCCAGGAAATAGCTATTGCTCTTGTTTTTAATCCTTTTTAGTAGAGTTTCTCGGGTTCTTTTACCGCATTCATGGTAGTTGATGTTTATTTTATAGATGAGGATATCCAAATAATAATATCTGTAATTTTATAGTGTTTTTGAAACTAAACACTATGGTCTTAGGGTGATTATGAATATAAATATTCATTGTTGTAATCCTGTTATCAACCACGTATTGAAGAGGAGAGACCAAACTAAACGTAGGATATGACAAGGTCTCCTTTGCTATTTATTCGCCGAAGGCCCAAGCGTAGCGAGGTTAATAAATTTGTCGGGCCGAGCCGGCCCGAGCGGAGCTAAGCTGCGCGAATTCGAGCGAAAAATATATTTATATATATGTATATATATTTCGTTGAAGATGTCCTCACTGTTGCCTAGCAACAGTGAAAAACAAAGTATGAATGACGTCAGACTGTCTGGCGTCGTCGGGAGAAAATTTGCATACATCGGGGAAGTTTGCGTGCCGGATCAAATTTCAACTGCAATGTTCATCAATATTCACTGGATACAGAACTATCTCTCCAGAATCTTTTCCCTTTCTTCCAGAAATTTTTTTTTGTGAAAAGATTGCATTGAAGAAATTACACGTTTTGTGGCCACTCTAGATTTTGTTGACCACGCATTCATTTAATTTATGGAAACATTTAACCGATCATTTCCTATGAAGAAGGCTAACACCTTCAACGAATCGACTACTTGTACAATTTTTAAACAACTTTTAGTGTTTTTCAGATTATCTTTGTGAAACCTTACTGTATAAGTCTGAACTTTGTAATTTTTACATTAGTCTCCCTGTTTTGTATTGACTGGACAACCCAAGATTCATGGTGATCTCTCACTTGAAAAGTGTCTTTATCTCAGCTAACAGATCGAAGACATGGATGCAAATGAGCTCCTTGTAGCCAATCATTGAAGGCTTGCATAAGAATTTATTTACGTTGAGCAGATGGTTGTCTAGCCAGTATAGAAATGGGTGCTTTCTGGTTTAACGCAGAATTGAGTGTTAAGCAGTAGTGAGCTGAATTCGTACAAGTCTAATTAATAAAGTTTAAGAAGAGTCACTGAAGAAGACGTTTCTCCATTTGTTGAAGTGAACCCAGCTAATTCCCCATAGGTTCATTCAACATTAGTAGCCACCATCCTTAATGATGTTCCAAGATAATTTGTTCCCTTTGTATAAGTTAGACAGGTTGTAATTATCCCAAATTGAAGAAAATCAGGTAGCGAGAATATTGGTTTCTGAATGACATTCACGTCGGTGTCGCAATAGTGCTTTACTGAGGTCCATATTATCTCTGTGCAGAACTTAAATACACAAAATGCGTTTTCCTTAGATTCTAGCAATTCTGCTTTTTCCATTAAATCGTTCATGTACTCGCTCTTTGGCATCAATGGCTACGCTCCTGTTAAGTTTGAACCAATCTTTGTAAAAACTGTACCCTTCGCTCCACATTGTCCGCACATAGCTCCATGGATAAGGAAAATGACAGCAATGTAAATATTATTACTTTTACTTTTAATTTTAGTATTAGATAAATTCTTGTATCTTGTAACTCTATAATTCTGTAGTTGAATAGTTTAATTTCAGGTTTAGAATATATGTATACGACAATGAAAGGATGTACTAAAAAAATTAAACCTTTAATTAGTGTTTTAGATTCCCTTAGTCAATTTGTTTAATTTTAGATTTAGAAAGCCTTTTAATATTTAGGTGTCCACAGTTAGTAGAGGGGACTTCTCCCCTTAGCTTCACAACAATGGCCCATTAATAAAGTTATTGATTGATTGATTGATTCATTCATTCATTCATTCATTCAATCTACTCAGTTCTTAACGGAAGCGTTATGTACAGTTGTGTAAATTACAGACCAGCGTCTAGTGGCGGACACGACATGCACATAGCAGACAATGCTCCCACTCACACTTTTGGTATTCTTGATCTTGTTCTTCCTGGACATTTTATGCAGAAACCGTTTTTTTCCTCCTGCTGATGTTAAAGTGGCCTATGAGACAATCTCTTAAGGACTTACATTACATATTTTTAGTTATTCAGGCAGCTTCACACGGCCTTACAATGGTTATATTGAGTTGTTAGCTGGTATTATTTTTTTTTGAAATAACACATTTGGGTAAAGATATTCAGATCTTTACCGCCAGTTATCTGAAAGTGTATATTTATCTCCCACATGGGGACTAATCTGATCTGATTTCAGAGCCTAAGTAGGAAAGGCTTATTAGAAAGTGAAGATTAAGGTGATTACCGCGAAATAGAAATAGTGCAAAAAATTTTCTCCCCTTCTTTGTTTGTTGACTACTATGCGTTGTAATATATTTTCACTGGGTTCCCCTGAAACAACGCCCCGGCTAGAATAAGATGTGGGAGAATCAACCTCTTGGTGATCACTCCCATGGTAACTCTGGCCGGAATCCTAGAATAACTTCAACCAAGAGAGGATGAAGGTACTTTATCCTCTCTTGCTTCAACTAAAGGTCCTGGATGCAACCTCCTCCCAAAACTCAGAAAGCACTGCGTCCAAATTGTATACAGACAAATTTATTTATCAGTTATACAAGAATTTAAAGCAACGGCGGACAGAAAGGCCTAGGGGAACGCTTTTTGACAAAAAGACTGATCATTGGAAGCTTTGTACGCAGCAACCACATCGGGCGTGATACCAGCTGACGCACCACTCACTAACACAGCTGCTGAGGCATCAGGAAGTAAGGTGTCTAAGGTCGCTGTGATAATCTACCATGTTGGAGTGTGCCCATCCAACATGACCAGCGGTAGACTCCCTGAAGACGCCGAGCAAGAAGAGGGTGATAGAACAGCCAGCGAAATAAATACCCAGTACCGAGGTTTATCTTTAATAGTCCGCTTGAGATTGTTAAATAGCGCTCCAAATTACGGACTGGAAACACGATCAGGTTGTCACAACGCTTGCCCGTAAACGTATTTACAGAATCTCCAGGCAATGTCTTCCCGTATGTGTGATTAAACAACAAACCCGAAGATTGAGGGAAGAACAAAACCTTCCTAGACAGGATTCTTTCCAGGTCTGAGGAGCGGTCTCCAGAGAAAGAAATCAATAGAGAAAAAACAAAGATCTCTACTAGGCAAATAAAAAAATGTGGGACGACCCTGGAGAAAAGATCTTACATAAAATGTATTCTGCCAAGCTCTGCAACTTATCCAAGAAAAACGGGACTGATTTTTTTTAGGGCGGACCCTGCACTTAGCTTTGTTCTTCCTTAATCGACCTCAGGTAACTCTTAACCAAAGAATGTGAGACGGGGTTGTCTATATCTAATCTATTATCCCATTTCCTGCCCAATCCATCGTCACTGAAGATAGCTAGAAGCTTTCCAATAAGAGTCTCAACAGTTCCGGCGGATAATCTTGACAGGCAATCACAAGTGCGGGGGTTTTATTCACCCAGTTCCGGACAGAAGGTTTTATGGATCTTAGTTCTGCCGTTGCTGTCTTTCCTGACTAAAAACTTCAAGAGATCTTCGGGAGATGCAGAGTAGCGAGAAAATTAAGTAGTTCGCGATAAAGAGACGTCCTCTGTTTTTCGTAAGCTTTAGCCTATTTACGTCGGTTGAGATCCCCTAGTCTGTCTTTGATGGACTTAAAATCAATCTCGAAAGCGATGGGAGAGCTTGCAGCAGTTACAGACTCCCTACTGAAACCGCATCTCTGGCAAAAGTTGTAGATGTCATCATTAAGGTATGCGCATTAAGGGCAAGGATCGGCTGGTCTCCAAATCCGGGAACGACGATTCTAGACACAAAAACGAAAGAAAACATCATACCCTCCTGGCTACTCTGAATACCAAGAGATCCCACTGCAAAGGGTGAGTTGCATAATTTTCATTGGCGAACGGAAAGAGGAGGATACCTGATTCGCCCTTCCTGCCGAGTGTATGTGCTTCTGGGCATGAGTAGATAAGGCTGGCAACCAAAACGGGAGGGGGAAAAGCCTGGGGACGACAATACTAAAGTTGAATCGTGACTTTAGTAAGAACTAAGACTGGACCAATGAAAGCAAATGGCGGAAAGACATAAGCGTTCTCAGTGTGGTGAATGGAGTAGGCAAACAAATTTAATAACTCCACAGAATTGCGGAGTTAAGAACGGCGTAAAGCGTCTAAGTGGGCGTCCCTGAAAATTGACTTAAACGTTGGAGTCCAAAGACATCAAATCCAAAGTACAAGGTCCAAAATGTTGCTCTACATGTCGCCAGGGTTACTCAGATAGCATACAATCTAAGTCCGGCAATACTCCCCCCCTCCCCCCTTGATTCTGCCAAGACTGAAGAAAAGGTAAAGAATAAATGTGAACATCCACCCGGGCGTTAGAAACGAGAGAAATTCCCGCCTTAAGGACGTTAATAAGAGCGTGAGCCTCTTAACTGCGATCGGAAGATGTCGCATTTCCGATTGCCAAAAATCGCGAGTCGTGATAGATGGACTACCAGGGGCGCTAATTACTCCACCCCAAGTGAAATCTGAAGCATCGCTGAAAACTTTGAGGTGGACATGACGTTCGGGCAGCCACGGGAGGTAACCTTCCCATGAGTCAAGTAAACGGCAGTAGCGGATCTCTTGTCTAAGATCACATGAAACTTTGACTAAACGGGACTACATTACCGCACAACAGACTAAAATAAATCCACGAACAGACTCGCACGAATTCGGCCAGACGAAACTTAAAAACCAAAGATTTTGGAACAATAAATTGAACAAAGTACTAAGAGAAAAACTCGTTAATAGTAAGATCCCACGAGACAAAACTCGCCATAGTAACCAAATTACACGAGACAAACTCAGGATAGTGACTAAATTCAGCGGGACAAACTCGCCGTAAAAAAGAATTCCCACAAGATAAGCCTAGGGAAAGTAACATCTAAATTCCGCGAGACAGACTCGCTGTAACAACTTAGCCGCGAGGCGAACTCAAAATAACGTTAACAGAAAACTCCGTGGGACAAAGCTCGTTTAACAGCAGAAACCCGGCACATCGTCTTAATTCCGTGAGGCATACTCCCTATGGTACTTGACTCAACGAGACAAACTCGAAAAACAGCAAAAATCGAGCGAAACACGCGCGCTGTACGAACTAAATACTGCGAGACAAAGTCGGCTATCAGCTGAAACACGCGAGACAAACTCGGCATGAAAGCTGAATCGCGCGAGACAAACTAGGCATAACAGCTAAATCACGAGAGAGAGACTCGGCATAACAGCTGAATCACGCTAGACAAACTCGGCATAATAGCTGAATCACGCGAGACAAACTCGGCATAACAGCTGAACAACGCGAGACAAACTCGGCACAAGAGTAGAGTAACGCGAGACAGACTCGACATAACAGCTGAATTACACGAGAAAAACTCGCCGAAGGAACCAAATTTAGTGGGATAAGCATGACATGAAAACTAAACTCCGCGAGACAAACTCGCTGTAACAGTTTAGAGCCGCGAGACAAACTCACAATGAACAAAACTCACCCTTACAGATAAATTCCGTAAGACGACCTATGGGGGGGAAAGACTGAACTCTGCAATATACACTATCTGTACTAGACTCCAAAGACAAACTAGGGAAACAGAGCGGGCGAGGCACACCCGCTGTAAAACTTAAGTCTGCGAGACAGGCCCGACATGACAGTTAAACCACGTAGAACAAACTCGCGGAATCAATCGGAACAGCCATAAACTGGCGAGGTGAACATAACACGACAACTAATTTCGGCGAGGCAAAACGCGGCAAACGATGGCAAAACATCCAGATACTACGAAGCAGGCGTGCGTTTCTCAAAACTCCCGAGAACTTCTCGAGCCCGAAAACATTTCGGGGCGCTTTTCGGGTGTTTTTCTCGGGTCCCGAAAAGTGTTTCTCAAAACACCCGAAAGTGTCCCGAGTTGTCTCCCGATGTTCTCGGGAATCTTTTCGTGTTAGAGCTAGAAAGATTATTTTAGAACACGGTTTTTTTTATAGTAAAACTTTAATTTTTTCCAGCTGAAAACTGTAACTGTATTTGTAAAATAAATTTACGTGTAAATGCTGTTCCTAAAAACAGATTTCAGCGCAGATACTACTGAGCTAACTGGTTCAAAACGTGAAGACTTTGGTTTCTATTTTAATCTTGACCTTTCAAAATGACCGTTGTTGCAGTTCGTCAATGTTTCCATATATCTGTCAAACCGTCAAGACTTGTCAAAGTTTCCATGATACTATTGGCTACTCGTTTGAATGAACTGAAAACGTTGCTTGCAAATCCCCAAAAATAAAAACAAGTCAAGGGATGTTTTGGTTTTGAGCAAGTTTTAGCGTCCTCGGACACCGCTTTACTATGAACTCGAAATTTCAAGGTGGAGGCTGATAATTATATAAGAAATAAGTTGTACTGCAAGAAAATGGCTTATCACATTTGTGGCAGCTTAGCGTTGTCCGATGAAAGTTTTCCAGAATCAGACAAGGTGGGTATCTTTCATGTTTTTTTAGTTGTTGTTTTTGATTTTCTTTTACGAAGTTGCTGTACAGCCTGTTCGGCGAATACTTTTTCTACATTACCTGAAAATGAAATGATAAGTTAAGAGATACCTTAGTCTAGATATAAGTCACCAAGCTAGCGCTTACTTACAATGCACCATGGATGCATGCACAAACGGGGAGTGGTAATAACTGTTTGAATGAGGCCTTCGGTTGCGGTTCGTGATTAAAGCGATCGAGATGTTCTAAGTCAACACAAAACTTAGGCCAACGTTTTCCACTGTATGAAGACTTATATCCTTAGTGAAAGCTTTCTATTTTACAATAAAATAAGTTTAAGTTGAACTTTAATAATTCTTAAAGCACGAAATCGAGCGCCATGAATCAGTTACAGTTTTCGCAATCTCGGCGAGTAAATAGGCCAATTTCAGTTTGAAAACATTTGACTACATTTGTAGGTTTTGAAGTTGAGCTTCTTCTCAACCGATTTACGTTAAAAGAGACAGAATTAATTGTCCGTTATACATTTAAAATATAAAATTTAACCACACTATCAAACTCGGCAATATGCGAACCGCTGAGGAAACTATCAAACTGTCTTTATTTGGTCCATAATCTCTCAAAAATCAAGTCTTTTAAGTACGAATTTCACTTCTTTTGCCTTGTCGGTCGTCATTCTTTGAAAGTTCAACTGAAAATACCTGATTTGTAAGAGTTACCTTCGTTAATTTACTGAAATCAACAAAATCTTTAAGTTCATCTATACGAAGTTCTTGCGCGCTCTAACGCATGTAAACCTGTGAGATTTTCAGAAATTTTCTCTTGGTTTTTAAACATTTTTAGCTTGAGTCTAGCCCAGTATCTGTCAATTAACTAAAACTCTCGTTTTGGATAACTTTTTCCTTGATAATAGTAACGCAATACAACCATTTAACTGAAAAAAGCATTCCCGAAAACGCATTTCGGGAGCTTTCTAGCACCCGAAAATCATCGGGTAAAATTACGTGACTTTTCTCGGGCCCGAAAATTTCGTGCGCTTTGAGAAACACCAAAAAGCGTTTTCGGGAGCTTTACGGGGAGCTTTTCGGGCCCGAGAAGTTCTCGGGAGTTTTGAGAAACGCACGCCAGGTAGGCAAAGGTTCCGCGAGACGCACAAACTCAATAACTAAATTCGGCGAGACTGAAACACGGCAAAGCAGCAAAATTGCGCGGAACAAACCCAACGTGAAAATTATAGCAAGGTAACCAACTTGCAAAAGTCGCAATAAAACAACCTGATACCGGAAAAAAGAATACCCACCATGTCGGCAGCCAAACGTTCAATTGGCGGAGCTTGAACTTGAACTTGTGCCGGCTGGTCCCCTTGAGGTGCTTGAACGGGAGCGACTGGGACGTCAAGAGCTTGATGAACTTGAGCAACATTATCGGGGGCAACTGGAACTCGCGCCATGAACTAAAATAAAGTGAAGTAGGCGCAGCGATGGATTAGTAGCAAAAGCGAAGCAACATGTCGGTCGTCGCTTTCTAAAAAACTGAATAATGTGAAAACCAGAGAAGGAGACTTTTATATCAAACACGAGGTTGCGTAATACATCCCCTAGGACTCCATACCGCATGCCGAAACGTGTGTTATCAGGGAAAAGGGGGTCATTGTATTCAAGTCGCTGGGAAAAAAAAAATAAGGAATGTCATAAAAAAAGATAGCTTATCGTGTCCGCAAAAGAGTTACGATCCACTCAATTTACTCAATTAGTGAATCGCTTGCAATATTCGCTTCAAAAATGTTTTTTTTTTTATTGCTACATCTGGCTGGTTGTAACAAAAGTTATATAGACAAAGCACAACTTAGTAAGGAAAGTGATAAGAAAAGTCCACTCTCGGGAATTTCATTTTAACATAAATTTATTTCATACATTTTAGTTCTGCTAGTTGCCACTATAGATGTAGCATGAACATTAATCCTTACACCCTAACTTCCTCTGACAGGTAAGTGACAACAAAATTGCGGTTCAATGTAAAGACATAACTTTTGTCATTTAGTACTTTTTGGTCAATATCAAAATTTGATATACAGAGTACAGTCAAACCACTTTGTCAGTGAATAGTCAGCGGATGAGTCTCAAGGGGAGTGGAATTTTTTTTACGAAAAATACATTAATTTCTTATCCATCATGAATCCCCCCCAGTCTTACCTCGCAACTTTTCACTGAGTACTCATAATATTCAAAGAGAAAATTAAATCACTTCCCATACTACAAACTGAATTTTTTTTCGAAAGCAATCACAATTACATGTTATTAGTACATATTATATTTATGCAAATAAAGCAGTTGCAACTATAACAAATGTTGTACTTTCTGAGTTTCAATTAAACAGTAGGATAGACGGGGGTGTGTGGGGTAAGAATGCGTGGTTGGAGAATAAAAAGATGAGCTACATGTATGTGTGCCATCCTTTGAGAACTCTCTGTTAAATATCATTTGCAAACTATTCTACACTTTGACTAACCCTTGCACTACCAACATCAGAAAGCTAATTCTCCTAAGTAAATAATATTCATGTCTTTGTCAGCTTTTCCTGAGAGTTTGGTGCATAGCAAAATGCTATCCCCTCATTAATTGTTTTTATTTCCTTAATCCTTATTACCTGTCTGCTTGACAGTGTATTGAAATTATAAGGAGATTTTAAAATAATGCTGCTCACTTCTGGGAGTTAAAGGGTTGGTGGGAAAGGGAGACCGTTGCGCAGGGTAACACTTAACCATGCCCATAGTATCTATTATTTGCTCTTCTGTTAAACGCTTACAATCTATTGAGCGACTACTTCTCAAATCCATGAAGATAAATCCGTCCCCATGTTCTCGATTAAGCAATCACTTGGCCATTCCCCAGAGTGACCTATTAACAGAGGTTTGGAAGGATGACTAAGGCGATCAAGGCAATTAATAGAACCATCTGGTCAGGGATGCACCATTACAAATGTCAAGGGGGGGGGGGGGGGGGGAGCAACCTGGAAGTCCTTTTCTCTGCTCCCTTTGCAATCCGGGATTCTTTTTTCTTAAATCTTGGTTTTGCACGATTTTTTCCCGGTTTTGGGACAACTCTCCCCCCCCCCCCCCCTCCACCCTTCTTCACATTTCTAATGGTGCATCCCTAACGTCAGGTCCCGGTGCTCTTAATCCTACGTGGCAAAGAATACAATATTTACCTACAATATACAGTGGGACCCCGATTTTACGATCGTCGATCTAACTATATTCCCTATTTAACGATCAACATTCTGTGTCCCGGAAAAGGTTACAGTAAATTCTGTGAGCGTGTGTTAGTTTTTCAGTGCGCGCCATAAGTAACATATACAATTTAACAGCAAGGAATCACTGGAACCGCAATATTCTAATTCGGAGCATTGTAATAAACAAAGACAACAAAAGAGTGTTTCAATTGTTTAATCTCCAACAAAGCTCGACTGAGTTAACATAATTGTAACGGTGCGTGAGATGGAACACGCGTTACATTTCTGCTTCGAAATAGTATGATACCTTTAAAAAATCTCATCCTTTTATAGCCAGCAAAACCAATTAATCTTGCTACGAAAAATAATTATTTATTTCCATAATTCTATCTATTTTAAGATCCCACTCGACTTGGGTGCAAAAAGATAGCATACCGCTAAACATTCTATCCGTTTTCACAGAGTCATATGAAGCTCTTCCACCCCAATGATGTAATTACTCTATTTTTAGATCATGATCTCGTATTTACCGTTGACAGCGCACTGTAATAAACAAGACAACAAAAGATTGTTTTAATTGTTTAATTCCCAACAAAGCTCAACCTGAAACGAAACTTTTTAGTAATTAGGCTGAAAATACACACGACAAATGTTTTTTTTTTATTATTTCCGAGTTTTCAGCGAAATATAGAAAAATCGAATAGAACAATGACAAGATAATATTTCACTTTACCCAAAACCAATCAATATGCCTTACATGAACAGTTGTTTATTTATTTATTTATTTTTTTGTATTAATCTCTACAAATTAACCTCTGAAAAGACTTACGAATGCAGATTCCTTAGCTTAGAAATTGTTGATCCTGGTTTCATTCGACGGAACAGTGTAAGTTCTTACTGTCAGGCGATACTTGCGAAACCAGATTTGAGGCGAAGAGAAAGTACTACCCATACTAGTATATCCCTAAAATGTTCTCCTCCTTTTTATAATGAAAAATCTATCAACAGCTTAACTCTATTACGTCTTTTTATCTATTTTTTAAACTATGACATCATCGTTTTATGATGACAGCAAAAACACACCTATCCACCCCAATGAGTTCACTTTGATATTTTTAGATGATGATCTAATTATTTTTGAGACATCACCTCCACCCCCTCCACCCCTGCGTTGAACTCTCCTTTCTCTACTACTAATATTTTATTTTGTTTTGTCCTCTTTCAGAAGACGAATAAAATATATTAAATGGTTCACGGTTAGCGTCAGCATCTATGTTCATTGTAAAAATTCTAATAGTTTCCCTCGCCTAAGGGCTCGGGAAATTATTAGGATTTTAACAAAACGCGGGTGAAATTACTTCCTAATTTCACTCGTCACCATTTGATTACACATACAAATCTTACTGACTCCTTCAAAAAATTGACACGAATTGGTGATACTGCTATCACTAAGTAAGAAAAGTGATCTGAAATGGTGCATTTTGTATCTTTCAGTGCAAACAGACCACCCAATTTACAAGAGTATCGTTTAGCAACATTTAAGAACAGGTCTGAAATAAACAAATGCATGCTCTCTATTACTAGTAATTGTTTCAGCTTGTCTATTCCATCCCTCCCGTACCCCTGGAACAAGACCACTTGAAAAAATCTCCACCATCAGGTAATTTTACTGTTTCTCGGCGACTTTCCTACTAGAGGCTTCAAAATTTCGACCTATTTCAATCTTACATCAAAGTATAAATGATTTGTACTTCTCAATTTATATGAGTTTGTAAAATTCTGTTGTAACGAATGAGCACAAGAAGCATCTTAATGATTATTTTTGTAAAAGAAAGGTGATGTGATGTTTTCAACCTTGTGAACAAATTATAGCTTTTTTTTTTTTGCAGTCAGTGGCAAAGACATACCGAGTTCTCCCAGCAGGAGTTGAACCTGAGACCTTCCGATTACTAGTTTGGATACTCTACCACTGAGCTAGTGGGGGCTATTTTGAAAAAAGGCCATTAAACGAGGTTCATGTGACAAACATCCCAAACACTGCTACGATTTCAATAGCGATGAGTGGGCTCCCACGAGTCTCCTGTAGCTCAGTTCTAAAGTATCCGAACTAGTAATCGGAGGGTAATAGGTTCGACGCCTATTTCTGGGTATGCATGTGTCACTGGAAGAAATGGTCCTCAAAGTGATAGCCAAAATTGTATTTATCTCTCCGCAAACGTCAATTTTCTTGATCACTCTTTATCTTTCAGAGTTTTTAATAAATTCAACGATATTATCGGAGAATGAGCGCTACTATGAGAATATCCAACGGTATCTAGAGTCGGGTTGGGAAGCATTCCCGTTGGCTGTTATGCTACCGCGCCTCTTTCCATGGCTGGCTGGCAAGTACCTTCCACACAAACTACGATGGAAAGGACAATACTGTACTACTGACAATACCATCATAAAAATGGAAATAATGTTTTTGGCGGATACACGGACATTCCTTGGAGTAACTCAATGGTTTGATTGTTGTTGTGGTTGTTGTTTCTAACGCGTGTTTGGTTAAAGGTAGTCCAGGCTCTACAATTGTTCACGTTGAACTCTGTACTGCTACAATCATGTACGGCAATTTGAACGTCACGGTAAACCTTGCGTAATAGCGAAATATGAAAGGTTTTGTATGGGAGAAAAACGTTTCCTAATTAATAAATAAAAAATTACGCACCTGAACTCCTTTGCGTGGTTATTTGTATCTTGTGTCATTTTTGAGTCGAATTAAGGCGAATCCAAGGAGTTTTAGTTAAACAGTTTTACTTTATATTCAATCATGATTCCATGATTCCACTAGTGGGAAATTATAATTATTATCCAAAAATCATTCGCAAATTTGTCTTCAAATCGAAAACGTTTTTCTCCCATACAAAACCGTTTAAGTTCGCTATTACACAACGGCTGCCATGACGTCCCAATGTACCGTTCGGGATTGTAGCATTACAAAGCTCAACATAGCTTGGGTGCCCTATGGTTTGTTTCTACCGAAGGTGGATCTAGTGACTCCTGAGAACTGACTCATTAAATAGAGTAACCCTAAAAAGTCACTCTTCTATGTGTAAGATCTATCGACTTCACCCTCCTGTTTGCTACCGACGAAATTTGCTGGGAGGCGTGCATTGTAATAAACAGCCCATATTTAAGCTTCAACTTGGCAAAAAATGACATACGTACATTGTTATGCACTTTAAAGCTTTTTAGAATAATTGTTGCTTTACGTAAAGGAGCCGTAATCAGGGCTCCTTTTGCTAAGTTATCTCTGAAATAAGCGCAGTTACCTCAAATTTAACTTAAGGTTGTAAGATGTTGACCTCAGCTTTACTAAGCAAGGACGGATGGTATTTATAACGATCGCGTTTTCGTTGTTGTTCGTCTTTTTTTTTTTTTTTTTTTTTTTTTTTTTACATTTAAATGGCAGCTATCTGCTTTTAAACATGTTCAAATTATCACCAAAAATGCTTTTGCTGTTACCTCTGTTTTGGGACCTATGCCGGGCAGTAAGCTGAAGTCAGTCGAGTACACGGAAGCCATAAACAGTGTCTGTTTTTTTATGGATGGTCTGTCTTCGTACAGATCACTTGATCCTTGATTTTAACCACCTTTTTTTGTGGTTTGTATCATTTGCCTACCATTTTTAATTGCCCCATTTATTTATAATAGATAAATAAATCAACTTATCTATTTTTTTTTTTTTTACTTTCAGACACTGATTCCCTCTGATTCCTATGGTTACACTAACAAGGCGTATATTTTTTCTCTTCGCAACAAAATACAAGGAGCGTTTGAGAGCAAGGTGAAAATTCGGTCACAAGCAATTTACAGGAGCTCACACTCTGGTCCAGTATTCGGCGGCGGCCACGACATCATAATTTCTCTCTCTCAACAATAATAGCGGAGCTCCCGCGCGCGTCGCAAGGCGCGCGCGAGCGGAGCCCCATAGCCAAGAGAATTTGGTAAACCCATCACTGCGAGAAATTTTGGTTTGGTTATGACGTCACTTCCGTCCGACCGACCGCACAACGTACGTACGTCGGTAAAATTTTGAAGACGACGTGTACGACAAAACACAAACTCAATTTATGAATAAGTCTAAAAACATGTAAAACGAAGAAAGGGAGATAGAAAGAGATCGAGAAAACAGGCGACGAAGAAGCGAAGTTCCACGTCAAAGAGAGCGATTGAGAGCGGTAGCAAACAGGCTAAACATGAGTGAAGAACCAAGTGAGAAAGAACAGGAAAGAGTGCCGAAAAAACCCTGTGTTGCGGCACAGGGTTTGGGTGTCTCATTTCACATTGGCTTACATAAATGAGCGTATGTGCTGTAACCCGGATTGTTTTTCGGCGGGAAAATGCATGGCCAATTGCGCTGCCGGCCGCGTTTGTTTGGCAGGAAGTTGCATCGCCAACTGCGTTTGAGAAATAAACAAAACAAAAAAATAATTTGAAGACGACAAGTCAATTTTTGTATGTGACCAACAGCAGGAGAAAGAGCAAGGCAACTAGCGGCAGGAGAAACAAATCGACTGGCACATCATCAGAATCTGGAAGTGAAGTCATTTTACTCCGATCCAGCGCCACGAAACATTTCGCTCACTTAATGTTGTAAAACGAACGGAAAAATCAGCAATGGAATAAAGAGACTGGTTATTCTCAGAAGAGGCGAGTACATTCATGCAATTTTGTTGACAAAACTTTGCTAGTTTGCTGGTTTGCAAGATATTGTTTTCTTGCAGTTTTGACACGCCGCTTAACTTAAGCTTAAGCTAATACTGCTAACTTCAGAACAGTATTTTGAGCTCATTTTTTCGGTCCATGTTGATTATTTTCCTTGGAGTTTTATTTTCTGATCTCGTCCAATTTTGCGGTCAAACAGCGGGAGAAAGAGCAAGGCGGATCGCGGCGGGAGAAACAAATCGATTCTCTTAGCAGCATTTAGAGGCGGCACTTCATAAACAGCCGCCGAATCTTGAAGATAAATTATTTTACTCTAATCAGTGTCTAATCCGGCGCGATGAAATGAAATTAAGATTCGATGGATTTTTCCTCTTGAAGTGAAACTCAACGTTGTAAACGAACGAAAAAATCGGCAATCGAATAAAAGGACTGGTTATTCTCCAAAGAGGCGAGTATATTCATGTGATTTTGTTGACAAAACTTTGCTGTTTTTGCAAGATATTTTTTTCTTGTACTGTTGACACTGCAACTTGTTTACCTCAGAGCAGCCTTTTGAGCTCATTTTTAGGTCCATGTTCGTTATTTTCCTTGGAGTTTTATTTTCTAATCTCATTCCATTTTGCTTCATTTAAAAAAAATTTGATTCTGAGCTAAAATAGTCAGCCAAACAATCGTCTCCCAACATTGTATGGTTGGCATAAACTACTGACAAGTTTTTCTCGCATATATCTCTGACAATATAATCTTGACAGAGAACAAACAAAAATACTTAAAACAGTAGGATATAACCGCAAAGATTAAGATGTGTGAGTAATTTTCACTGAAAGTCTTTTCAAAGAACGTTAAAAGCGAATGTAAAATTAAAGTGTGATTCCATTTTCATCAAAACAAAGTTTACGCAAAACATTCATTCGCTTGTTTTTTGTGAATTTTTCAAAGATCGTTGTTTAGTTTATTTCTGTACTTATTGCTATGAATCATCACAGTGCTTTTTTCATTTATCACTCAAAGATATATTTGAAGTGTGTTTTTTGGTTAGTGTATCCATTTTCTCTGAGGTTTATAGCGTACGGCCTTCTTGATAAGCAAAATTTACTAGACAGTGACAGTGCCGGTAGCGCGCGTTGGCTGTTCACAAACCGTTTTGCCTCGATCATCTTAAAAACTAAAAACAATAATAAAAACAGAAAATATCATTTTGAGCCATTTAAATTCCGCTTTTATAACACAGAGGGCAAAATGTTGCTAAAACTATCAAGGAACTTCGTAAAACAGTCAGTAAAACACTCATCGAAGGCACAAGCAAACCAATGAACAAATTATTTAATTTTTTTTGTAGCGTACAAAACAAACAAAACCGACGAGAACAGTTCCCATTAAACACATGTAATTAAGAGAGAATACAAGTTTAATTCAGGAGCAAACTAACAACGATAAATCAAATGTTAGGCATCAATTAATTGTTCACCTGTGCTGTGAAGCTTCCTACCGCTTGGAAATCACACGAACATAGATCGATACTAAAATAGCAAACGATGGATCCAAAGAAGGAACTTGCGGATAATTTCTTCCTGCTCCTTCCTCCCATTAAAAGGACACTTTCATGCTTGGTTATCGTTCGTTGAAAGCACTTGGACGCCATGACTGATTTCAGTTTCTCAACCAAACAAAATAAAATCAATCCGATCCAAGTCTTTAGCTTTTGACACAAATAATCTTTTGCTGTTTCTTGTGAGAGACACCAAAATTAACCTTTAGGAATTTCCCTCCTAGCTGCAGCACTTGATTTCCATCTATTTTTGGTACAAAGAACACGGCTTAAAGAGTTGAACTTCGAAAGAACCTCAAAGAACTTGTTTTTTGGACACAAAATGTAAAACTGTCGCGCTCAGCCAATTAGGAGCGAGTATTTTCGCCGCTCGACCAATCAGGAGTAAGTAATTTGCCCTCGGTGAAAGGAAAATTACGAAAAACTGCCCTCTGTTACAACAAATCAGCATTCAGTAATTTTGCCCTCTGTTTTACATTGTTATTGTTGATGAGCAGTTAGCTGCATATGCATTAAAAATGTACTATATGACTGCAGAATTGATGAGGAACTCATAAGGTTATTACGTTCATACAATACGCAGACTTCTATTGTGGAGCTCCGCTTTTAGGCTTGGCTAAATATATATATATTAATCATTCATACACAAATGTTGGACACTCTTATTCAGTTCCACAAGGAATAGACACAGGGGACCATCGCACAATCCTAGCGGAGTCGTACCATTTCAAACCTGATGACTGGGAGGTGTTGTTTCTTGTTTAGTTCCCCGAATTATTATTATTATTATTATTATTATTATTATTATTAATATCATTTTTATTATTATTATTATTATTATTACTATTACCATTATTATTATTATTATTATTATTACTATTACTATTATTATTATTTTATTATTATTATTATTATTATTATTATTATTATTATTACTATTACTATTATTATTATTATTATTAATATTATTATTATTAATATTATTATTATTATTATTATTATTATTATTAATATCATTTTTATTATTATTATTACTATTATTATTATTATTATTATTATTATTATTACTATTACTATTATTATTATTATTATTATTATTACTATTACTATTATTATTATTATTATTATTATTATCATTATTATTATTATTATTATTATTATTATTATTATTTTCATTTAACAAGTAAATGATTAGAACAGGAACCCATATGCCTTTAGCTACAGTTTTAACCATGAAATGATAACTGATTTATTAATACTGGTACACGTTTGAGTGGACTGCGCTTCCCGCCGGTTTTCTTTACAAGCTACGTGTTGTCATTTGTGGGTAAAAATTGTTTCACTTTTTCCTTCAATAACGAGCAAAATCAAAACTAATCGTTACTTGCCCAAACACGGTTTCGCTAAGCTTCGTGCAGACGCCTCGTATTTCCTTCGATTCGCGCGGAGGTAGACACGTCGGTGCAACACTGGTGCAAATTGTCTTCCAGTATACTGGCATTCGAGTCATAGATTACGCTAACACGACGTTATCCCTAAGCTTTCCAACCTTTGTTTGGTCGGGTTGACTTCGCATTTGCTGCGTCATTGCACTTATTAAGTGCAGTTACATTTACAAAAAAAATAGAATTTTCTTGATCAGATCGTCTTATGATTACAGATGTAATCGGATAATGCAAATTGTTCAAACAAATTTTACAGTTTTACCGGGAGTTGACGTAAAAGGGGTCCAAGACCGCTCGGCGAACAAGAAAAATATTCGTAGGATAGATATAACGTCCAAAGGTGTCTCCTTTGAGATCCGCAACGAGAGGTGAGACGTCATATCACTGACCTTTCCAATATTTCCAGAATGTTAGTTCCGGCCTTCTCGAAGTGCAAAGATCTATGTATCAAATGTGAACTGTGAAATCGCTACGAGTTAGTCAATAACCCGACGTTAATTTTTGGATAGCTGACTGTACACATTATGATAACTTAGCATCCAATGAATGTTACTCGCATTTTTAAAGATTTCTATCTTTGTGTCCCATCAGCTTAAATTTCAAGTTTTAAACTTTAATAATTTTTTCATATATTTGACATGTTTTGTTTATAATTTTTATAGGTTCAGAAGTACTTTTAAATGGCTGTTCCGTTTTTATCGTTCTGTAAATAGCTCTTATTTTCATCAGTTTACACTTTTTTTTGCTCAGAAAGTAATTAGTTTTAGTCACGCGACGCCAGAAGCTTTCAGCTTTGATGTACAACGTGTTTAAATATAACTTATGTAAACTATCTACATCTCTCGCCTTGGTTGCTTCATTTACATTATGTATAATTAAGAATTAATGTAAAAATAAAAGTCTGTTGAGAAGGGAATTACTGTTGTTTGGTTGTTTGTTTGATTGTTTGTTTGAATCCCAAAACGTGCATCTACAGAGTGTTCCAAAAGTTCGTTCCTCTATTTTAGATGGTTATATCTCAAGAACGCAGCTTTATTTCTATACAAAATTTAAACAAAGCAATTATATTTCAATATAATATATCCTGAGTGCCCCCCCCCCCCCGATATTTTATTTTTTATCACATTTTGAAGCCTGTGTGGCATGGAATGCGATAAATCGCGCAGCGTAGATGACTTGATGTTCTTCCAGGCTTGTCTCGGGCGTCTTTTTAGGTGATCCATGTTCTTAGGAGAAGGGTCCTTGTAGACTTCGCTATCCATGATGTTCCAAAGGTTCTCTACAGGGTTGAGATCTGGCGAAATGGCTGGCCATTCTGTCTAGCGACGAAATTCGGCAGGCTTTTACCGCACCATGCTTGGGTAGCCTTTGCAGTGTGGGCTGGTGCTCCGTCCTGTACCAGCGTTATCTGCTTTTCAGAGCTGAACAGTTTTCGCTTGTCTACAGCTTCTGTTGAACTTCTGCGGCGTAGCAGAGGCTTTACTTCTTTCTTAAGGATGTTTTAGATGTAATAATCGGCAGTTACAGTCCTCCCTTGGGGTACAAAATGAACAGCAGTCAAGCCACGTTCGGTCATCCCACCCCAGACCATCCATTTTGAGCTGTTCTTAACTTGGTAAGCTGGCGGATCTTTGTCCTCTTGTGAGCCCCATACTATGTCATTTTTGGGGTTTGGAAGTTGAAAGAGGTATTTGGGGCATTCATCTGAAAATAGGAAATCCTCCCAATCTTCTGCAGTGAAATGTTTAAACGCCTTTGCGAATTTCAGACGCGCGGTTCGCTGCTTTGTACTAAGAAGAGGCTTCTTTGGCCGTCCAAGTACCCTTCATCCTTAGTTTTTCATGTACCTCCAGACAGAGTTTTTACCCCCCATCAAGGCTTTTTCTTTCGAGCTCTCTTGCAAGTTGTCTTTTCGAATTTCCTCTCTTGTATTTAGCTTTATTCAAAACTTGAATTGCCGACACACTGAGGCATTAATTTGCCTGTGTTTAATTTAACTGATACACTTGGGCATTAATTTGCCTGTGTATAAATTTAGCGATTCACTGGGGCACTGAATTGCCTGTGTTTAAATTAATTGATACACTGGGGCATTCATTTGCCTCTGTTTAAATTTAGTGATGCACTAGGGCATTAATTTGCCTGTGTTTAAACTAAGCGTTACACTGGGGCATTATTTTGCCTTTGTTTAATTTAACCAAAACACTGGGGCATTAATTTGCCTGTGTTTAATTTAACCAATACACTGGGGCATTAATTGCCTGTGTTTAAATTAAGTGATACACTGTGGCATTATTTTGCCTGTGTTTATTTTAATCAATACACTGGGGCATTAATTTGGCGGTGTTTAAATTAAGTGATACACTGTGGCATTATTTTGCCTGTGTTTATTTCAATCAATACACTTGGGCATTAATTTGGCGGTGTTTAAATTAAGTGTTACACTGGGGCATTAATTTGCCTGTTGTGTCGGTTGTTACACTAGCTCACCTCGCGCAGTGATGCCTCGTTGTCCTGTGCTTCAGCAACGCAGTCGTAGTAGGGAATTTCTTATCACAATAATCAAAGTGCGTCCTGTATGGAGCCATTTTTCAACGCAAATACTTGTGTAAACCTGTTGTGGTGGCCAAATATTTTATGGTTTTTGTAATTTCCTGCTATTCTTTAAGCTTCCTTTGTAATCAAAAATGATGCCATTGTGTTTCGTCCATCAGATATTCTTTACCCACGTAAGATTTTGAAACAAGGAAATCTATTATCCTTTCTACCATTTCGTTTCGAAAAATTTCAGCTTTAATTCTCAAGAATTTCAGATCGAGCCACTGCCGTCACTTCTAAAACCCGGCGCTTTTTCTGTCTGAATTCTTCATGGACAAGTTCGATAGCAAAGGATTAGTACATATACACCTCTATTATCCAATCACAATTGTTACAGGAAGTCCCGTAAACTGCATTTTATTGAGAAGCTATAAATACCTCTCTTAGACTTGAATAAATCTCGTGCACGATGGATGCAGACGAAATAGGGCTATTTTAAAAATCTTAGAAACGACAAAAAGAGGAGAAGAAGCGAGAAGAGTGTGAGAGGAAAGACAACACCAAACAGTGGGAAGTGCAATGTAACGGAAACCAGGATCTTGTGAAATACTGTACGGTGACAACAGCTGCCGAGAAGGCTGGGAAAGTGGAGCAACAGCATTTCTGCTGTTGATTCTTGCTTCTGGGTACTTTTCTGTTATCACGAAGTGTATACATGTCGCGCGAAAATTAATTTCAAGTCTTCAGAAAAATATGTCATCGTTAAAACTTGATGACAACAATCGGCCCAGAAAAGGTGTCCGGATTAAGACCTTTCTCTCGCTTGATGTTTCTGTTCTCCTTATTTTAGAGTTGTTCTTATTACAACTCCTACTGAGATTTCGGTAAAAAAATTACCTACTAAGCAACGAGGACCAACATTCCTGAGTCGAGCTAAACTCATCATGGCCGTTGAAAACTTTTAAACATTGTCTGAAATATCTTTATAATTTTATTCCTGTTAGCATGTCAGTAGAATCCGCCACATTTCTAAAACGGTACCTTGAAAAACTGTAAATTCTTAATAAAAACGTTATAAGACTTGTTTACTTGAATGGCTCAGTTTTGTACAGAATATGAGAATTGGCGGTTATCAGATTTTAAAATTTCAACGGGTTAAACAAGCCAAAGATAAGATAAATTCAGGTGTCTCTAAGCAGCATTGTACTTTTTTAAATGCCATTTACAAAAAATTTTCAGCAAGTACTTATAATTAAACGGGATCTATCTGACATCAAAGTATTTTAAAAATAAAACCGAAGGCCATAAAATGTCGATTCGAGGATACCTTAATATTTTAAAATAATGAGAAATCTAACGCCTTTTCTTTTTTCGTTCTCTTTACAGTCTTTCTTCGTTATTTTTTTTTTCTTAATTTCTTTATACACAAAAGTCGAAATAGCCACAGCCGTCGCCTTCGCATCGCCGTTGAAAACTTTCCAAACATTGTCTGAAATATCTTTATAATTTTATTCCTGTTAGCATTTCGGTGGAATCCGCCACATTTCTAAGAAGGTACCTGTAAATTCTTAATAAAAATTCTTAGTAAAAACTTGTTCACTTGAATAGCTTAGTTTTGCACAGAATATGAGAATTGGCCGGTTTAAAGATATTTTAAAATTTCTCAAGAGCATTAAGCTTGGCAACGGGTTAAACAAGCCAAAGAGAAGATAAATTCCGGTGTCTCTAAGCAGCATTGTATTCTTTAATTACCATTTATAAACAATATTCAGCAGGTACTTATAATTAAACGGGATCTATCTGGCAGCATAGTATTTCTAATGTAAAACCGAAGGCCATAAAATGTCGATTCGAGGATAGCTTAAGATTATCAAATAATGATAAACTTCGAACCGCCATACGTCTTTCCTTTTTTCGTTCTCTTTACAGTCTTTCTTCGCTTTTTTTCTTAATTTCTTTATAAACAAAATTCGAAAATAGCCACAGCCGTCGCCTTTGTAAGACACAAGCACTTTAAATTTACTTATCACATTTCTATCCGCTAAAGTGATTGAAAGGAATAGCGTCCTGATTAAACAAACGTCGAAATTCTACTGGTGCTTAATACATTAGTTTCTACACACGAGCTATCTACTCAGTGGCATTCTCTTTTTAAAGATCAACGTTTAATTTGTAGCCGACGAGTTGTCATAGCAACCACGATAGAATGGATTCCAACCTTAAGATTTATACTTTTCTAACGATGTTTTCTTTGAAGGTTGCGGCAGCATGCTCGAATATAAGCTTAATTTCCATTTCCTCAAATTCTTCTTCTTCTTCCCTTTTTCTTTGTCTGTATCTTTAATTTGTTTGTTCAGAAAAATTCCGAGCACTGACAGAATTGACAACTTTCATTTATTTGGGAGAACACAGCAAGGACGTTTTGTAATTTACAGAAGAGGTTTAATTTTTCAAGAAAAGCACATTTCAAAATTCATTCAACAACGAAAGCCGGATGAAGGGTTGTAACATTCCATTTGCGGAAGTTCAAAAATAGGAATAAATTGTTTCCAGTATTGGTTCTCGTTTTTGGCTCAAAAGCAGAATTCGCTGATGGAAATTACCTGCGTTTGAAGTAAGTTGCCACTGTTCCATGTCTGAGTTGGCAATAAATGTTCGTGAACTCACGCCATATTCAACCGTTATTGGATTTATTACCGTTACGTAAGCAGCTATCAAGACAAATATTAGCCTTAAATCAAAACACACAAAAAGCTAATTAATACAGTACAAAGATCTAAGATGCTGCATGGAGTGTTCTGTAGAGATACCTTTACCGTGTAAATAACAAATGTTTAGTTTTCATGCGGTAAAGTTACATTTCATTCTGATGACAAGCGAGAAACGCTAGATTCATCACCTACATAAATGTATCTACCAAAAAACTGAGAATTCCTTTAACAGGTGAAAAAACTTTCACGTCAAGTACACGTTTGTTTTGTCGTTTTAATTTGACCAATTTTGTTTTGACCCAAATAACTAATTTCTAAGCTCTATTGTATAGACGAACGAGCGTGCTTTAAAATTACAAAATTCGCCATGTTTTTTTTTCAAATTGCAGTCTTCAATTAATTAACAGCCTCAGTTAACAATGATAGCCATAAAATGATGACTTCAATACAGTGTTTCAAATAGTAATGAAGAACAGTGTCTTTCCGTTTGTCCTTCCCTTTCTAACATTTCTTCTTTTTCTCTTAACTTTTTTTACCAAAAAATTATTCGAAAACAGACACAGTTGTCTTCCTTCTAAAATCCAAACAAACATCTTTAAATGGCTTCGTTAAGTTAGCTAATGACAAGTTCCTGTTTTTAGCTCACGAGGGAACTGTCTGGATGCGAACTGATCTCATTTTCATTGGCTTAAAATGACAGGTGCGATGTTCAAATAAACCCACGCTAAAACTCTACTGGTGCTGCGAACAATAAGTTGCTATCGACAAGCTATCTGTTTGCGCTCTCCTTTTAAAAATCAACATTTGTAGCCGACGAGTTGTCGGTACAGCCTCGATAGAAACAAAAGAAAGTCATGGATTCCAAGCCCCAGCTTTACGTTTTTCTAACGGTCTTATCGTTGAGAGTTGTTTCCGCCTGCTTGGATGGTAAGTTTCATTTCCTCAGATCCTTTGGCAGTTGTGTCTTTTTTTTTTCTTTCAGCTTCTGCCTTTTTTTCTGAAATAATTCACCCATTGATAAAATTGGCACCAATTGCGTATTTGAGAGAAGAAACCGCCAAATTTTTGTCATATGGCAGAGCCTTCATGGTTTAAAATAACTCACGCTTCAAAATTCATTCCTTCTTTTTCCTTTGGAAAGTAAAGAGTCGCAAAATATTCCAGTTTAAGAGTTCCCATAATATACTCGATTTCTACCCAACATTCTGTTCAAATCGATATGATGCAAAAACGGAATTCATAATTATCCAGACTTGTATAGCAAGTTTTTATGTCATAATTTCAAATCTGAGTTAGCAGCAAAGGTTTCTTATCTATTTCAGCTTCATCTTTTACCAGACTGGTTGTTGACATGATTAGGTGTTTTAAAACTCACTCAATATCCTACCCTTTGGATATATTTTTCTTCACGTGTGCATCATTTAGACGTATCTCAGTTTTGTATTAAAAACGGAACAACTAATTATACCGACGCAAGTATCGATGGTAGTGCCGTTCCTATCTTGAAATACCTTCATTTTAATTGTTAAAAATATCAAGTTGGCAAATTCCTGCTGTTAACCTAAATTTCGTACGAATGATCTAGACATATTTCAGTTTTATATCAATTAGGAAACCCCATTTTTAATTCTCAAAAAATGTTCAACATATCCTAGTTCGTTGGATTTAGACGCAATTGATGAGGATATTTCACATGTAGCGCCGAATTGTTTCTAATCATATAATATAATAATAGAGCTGATGTTCGTGGGCATGAATATGTTTTTGACCCGAATCATGCTCGTGTTAGAATAAGTTCTATACTTATTTGAGAGGACATTCAGGAAAAAAATTCAAAGAGAGTACAATAGCCAAGACACAAGCAGTTTGAATTAACAAATGACAAGTTCCTGACTTCATTTGAACTGATCACCTTTCCGTCCGCTTAACTAATTGAAAGAAATAGCGTCCTGGTTAAACAAACGTCGGAATTCTACTGGTGCTTAATACATTTGTTTCTACGGACGAGCTATCTAGATCTATTCGGTGGTATTCTCCTTTTAAAGATCAAAGTTTCTAGTCGACGAATTGTCATAGCAACCACCATAGAAAGAAAGGGGAATCACGGAAGGTTGCGACAGCCTGCTTGGGTGTAAGCTTAATATCCATTTCCTCGAATTCTTCTTTTTCTTCTTCTTCTTTTTCTTCTTCTTCTTCTTCTTCTTCTTCTTCTTCTTCTTCTTCTTCTTCTTCTTCTTCTTCTTCTTCTTCTTCTTTGTTTGTATCTTTTGTTTTTTCAAAAAATTCCGCGTACTGACAGATTTGACAACTTTCATTTATTTGGGAGAACACAGCCAGGACGTTTTGTGATTTACAAAAGAGGGTTAATACTTCAAGGAAAGCACAATTCAAAATTCATTCAACAACAAAAGCCAGATGAAGGGTTGTAACATTCCATTTGCGGAAGTTCAGAAATAGAAATAAATTGTTTTCAATATCGGTTCTCGTTTTTGGCTCAGAAGCTGAATTCGCTGATAGAAATTATCCCGTTTGAAGTATTTTGTCACTGTTTCATGTCTGAGTTGACAATAAATGTTCGTGAACTCACGCCATAATCAACCGTTATTGGATTTATTACCGTTACATAAGCAGCTATCAAGAAAAAATATCAGCCTTAAATTAAAACACAAAAACAGCTAATTAATGTAGCACAAAGATCTAAGATGCTGCATGGTGTGTTCTGTAGAGACACCTTTTCTGTGTAAATAACAAATGTTTAGTTTTCATTCGGTAAAGTTACATTTCATTCTGATGAGAAGCGAGAAACGCTGGATTCATTACCTACAGAAACGTATCTATCAAAAAACTGAGGAGTCCTTTAATAGGTGAAAAAACTTTCACGTCAAGTACACGTTTGTTTTGTCGTTTTAATTTGACCAATTTTGTTTTGACCCAAATAACTAATTTCTAAGCTCTATTGTATAGACGAACGAACGTGCTTTAAAATTACAAAATTCGCCATGGTTGTTTTCAAATTGCAGCTTTTAATTAATCAACAACCTTAGTTAACAATTATAGCCATAAAATGATGACTTGAATACAGTGTTTCAAATAGTAATGAAGAAGAGTGTCTCCGTTTTTCCTTCCCTTTCTAACATTTCTTCTTTTTCTCTTAACTTTTTTTTGCCAAAAAAAAAAAATCGGAAAACAGACACAGTTGTCTTCCTTCTAAAATCCAAACAAACATCTTTAAATAGCTTCGTTAAGTTAGCTAATGTCAAGTTCCTGTTTTCAACTGACGAGGGAACTGTCTGGATGCCAACTGATCGCATTTTCATTGGCTTAAAATGACAGGTGCACGTGCGATAAACCTACGCTAAAACTCTACCGGTGCTGCGAACAATAAGTTGCTATCGACAAGCTATCTGTTTGCGCTTCCTTTCAAAAATCAACATTTGTAGCCGACGAGTTGTCGGTGCAGCTTCGATAGAAACAAAAGAAAATCATGGATTCCAAGCCCCAGCTTTACGTTTTTCTAACGATCTTATCTTTGAGAGTTGTTTCCGCCTGCTTGGATGGTAAGTTTCATTTTCACAAATCGTTTGGCAGTTGTGTCTTTTTTTTTTCTTTCAGCTTCTGCCTTTTTTTTCTGAAATAATTCACGCATTGATAAAATTGGCACCAATTGCGTATTTGAGAGAAGAAACCACCAAATTTTTGTCATATGGCAGAGCCTTCATGGTTTAAAATAAATCACTCTTCAAAATTCATTTCTTATTTTTTTTTTCCTTTGTAAAGTAAAGAGTGGCAAAATATTTTAGTTTAGGAGTTCTCATAATATACTCGATTTTTATGCAATATGCTGTTCAAATTTGTAATTATTCAGAATTGTATAGCAAGTTTTTATGTCATAATTTTAAATCTGAGTTAGCAGAAAAGGTTTATTATTTATTTCAGCTTTACCTTTTACCAGACTGGTTGTTGAGATTATTAGCTGTTAAAAAACTCACACAATATTCTACCAATTGGATTTATTTTTTCATCACGAATGCATAATTGAAAAGGGAACAGCAAATTATAGTGATAGTTCATCCTATCTTGAAATACCTTCATTGTGATTGTTAGAAATGTCAAGTTGCCAAATTCCTGCTGTTAACCTAAATTTTGGAAGGAAGGAAACAGCTAATTGAAGTGACGCCAGTATCGCCGATAGTGCATCTTTATTTTAAATACCTTTGTCGTGATTGTAAGAAATGTCAAGTTGGCAAATTCCTGCTGTTAACCTAAATTTCGATCATATACGAACAGGTTAAAAATATTTTCCAAAATATTGAGGAGTTCTGTTGACATGTGGAAAAAAACTCCACGACAGGTAATTGCTTATTTGGTCGTCTTCTTGACAATTGACTTTCCGTGACCACATTTTACCAATGTTACCAGTATTTTGCCAATACTACCAATAATTTGTTTCCTTGCTCCTTTTCATCATCAAAACCTAATATCTAAGCTGACGCTATTGTAAAAACGAACCTGGCATGCTTTAAACCTACTGAGGCAATTTCTTTTTTCCTCACGATGCAAACTTCAATTAATAAACAAGCTTAGTGAAAATCTAAATTGAGTACGGAGGACTTTTGACAGTTTGCTATCCATTGCAGCTGGATTTCAGGAAAACAAAACATTTTTATTTGGTTCTTATTGCTTTGCACTCCAAACACGCAAATACTCCAAACTTCCTGACTAATCCATCTCACTTTCTTACCTTAAAAGGTATAAAAAATGGAAAACATGACCTCATATTGCTTAGTTCTTTTCCGCTCAGGCAGGTCTCGCTTTGAACCTTTCTTTATAAAAGCAAATTAAAATAGCGGAATTGCAGAGTAGACTTAGGTAGAAAACATCGTTTAACTACCACGCAGTTTTTTTTTTTCGTATGTTTTAAATTCTGTCGCACCATTCTTGTCGCCATTTGTTATGTTAAAAAAATGTTCATCATATTCCAGTTCGTCGGATTTAGAGGCTTGATATTTAACCCCGGCCATGCCGTAATAAATGAGGTCATCACGCACGTAGCGCCGAGTTATTTATAATCACACAATAAAACAATAGAGTAAATGTTCGCGGGCATAAATATGTTTTTGACCCAAATCAGGCTTATTTTAGAATGAGTTCTATAATAATTTGAGAGGGCATTCAGAACAGGAAAGAAAGACAATACAATAAGTGATATCTGGAACGCTGCCGGTGAAGCGTTGGCGTTTATTTTATTGTCCAAATCAAAGCTTTTATTGTCACATAAGCTTAAAACTTTGGCTGAACATCACTAAATTTGCCAAAAGAATCATTGATTCTAATTTTTCAAAATTAAAATTACATCATTTCGTAAACAACGAAGAAATAGTGAACTACAAGTTTTAAAATTAATTGCACAACTTGCTAAAATGAACGGGTTTCGCTCGACGAAGACAAATTTACATTCACCTCTCCGTCTGCAATGGAGCTACTACAGGCACCATTTCCATCATCCCCCACGAGTTTCTATAAGTTCTCTACATCTGGAAAAGACTCCTGAGAATTTGCTTCGTTAGGTTTTTGAGCCATTTTGTAGTTCAAAACAATTTCTTTGCAGATGGCCGCGCTTCCAGTCAAACAAGCGAGAAAACGGCGCAAACAGTTAAATGGTTTCCAGTTCTGATTCTGATTCTTTCTTATTGGTTAGAGCAGAGGGCTAAAGTATATTTTAGCCACTAAATTCTCCATTTTAGAAAGCAAATACGCAGCCAAGAAATGTTGACGAAGGCGATTTAATGACCACTATTTTCTCGGTTATATTATAACTCCTGTCATAACATAGTCATCTATGGAATTGCATTTTCTACTTATCCAGATTTTTATGATAACTGTACACCCACAAAGATACAAATTTCAAGAAATTAAAGATACATTTTCTCGCCAAAATTTTATCTACCAACCCAAACTACCAATGTCATCTATGCTTACAGTAAAGCTGCAAACATGATTGTCAAACACTGTTGCGATATTTTGCCAGAAATAGTAACGTTAGTTTACATAACAACAGGGGCACACAAAGGTTTGTTTCAGTGAAATATCTTTCCGGAGGGACTTCATCATCTTAGATCGATGGGATTTAGATTGAAAAAAGCTGAGATTTTTTTGGTTTTTTTTTGTTGTTGTTTTTGCCAAAATGCCATCCCAAATTTACACTGTAGAGCTAGTCTCCTTTGGTTTACACATGTTAACAGAGACATGTGTTGTTTTAAAGTGCAAAATAAGGCAGGCCAGCATTATTGGAAAACCAATCTCATCTAAAGAATCCAAACAGACCCGACGGTGTGGTGTTAGTTGATACAAATTTGTTTTTCAAAAGGCTGTAAAACAATTTGAAATACAGCATTTGGGATTGGATTTTGTATTTTTTTTTTTTTTTTTTTTTTGCTGCTTAATTTGTGCATGTAACTGGGATATAATTTCCGGTAAGGTAGGTATACTTATCCCGACACCTTAAGAGAAACGTGAAAGAATCCTGTCAAACAAAGCATGACATTCCAACAATTGCCTATTTAAGCTGTAGTTTTAAAACACATGTCTCGTTTGGTTTGACTGGGCAAGTATTTCAACACGTAGGCTTTTTGAAAACGTCCAACCACTGTGAGGACAACCTTTTTTTTTGTCATCTAGATACTTCCAAGAGAAATCACACTTTTCACTTTTTGTCTCATCAGTTTCAATTTAATTGGAATCTTTCAGGTGAATGTCGTGAACTAGCCTTCCCTTCGTTTTACTTCTTTGCTAACAAGCGTCTGGAGAATCACACTATAACCACTGTCAGAGTCCGAGATATGAGTGCTTGTGAACTGCGTTGTTACCATGAACCCAACTGCGTCAGTATTAATTTTAATAATACAGCAAATGCCAAGGGAACATACAGATGTGACTTGAATAACGCCACTCATCGAGGACATGATGTGGATTTTGTACACACAGATGGCTACTTATACCGTGGGGCAGACGTAAGTTCTTGTTGTTGTTGTTGTTCTTCTTCTTCTTCTTCTTCTTCTTCTTCTTCTTCTTCTTCTTCTCCTTCTTTTTTTTCCGCTTGTTACTTTCCAGGCTTTCGTAGTTTGTCTTAGGGAAGTGGTCAACACTACTATACCCGACCAGGACCCACCGAACCACAGAATAGATGGTGGTCTCTGCCTGCACCCCCTTTCTCAACGTCAAGTGATGGTGTTTAATTGCATAGTCACCTCTCTATGCTGCAGTAAAAAAACAGTGACAATGAGATTCAAACCTCACTTTTATTGTTTATCTTAAAGTGCGGACTATTGCTAGCTGAATATTTATGAATCAACTCAATAAAATTTTGTAAGCAATGTTCATGAGATAGGTGGTGTCCTTGACAACTCCATTACCTGGCTGACAAGGTGTGTCCTCTCCGAACAAACTTGTTATAACCGGTTTCCTCTTCTCATTCCTTTTCTTCTTTTTTGCCTTTGTAAATTGTATCCTAAGCGAATACTAAGCGTAAAGTAGTGCTGCTCCTAAATATTTGCTCATTACAATTTTTTTATCAAGCAAAGAGTATTGTTCATCTCCGTTAATATTCCCATTCATACTTTATTTTTATTATTTTGTAGAGCGCTTGTGATAGTGCCCCTTGCCATAATGGTGGTATCTGTCAATCTGGATTCACAGATAAAGGATACCGGTGTTTGTGTCCGCCTGGATTTATGTTTGCACACTGCAAACAGGGTAAGGGGCAAATTTCCTCAATCATCTTGTATTGTTCGTCTGCAAATCCAACATCTTCCTTGTGCAAAACAGTATCAAATATTGGATAATTTTACAAGCATGGAAGTGAAATGTCATTCTTACGATTTGATTGCTTTTTCAGCAGTTTCTATCTCGATTCCTTTTTCTAACCGTTTTCTTAATTTTTATGACGTGGATCAAACTAACACGCTAAAGACGCAAACAAATTTCGTCGTTAACTGCAAATTTATTACCTTTTTTGAGTAGACAATTTTTTATCTGTCTTACATAACTCAGTTTTACACTACTTACGATAATTACGATACTTACACTGTTGACGATACTTATTAACTATACATACAATATCTACACTACATACAAACTAACGCTATGACTGCTTATGAATAATCACAAGTTACATCCAAAAATGCTTAAAACACTATGCTTAGACATCTAACAATACTTTTTGATTACAAAAGAGTTACATTTTAAAGCATCTTTTTTTTTTCAAAACATCGAAGTGTGCACAATTAAACGAGACAAGCCCATTTGCGATAGTAACTAGACAGGCAATTATTTTCAGTCGCGATCTCTTTGAGATTTTCAAGTTTTCCTTGGATAAGCAGAAGAAAGTTTTGAAAATTTAATTCATCTCCGCGAAGGCATGTGCAGAAAAAAGCTATATTTTACAATTTATATATAAGCAATAGTTAAGTACCTGCCAATGTTTTGTCCCGTCGAACCAGCTGTAAAGTATGTGGCTTCCAGATAAGTTATCATTTCGCTTGTTTTTCGTACCAAACGTTTTGGAACGAAGTACAAATCTCGGCTAAGGTAACACAATTTATCAGTAAGTGGGTCAAAGTTTTCTCCGTGGCATAACATAAGTTACAAGTAGCACCTTTCATTAAATCATCACGATAAAGAGTGGTACGGGCTGTAAGAACATTATGAATCACTTTGTATTGAAACATTATTTTCACCTCCTTGGTGACTGTAAATGACATGAGATAGACCTTTTCTGTAAATCCGTGACGAAGAATCTTGCTTTCAACAGTACGGGGATTGAAAACTTGTTTTAGAAAACAGGAGTCGTTGAGAGAGGCACTGGGTTTGGTAGTCGGAGCAGGGTTTGTGAGTTTTACTTTCCAAGGTTTTGGGATTGCATTTACAAGACAATAATATTTTGTAAAAGGTACATTCATTTGGAATTTTTGTCCAAATTCATTCAAATCCAAAAAACACGTAGGTGGTTTAGTAAATCTCCTATTTTGGTAATCCCGGCGTCGAACCAATTTTGGTAGAACAGAGGTTTATTATCTACGAGGATGTTACAGTTATTCCATAGTACTTCATTTTTAAGGTGTGTTGTGATACCGTAGCCTGAAGACTTTCTAAACTCGCACCAATAGTCTTAAATGTTTTTATAGACAGTGGCAAGATTTTTGAGTTCAAGTGTGTTTGTTGCGTAATTGCATTTTGTTGGGAAGGATAAGCTTCCGTGTTTGTGTACGTGGTGATTGGGGATTATTTTCCAGGAAGCATGTGAGTCGTCTTGAATGCTGTTGATCCAAGCAATTCTGAGAGCTTTTTCCATGATTTGGAAATCAAACGCTTTTAAGCCGCCGTTTTTCTTTTTCCCAATTATGGTGACACTTATGACGCTTAGGAGGAGGCTTCCACGCCCATATAAAGTTAAAAATTAGTTTATATATCTCTTGGGTATAATGGATTCGGACTGTTTGATAGTTTGTTTACTGCGCAAGCAATTCTCTATCTTTCATTGGTGTTTTGATAAACGCATCTTGTGCCTTGTTGCTTTCAAGAACTCTGGATCTGTTATGATACTAAACGGGTTTTTTCAGCCAGCTTTAAGGCTTCTGAGAGTTATTGCTTTTTACTACTTCAATCCTTTTGTGTACCAGAGAGATAAAATTGCTCGAGGGACTTTGTGAGCTCTGTTTTCTTAGTTGGTTTTCTCCATCTCCTCAAGACGAGTCAAGTACTCTGTTTAATTGTTACGAGAACCAATCTAAGAAAATACTGTTTGTTATTTCCGAGCCTTTGCTAGAATACGGAACAATATAAAAGTCTAGCAAACAATTTTTTTTGCTAAACTGTAATTTGCCAGTTCATAAACAAAAAGGTATCGATCAGTAGAAGTCTTTGCACAAACCATTACAAATCTTGGCAGCAAAATTGGTTGCCTCTTTGTTTTTTATGAAACAGCATTATAATAAATTAGTTGTACTTGTGAGGTCATTGCTTTTTGAAAGTGCTCTGCCATTTTTCTTCCCGATACACGAAATTACGTATATCGCAGGATAATTATGATCGGACAACGTATATTAAGTTCACCATGACCATATTTTGGTAGTCTTACAATGTGTTGAATAATTATTTGGTATATCCGAACTAGCTGCTAAGATTATGGCTGTTCACTTTTGTCTTGAGGTTTTTGTGTAATCATAATCTGTGTCCAATATTTTTTTTATAGACGTTAACGAATGTGCGTATGGAAGATGCATCCATAATTGCAGCCTCGACGCAGAGTGTATCAACACCAAAGGATCGTACTTCTGCAAATGTCACCTAGGGTACACTGGAGACGGCTTCAATTGCACAGGTGAAATTGACCTATCCATAATCCATAACGCGTTAGGTAGCTGCCCTTCTAGCTGTGATTAGACCCTCATTATTATTATTATTATTATTATTATTATTATTATTATTATTATTATTATTATTATTATTATTATTATTATTATTATTATTATTATTAAAAGAAATGATTTAGAAATACATGAAACAAGAAATATTAGTGATAGGAACCGACGTTTCGGTGCATCTTGCGCCATTATCAAGGTACATAATTAATGATAAAAAGCGGTTTGTAAAGGCTAAGTTGAGGCGAATTTGCATAACATAGCGGCAAGCTAATTACTTAAATACTTTCGCACGAAGAGAATCGGACTGCACATTCAATGTTGGTTTAAGCTCTTGAATATACAACATTTCATTGACAAGGCAGTCAAATTTGTTCATGCATTTCTTGAGCACATTGAAGCGTGCTAAGAAATTGTTCGGAACAGCAGTGTTTCTTAGCGTGGTCATTGCACGCGTGCTATACAGCAATGCTGTATCATGACAGACTCGAAACAATAGAAAACTCCCAAATCACAATCTCAGCCAAAACGCTAAAAATCTTCAATGTTTACTCAAGTTTGGGGTTATAGAAGATAATGTCACAGTTTTTCAATGACCATGAAATTCAGAATCCGGGTGGTTAGTTAATTAATTGTAGCCCTGAAAAAATTTGAAGGAAAAAAACTACGAATTTTTAAGAAAATGTTTTTTTTTTTTTGTGAGGAGGACTCTGAAACGTTGACAAGCGTCAACAAATAGCTAAAACTATAATTTCTATATGTTTGCCTTGCTCAAACTCGCGCGCATTTACAAGACCCTAAAGCTTTCTGCTGACTTGCAAGGACCCACCTGTTATAAGGATCCCCAAAATAAAGGAATAAATCTCATAGTTTATTAGATATAATCGTTTAAAGTTTGCTTATCATCTTAACATAAATTATGACCTAACTTTGGAAAGCGCTAAATTTCTCGGATTGGGTCTTTGCGATTTTGTTGAAACTCTGTTCAGCGCAAGGCACTAATGCGCACTATGTGTAGCCGAGAGATTCTCACGAAAAAAAGCCGGCAACAGCAGAATTTCGACTCAGACCTCAAAGGGGCGTGGCACTATAACCACGTGACATTTACTCCGAGCGCCAAAATTTTTTTGCTATATTGTAGATTGATCTATATGTTATACATTTTATGTGTTACACTTACGATAAAAGTAAAGGTGGGGATACCAGAGAGCTTCAAAGTAGGGTGGTACCACCAAAAAATAACTGGGTTGAGTCACCTTAACAGCTACTGAAATTGAAAATTCTAATAAGAACTCTCCTTAAAAACGTTGCAGATAAGAAATCGCTACTGACATGTCCCTCTTTTATGTGTATGCCTGAGCTTGTATTTCATTTAAAGTTATATTATTTTCCTTTTGTTGTCTTCTTTTGATCATTGGCTTGTTTGTTTGTTTGCTTGTTTTAATGTTCCAGTAGTTATATAACCAGTTATCTTTTATTGCTTTATTCTATTCTGTTTATATTTGTTTAAAGGTAGCGGATAGATTCAATAATTCAACTAATGTTCTATTAACACTTTCTGTAAATGTAAACAAGTATACACCGGAGGTCTCAACTGATGGTGATGCTCAAGCCATTATATCTTTAAATCCCGGAGTCATTTCCCATTAAACCTATTTCAGATATTAATGAGTGTGGAGAAGAAACACACAACTGCCTTTCTTCTCATTTATTTTGCTGCCAGAATGTCGTCACTATATCAAGGCACACGTAGTCTCATAGTAATAGTGTTTCTTTGAGAAGTTCCTTCTTATTGTGTATGGTTGCTAAGCCATGATATTATTGGAACAATTTAAAATTTCATTCAACTCCCAAAGGTGTTTTGGCACAGTTCAGTAGCTGCAAGGTCGCTAAAAAATAGGTGTATATCTATTTATTTAGTTTTCCTTAAAAGATGCTCCTTTCGTTATGGAAGCTGGTATAGCTGCTCTTAGGATAGTGATAACTGATAAATGATCAGTCACGGTTAACCGCAGACAATGTAATTTCATGCAGGACGAGTAATGACTAAATCAATTTTGTGTCCAAGTTCATATGTAGACTGATTAAGAGAAAGTCTTCGTAAAAACGTTCTAGTCGCTCTGACACTCGGGTAGAAGACTATACGCCGCGATGATTACACAGTGCGATCCAAATCTTCTCAATCATCTAGTAGATTTCTTCTTTAAATCCAACATACTCGTTGTCGAAATACTAGCAAATATTTAATAATATCCACGCGTGGAAGTGAAATTGTCATTTCTAATTATTTGATTGCCTGTTTAGCAGCTTCGATCTCAATTCCTTTTTCTAACCGTTTCCTTCCTTTTCTGACGTTAATCAAACTAACACGCTAAACGCGCAAAACAGTTCCGTCGGGCAGATGGCTACTCCTGAAGATCTCATAAATGAAAGTCTTGTTGCTTCTATTGCTTTTAAAGTTAATGTTTACGGCAAATACGTTAATTAAATCAAGACCAAAACACTCATAAATCTTAACAAAAAGCAATTTCTAACAGCGATAAAAAAATTAAGATTTAATTTACTTCATTTTCCACACTGATGGTTCACTAGGTTTCTTTTCCATTGGTTTTCATTTATCTTCGTTTTTTGTTTCCCTTTATTACTGCAGATATTAACGAGTGCGCCTCAGGAACACACAACTGTAGCAAGTATGCCTTATGTAACAACACCCAAGGATCATTTAACTGCACGTGCAAGCAAGGGTATACTGGCGACGGATACAAATGTACAGGTGAACATGACCGGGCTTTGTTTCTCTTATTGTTTAAAACAGCCATTACTTAAATGGAGTACAAGTCAAAACCAGTTTCCATTTGGTAACGCGCAAATATTACCGGTCTTGGCATTACCGGTAATATTTTGACTTGCCCACTTGCCCAGTTACTAGACCTAATTCTCTGCTACAGCCGGGCGAGCATTTTCCATTTTAACATCTCTATTCGATGATTTGTAAGACAGTGCACTTTTTAACTATCTGAGAATAAGCGTTATCCATTTCGCCTCATTTCAGATATAGATGAATGCGTGACAGGAACATACGACTGCAGTAATGATACCGAGTGTAACAACAACAAAGGAGGATTCAATTGCACGTGCAAAGCTGGATTCACACGAGACGGACAAAACTGTACAGGTTAAGATTCCATGATTTGTTTGTTATCCTCATTAGAACTATGTTCTTTGTTTGCGCTTTTAACTTCTGTGCTATTCCCAGGACAAAATATTATACTAAAAAAGGATAAGAAAGTGAGAAGAAAGAAGATGTAAGCTTGATATTCTCTCAATGCGCTACCTAAACACTATTCTGTTTATGAAGTCGAGGAGTGACAAACATTCTTCATTCAATTTCGTTTTCTTTTAAATTTAATAGAGGAAGAAACGTCTGGTTAAATTAAACATTTTAATCGCTTATCCCTGGATATCATTCATTCCAAACAGCTGGTCTTTTCTTTTTAGGGCCGAACTTTGATCATATGCAATCAGTAAACTAAACCACCACTTTGACAGATATCGCAATTGTTGTAATACGTTGTGGATTTTTTTTAGTTCCAATTTACACCTTTAATTTTTTCATTATTTAACGCCTACGCTACTTTCTTAGGATAAGTGAAGTATTTTTGTTCCTTTTTTTTTATAATACTCTTTAAATGCACAGAGATTTGTTTAAAATTGTTTTTTTTCAGATGTCGACGAGTGTGAAGAAGGAAAACACAACTGCAGTGCAAATGCTATTTGTAACAACACCAACGGATCGTACAACTGCACATGCAGACCAGAGTACACTGGGGACGGGAAAAACTGCACAGGTAGATGGGGGTTGACATTTCTTCACACTGCCCGCTCAAGTGGAACAGCTAATACCTTGAAACCTGAATTGTAATTTTCTGCAAGCGCAATCACGCGAAATCTCCATTATATTTTTATATTTTTTGTCTGTCGCTGAAGATACTGTCGGTGGGGATGGGCCTACAGGTACTGGAGGTATTTCGTTAAATCATTTAAATCATGCTTTTTACCTCATTTCAGATATAGATGAATGCGTGATAGAAACACATAACTGTAGTAATGATACTGAGTGTAACAATACCGAAGGAGGATTCAATTGCATGTGCAAAGCTGGATTCACAGGAGACGGAAAAAACTGTACAGGTTAAGATTCCATGATTTGTTTGTTATTCTCATTAGAACTATGCTCTTTGTTTGCGCTTTTTACTTCTGTACTATGGTAATAATTCCCAGGACATAATATTACACTAAAAAAGGATAGGAAAGTGAGAAGAAAAATTATATAAGCTGTGATATTCTCTTAATGCGCTATCTAAACACTATTTTGTTCATGAAGTCGAGGAGTGACAAACATTCTTCATTCAATTTCGTTTTCTTTCGAATTTAATGGCAGAAGAAACGTCTGGTTAAAATAAAAATTTAAATCGCTAATCCCTTGATATCATTTATTCCAAACAGCTGGTCTTCTATTTAGGGTCGAACTTTGATCAACCGTAATCAGTAAACAAAACCACCACTTTGACAGATATCGAAATTGTTATATTACGTTGTGGATTTTTTTAGTTCCAATTTACAGCTGTAATGTTTTTTATTATTATTATTATTTAAGGCCTACGCCAGTTTCTTCGGATGAGTGAAGTATTTTTGTTCCTTTTTTTACAATTGTCTTTAAATGGAAAGAGATTTGTTTACAATTATTTTCTTTCAGATGTCGACGAGTGTGAAGAAGGAAAACACAACTGCAGTGCAAATGCTATTTGTAACAACACCAACGGATCGTACAACTGCACATGCAGACCAAAGTTCACTGGGGACGGGAAAAACTGCACAGGTAGATAGGGGTTGACATTTCTTCACACTGTCCGCTCAAGTGATACAGCTAATACCTTCTAAGCTGAATTGTGATTTTCTTCAAGCGCAATCACACGAATTCTCCATTATATTTTTATATTTTTTTGTCTGTCGCTGGAGATGCTGTCGGTGGGGGTGGGCCCACTGGTACTGAAGGTATTTCGTTAAATCATTTTTATCATCCTTTTCACCTCATTTCAGGCATGAGGAGAAACACTTCCAAGTACCAAGCAATAGTAATGGGAAAGACCCAGGTTAAGCCCCAGTTCCATTGCGAAGACATTGCTGTTCCAATTACTGAAGATCTTGAAATGCTCGGAGTAACAGTAGATGACAAAATGAAATTTGAGAAGCACATAGACAAAATATGCCGAAAAGTCTCCCAGCAGATTGCTGTACTTAAGCGAATGAAAAAGATTCTTCCATTCGAAACAAGAAAGTGTCTTTACCTCGCATTTATCATCCCTCATTTTAACTACTGCTCAGAGACATGGCATTTCAGCAACAAAAGTGCCATTGCTAAGCTAGAAAAAGTTAATGAGCGTGCCCTCCGTTTTGTCTTTAACGAAAAACAAACGCCCTTCTCTGAACTACTCAACAAAATAGGTTTACCATCACTTGAGAATCAACGCCTCGCAAGAATAGTTTGCACAGTTTTTAATGCAATTAATAATGAACATGCACCAAAGAGCATAAAAGAACTGATCGGTCTTAGAAATAATAAATACAATCTAAGAGGAAGTGACATTTCAAAGCGACCAAAGGCCAGTACTACAACTTATGGCCTTAAATCGTGGAGGTCTACGGCACCAAAACTCTGGAACTCATTACCCGACCTAAGCAGAACAGTGACTACTTACAAGGGTTTCAAAAACAGTATCAGAACACTAGATCTGGCAGGTCTACTATGATCGAGTGAGCTTTTCACAGAATACGAATTATTGTAGTTTTTTATATCCATTTATTTCTTTATTGTAAATTTTTGTTTTACGTATGATGATTAATTTGTATTAGAAATTTTAATTTTACCTAATATGTCATTTGATGTTTTTTAGTTTGTGTTAGTTATTTTAATCTTTTAGTGTGAAATACCTGTAAACTAGCTGGTGAGCCTAGCTTGCTGGTCTCACAAAAGCTAAGCGTATTTTCACAATAAACTGCTATCTATCTATCTATCTATCTATCTATCTATCTATCTATCTATCTATCTATCTATCTATCTATCTATCTATCTATCTATCTATCTATCTATCTATTTATCGATCTATCTATCTATCTATCTATCTATCTATCTATCTATCTATCTATCTATCTATCTATCTATCTATCTATCTATTTCAGATATAGATAAATGCATGACAGGAACACACAACTGCAGTAATGATACTGAGTGTAACAACACCAACGGAGGATTCAATTGCGTGTGCAAAGCTGGATTCACATTAGAACTATGCTCTTTGTTTGCGCCTTTAACTTCTGTACTATGGTAATAATTCCCAGGACATAATATTACACTAAAAAAGGATAAGAAAGTGAGAAGAAAAATTATATAAGCTTGATATTCTCTTAATGTGCTATCTAAACACTATTCTGTTCATGAAGTCGAGGAGTGACAAACATTCTTCATTCAATTTCGTTTTCTTTCAAATTTAATGGCAGAAGAAACGTCTGGTTAAAATAAAAATTTTAATCGCTAATCCCTTGATATCATTTATTCCAAACAGCTGGTCTTCTATTTAGGGTCGAACTTTGATCAACCGTAATCAGTTAACAAAACCACCACTTTTACAGATATCGAAATTGTTATATTACGTTGTGGATTTTTTTAGTTCCAATTTACAGCTGTAATTTTTTTTATTATTATTTAAGGCCTACGCCAGTTTCTTCGGATGGGCGAAGTATTTTTGTTCCTTTTTTTATAATTGTCTTTAAATGGAAAGAGATTTGTTTAAAATTATTTTCTTTTAGATGTCGACGAGTGTGAAGAAGGAAAACACAACTGCAGTGCAAATGCTATTTGTAACAACACCAACGGATCGTACAACTGCACATGCAGACCAAAGTTCACTGGGGACGGGAAAAACTGCACAGGTAAATAAGGGGTTGACATTTCTTCACACTGTCCGCTCAAGTGGTACAGCTAATACCTTCTAAGCTGAATTGTAATTTTCTGCAAGCGCAATCACACGAATTCTCCATTATATTTTTATATTTTTTGTCTGTCACTGGAGATGCTGTCAGTGGAGATGGGCCCACAGGTATTGGATGTGTTTCGTTAAATCATTTTTATCATCCTTTTCACCTCATTTCAGATATAGATGAATGCGTGACAGAAACACAAAACTGCAGTAATGATACTGTGTGTAACAACACCAAAGGAGGATTCAATTGCATGTGCAAAGCTGGATTCACAGGAGACGGACAAAACTGTACAGGTTAGCAATGAATCATGAATCACTTAAGGACTATGCTTTTTGGTTCAGGCTTTAACTTCTATATCATATAATAATGTATTTATATACCACATATATCACTTAGTCTCGTGGCGGCTCACAATTCTTCCGTTGGGTGGAATCCGACGTCAACATGTAAAGGCGGCACTAACAGCCGCTATCAGTCCATGTTTTGATATCACCTACCAACCCAACCCACGCATGAATGTGAAAGACAGATGAAATAACATATAGAGATAGACCACAACACCGAGTACTTCGTCCCCAACTCTTTTTGAACAGTGTGTGGGTTCGTTCTTTCACGTCCCACAGATTACCAGGAACAAGTGTTGTGAGACAAGACCGCGGTTATTGTCCTGATCGAAATAACTAGAGAGTCTAATCATTTGCAGATGTCATTACATAGGCGGAACTTTCTCCTCAGTTATTAAAAGACCCTCAGTGTTGGTCTCACCGATGTTTGATCGCGCGACCTCGGGCAAGATAATCCGGTGCTCCCCCAAGTGAGCTAACCGGTCGCATCTCAATTAAATTAAAAACTATTTAAGAAAGACATTAATAAAATTATATGAAAGGGATTGAACAAGAGCTCCAGAAGGCAGATTGAATGCGTGCATATGCACGTGTCAGCTAATAGTTGCAATGTATCACAGGAGTAATGTAATGTTTGTCTTTCTCTATAGTTAGAGATAGAACTCGTTTTGCTGAAGATGTTTTGTTTATTCGTCTTTGTTGTAATCTTTTCAACTTATTGCAGATATAAACGAGTGTCTAACAGTAGCCCACAACTGCAGTAGCGATGCTTTGTGTAATAACACAGAGGGGGCATTCTATTGCACGTGCAGACCTGGATTCACGGGTGACGGACAAAACTGTACAGGTGGTGATTCCGGCAATTTTTCGTTTTCATTCCTTTGAGATCTATGTTATTTACTTGAAAGATTAACTGCTCAGCTCTTGTCATGATTTTCAGGAGATGAACGCAGTTGTATCAATGCTATTTTTCAGGTCATTTTCGTTTTTAAACGACAATACGGTAGCTGCTAATTGTTTGATTTTTCTGCGTTCAACTTTCCTTCGGATTAATGAATGTACAACCACAGGCTGCCCAAGCCCGAAAGCCCAAGCCCGAAAGGAATAAATGACACGTACGCCATGGTGACTCTTGCCCTCGAGCGGTGTTGTGTTACGAAGATTCGATTTACAAAGGTTTGTATGGGGACTTTATGGGGTTGATTTAAAAACCTAAAATTTAATGTTCTATGAATAAAACTGCCTCACCTTGTATCCGTGTTGTACTCTTTGTTGTTTCCTGGCGTTTGAGGCCGTCTTGAGGCGTTTTCAGCGAGTTAGCGCTGGTGGTGGTGATCCACTAGAAAAAAAAAACACGAAACTGGCTGGCTCAGAATCGAGCCATCGTACTGCGATGGCCAAAGTATTCCCGAAGAATAGACGTAGCCGCTTTAAAGGGACACAGTCACCTTTGTGACCGCGCTGACCTGGACGCTAGTTTTTGTCAATTTTGAAAAGCGTCCACCTCAACCCGAAATCAAAAGTACGCGTCGGCATCTAGAAATCTGCTTCAATCTTCCCAGTGTTTTATTGGATCTTCAATCTTTTACTGGAAACCTGTTTCTGAGTATGCTTTTGCTCATCCTATGATATTATTTTATCATATTTGGTTAAAAACAGTATGGATCGCGTCTCCAATGGAACATGAAAAGAAGAGGTGGGAAACGTGAAGGCGCCGGGCGGAAAAAAATCGCCTACGTTGACTAAAATAAGGAGATAAATCAATCAAAAACATTGGAGAACAAATCACCATTATTTATATTTGGAAAATTACATTTTCTTAACCTGGCGAAAGGTTCGTGCGGTGGGAATCTTCGTAAACGATTCGAACTACGCGTCATGGATGCTTGGTTTGGAGCTCAGACGAAGACAAGCTTCGGTACACAGTCGATTATCTCCTCGACAAGGAAAACCTCCAGTAGAACCTTGTTTTCTACGGGTCGAGCAAGCGTTCTTGCAACGACATGAGTTTGGTTCCTAAATTTAGATAACGAAGAAGTTGTGGAAACGAAATTATAAAAGCAAAATATATGATTGAAAGCAGAAATAAAGCTTACCGGTAGTTTCGCTACAAAGTCGTTTCACTACACTGCAGCTCAGTCGATTCACTACGTTTTAAAATTGACATATTCTCTAATATTTGAACTCAATTTGCTTCTCATGCAAACACTGTGAAACGTAGAAACAGGTAAGATAATAGGGAGCTTAAGCACGAGTAACTATGAGGACGACGCCGTGGTCAGATCCGCGAAGGCCTGGGTCTGACGTCGTCGCTCTCCCGCCAAATTTTAATTTGTTAAGCACGGATGCTGTTTTGACAGGACGCCTCCATTCTCAGTTCCTGATACACTTTTGTATCTGTTCTGTTATGGCCAGTTTCTGTACTACGATGCTCATCTTATTACTGATGAGGATTTTATAATCTTGTACGAAGTGTTTTCTTCACGAAACCCGGATTTTCCTTATGATTCGTACGATCGCTTTCACTTGGATAACATGAACGACGACGAATGCAAAGTCGAATTTAGAGTAAGGAAAAGGGATCTTCCAACACTGGCTCAAGCTCTTAAGATTCCACGCTCATTTCAACTTTCTCAGAGGAGCGTTGTAGATGGTATGGAAGGCCTTTGCATGCTCTTGAAGCGACTTGCATATCCCTGTAGATATGGAGACCTCATTTACCGTTTTGGACGTCCAGTTCCCGTTTTTAGTATGGCTACAAATCATGTTCTCGATTACATTTACAATACTCACAGTCATCTCATAACACAATGGAATCACACACTGCTGAGCCCTCGTGCTTTAGAAGTATACGCAGAAACTATCCACGGAAAGGGGGCTGCATTGGAGAACTGTTTTGGATTTGTGGATGGAACTGTCCGACCTATAGCTCGACCAGATGATCACCAGCGTATCATGTATAATTGGCATAAGCGAGTACACGCTTTAAAATTCCAGTCACTCGCCCTACCGAATGGACTGATTGGTAACCTATTTGGACCAGTAGGTAAGTGAAAATTATGTGTTTCTTTTGTTGGAATCCAGCCTGCAGGCTTACCTTCCTTCTCTATAAATTTAAATTATAATCGAACATTCACCTCATTGACTTCCCTCCAGTTCTTACGACGCCAGCCTACAGTGCAATCTTGTAAACAGGTCCTGCTCCATTTTACTAAAATAGACAATTAAGACCAGCCTCTCATTTTGTAGACTGAATAAAAACAAGCAGATCTAAATAATTTCGATGCAACAAGAAGTGTGAAATAGTTAAAATAATAATAACAAAAATCATGTAAGGGAAATGGAATGTTCTCTCATCTACCTGTACCCTACATCAGTGTTATAAAGGTCATGCTTTCAAATGGTATATTGACTCCTTGACCAAAAACAGTATTCATAACGAAAGCCTGCATATTATTAGAAAATAGATCACTTGAAATAGATTGACTTACACTCCATCTTACCAACAAACATCTTTAATCTATTATCTTTATCTTGTAATACGATATTCCCTTTTTTTTTTTGAGGGCAAGAGGCATGATGCCAGTATGCTCAAAGATTCTGGACTACTACAAGATCTTGAACAATATGCATTTTCAACAACAGGGCAGCCAATGTGCATATATGGAGACCCTGCCTACCCACTAAGGGTTCATCTGCAGGGCCCCTTTAGAGATGCTCACCTCACCCCTCAGAAGCAGCTTTACAACCAGTCAATGAGCTCTGTGCGAACATCTGTTGAATGGCTATTTGCAGATGTCCAAAACTACTTTAAATTTATAGACTTCAAGAAAAATCTGAAAGTGGGGCTCAGTAGCGTTGGTAAAATGTATGTAGTATCTGCCTTACTACGAAATGCCCTTACATGTTTATATGAAAATGAAACCTCACAGTATTTTGAGCTAGATCCTCCAAGCCTGCAAGATTATTTTGTTTGACTCTTAAGAATTTTTTGATAAGAGAATACTTGTATGAACCTTAGAAAAACTAAAGATCTTTTATTCCAATTAAGACCAGCCTCTCATTTTGTAGACTGAATAAAAACAAGCAGATCTAAAACAGCTGTAAATACCGTGTTAGCCTCCAGCCATGGGTGTCTACATGTGCCCACAGTACTCCCCACTTGACGGGTGTGGAGTACTGCGGGCACATCAAGACACCCATGGCTGGAGTCTAACACTGTATGTATTACTTTCCATACATGTCACCTTGGTGTAACATTAATGAAAACGATTTATTAATATTATTATTTTTTGAAAATTTCAAAGCTGTACAGGGAACTCAACTGTAACACTGGTGGTTATGAAACTTCAAAGTCAAACATTGTTTCCTTCTAATAAAAAGGAGAAAAAACATCTCGTTGTGTGTATCAATTAAAAAAAAACATCTTGATGTAAGTGATATAACAAAAATGTTTAGCACTATAAAGATCATAGTTAACCCTTTTACTCCCACGATCTGAATGTTAATTCTCCTCACTGACTGTCATACATTTCTTTGTAAAGTTAGTTCACAGAATTTGGTGTTACATCAAACAATATCACCTAGTTGATGATTTTCTTTATTCTGCCAATGTATTGATAATGTAAGGAGAAATTACATATTGATCACTCCTGGGAGTGAAAGGGTTAAATAGATGCCTTAAAGGGGAAGTATCACGAAAATTTGCTGTCATTTAAAAACCCAAAAATGTTTGACTGTCAGAAGAAACATCGAAATAATTGCCAAGTTTGTTGAAAATTATCACCCCAGTGCAATAAAACTGTCGATTAGTGCCTCTGGCCAGAGACAGAGTAGGCCGATTTGGGTTGAAACTTGAAAAATATTAGGCTAATGCTTTTCAAGTTCTCGCATTTTTGTTTCCAAAATGCGCTAGAACAGATCACGAGTTGTTTCTTTCAAGAACTGAGTTGATTTTGTTCCTCTCGTCATTCTAGAATTATTTGGCAGGTGATTGGAGGTCTTATTTCATCATTTTTAACAAAAGATATCAAAAACCCCATGATACTTCCCCTTTAAAGTCAGCCAGAGAAAACAACACCCTGATTTAATTTTCAATAACATCAACTTCTAAAAATACACAACATTGCCGCCATACAGCATTATTGAAGTATTTTTCCAAAAGGGGAACCATGTACAGTAGAATACTTTCTTACAATCCAATATCCTGTTTGTTCAGGGATCTTTCCTGGTAGCAAATTTTTCAAACAAGGCAAGCATTGCTTGTGATTGTTGTTGCTGTTGAGTTACAATCGACTGCATGGTTTGAAGTTGCCTCTCCTGCTGTCTCTGCTGTTCTTGCTGTTGTCTTTGCTGATCCTGGTGTTGCTTCTGGATCATCTGCAGCATGTCTTGCTGTATTTTAAGTTGCTGTTCAGACAAATGGGTAATTCTTCCCTCCTCTTGCTTTTTCAGTTCTATTTCCTCTTTCCTTAAAGCAATTTCTTGCTCTGACCTCTCTTGTAGGTAGCTCACAGCATCACCAACACTCTTTCTGCTCTTTTTGGGTTGAGCTTCCTCATTGCTACTCTTTCTTTTCTGGCTTTCACTCAATTTCTCCATGGCTTTTAACCTCATTTTCTCTGCACTCTCTTTTTCTGCCTTGGCTTTTTTCTTTTTGGTCTCATCTTCCTCTTCTGCCACTTCTTCTTTCTCACAAATTTCCTCAAGAATTATATCTATTTCAGTCATTTCTGGATCGATTCCACTAGCTCTCTCCTCTGACCTCATTTTTTGCTTGTGCTTCTGCATCAAAAGCTTTAAACGATCTCTTAGGGATTTTGGTGCAACAATAAATTTACAGCTGGATACTTCATTCAACTTTTCAGAAAGCTGTGACCAAATTTTTCTCCTTTCAGAGCTACCTTTGCGAGTGGAATAGAGATCTGAGCAAAGGACCTCTCTTAAAAATATGGCATCATGCTCCGGTTTCCACTGCATTACTCTAAAAATAAATCAACAGAAAAATGTCAACTGCCATATCTATTTGATTGGTAACGTTTGTTTGCCCTATGAATGAACAAAGAAATTATACTTTCTAAAATGTATTTAAAAACGGCTTTCACGGAGGTTAAATAAGAATAAGCAAACTTAACCATGTTGACTGCACCAGAAAAACTGCAGAAAACTTTTCCCGTAAGCTTACATTTACACTTGATTGCAAAATAAAATAACCTTTAAAAACACCGTCTTTCGTATAGACAGGCAAATAATGAAATAGTGACATATATGGGTTTCTATTTATTACCCTTCTTTTAAAATGCTAAAATGCGGTCAATGCAATATGTCTGTTTTTCTCATTCGCAGATAAAATATTTCATTCTACTTACGATTTGACGGGAGGTTTGCTTGCTGCATCTTGCTGACTTGCCATTTCTATCTTCTAAAAACTGTTTCAAAAAGGCAGAAACTGTTCTCAAACTAAACTAAAAATATAATTGAGCATCGATTGAAATCGTATGAACCAAAACGAAAAGTAAAAAAAACCTACAAAAGCAATGAAATCTCATAAATCACTCACATTTCACTACGCCGTCAAAAACTTGAAACTCGCGTCGCCGCCGGCAAGAGGACATTGTTTGTCAGGGGTATGTCATGCGCAATGGACCTAGTCCCACTCTCAACCGCTCATTGACGGCGGCGTCGTCTTGAAAAGTCCTCGTGCTTAAGCTCCCTAATTTTTCACACGCCTGGATACCGAAATAAACGATTAAATGATTCTTCGACTTCAGAGGTATTCGTTGACGTTTGACTTTCCGGGGACAAGTCCATCAGTAAATTCTCTATGGTATCAAGAAAATGAGTGTTCTAAAATGACCTTAGGTCTATAATCACTATAGTAATAATTTTGACTGGCAAATACTTCGACTCGACAAGGTTTGTTTACGTTTTTCAAAGGATGCGCTTCTCAGCGCGAGACTTGTGATGGTGTGATATGCAAATCGGCTAAGAAATGGTATCTAATGCGCATGTGCACCAGGTGACTGTGTCCTTTTAAATCACGATCAGCCGAAGCGTGAATAACTCGCTTCACTATCCATCGGTCACTGGTTCGCAAATTTCATCGCAACCACCTGAAAATCGCTCGTTTACCAGCTCAAATCTGCCTCTCTTGCTGCTACATCATGGGTAGAGCCAACGGTGAAGATACCAGATTTGAAATCAAAGCTTAGCGACCGCCTCCGCTCGACAAAAACAGCGCTCGGTCGGGGTGGGACGGCACTATTGCCGACATGCAAGTCAACACGCTGCTAGGGTACGCTGCGTCAGATTTCACCGGAAACCGCGAACGCTCGATGGGTTATTTGAAAACCCGGGAAAAGCTGCAAACGCAAAATCGAATTTCAGTTTTGAACTATCAACGTTCATTTTGTCCTGGGCGCCAGTCTGATAAGCAGTTCGTTGAGTTCGTTGGTGAAATTCGTCGCTCAAACAGTTCAACAGTTCTTTTCAGAGCTAAAATTCAAAATTCTTTTCAGAGCTATCCTTCAGTGGTTCTATTTAGATTTAGAACAGCCAGTAACCCATCGAGCGTTCGCGGTTTGCGATAAAATCTGACGCAGCATACCCTAGCAGCGTGTTGATTTGAATTGTAGGCAATAGTGCCGTCCCACCCCGACCGAGTGCTGTTTTTGTCGAGCGGACGCAGTCGCTAAGCTGTGATTTTCAAATCTGGTATCTTCACCGCTGGCTATACACATGATGCAGCAGCGAGAGAGGGAGATTTGAGCTGGTAAACGAGCAATTTTTTTAGACGGTTGCGATGGGATTTGTGAACCAGCGACCAACGGACAGTGAAGCGAGTTATTCACGCTTCGGCTGATCGTGATTTGAAGCGGCTACGTCTATTCCTCGGGAATACTTTGGCCTTCGCGGTACGATGGTTCGATTCTGAACCAGCCAGCCTCGTGTTTTTTTCCTAATGGATCACCACCACCAGCGCTAACTCGCTGAAAACGCTTCAAAACGGCCTCAAACGCCGGGAAACAACAAGGAATACAACACAGATACAAGGTGAGGCAGTTTTATTCACAGAGCATTAAATTTTAGGTATTTAAATCAAACCCGTAAAATTCCCATACAAACCTTTGTAAATCGAATCTTTGTAACACAACACCGCTCGAAGGCAAGAGTCACCTTCGCGTACGTGTCATTTATTCCTCTTATTCCGCACTTGGGCCGCATGTGGTACAACAGGAACGCATAACTCCAGTGCAGATGTTGATTGTAATAAGGTTAAGCGATCGCACAAGTGCACATTTAATCCCTTCTATTTTTTTATTGAACGCTCTTTCAGATGTTAACGAGTGTGAAGAGGAAACGCACCGCTGCAGTACCGAAGACGCGTGCATTAACACCAAAGGATCATTCAAATGCAGAGGTAATTCTATATTCAGTATAGTAGAAATATATTTGTTATGAGTTTCTTTGCGTCAAACCAAAAAACAAAAAAAAAAAACAGGCTAGCACTGGAGAAAATACATCACGGGCAATATTATCGGTGAATGCAAAAGAGCAAATTTTCCATATAGAGGACGGAGCATACACCACAAAATGCAAAATACAAAAGGCGAAACTCATGGGAGAAAAAAAAAGAGATAACTTCGACCAAACGATGCAATAATAATGCACTACAATAAATTGTGTTTGGCTTTTTCCAAATCATGTTAGCAATAAATAATTACCTTTTCCCCAATGTTAGTATTTTGTTACTACGACCTAATAATACTAAGTTATCTCCTGTTCTAGTTCCATATCCCGTCGCCTTTTTTCCCCTCAATATCTCGTATGGCACCAAAGAAATCAACGATCGATTGCGAGTAACCCAAAGAAATCATCAGAACGTTCACCTTGCTCAAGGTCCCGACGGTAGAGCTAACAGCTCTTTTGAGTTCAAAGGAACGTCGGATAGCTTCATCGAGTTTTCCAACAGCCCTGGGCGAGCTTTAGGTGAACTTTACTCGATAACAATGTTATGCTGGTTGTACTATAATGGTCAAAACGGACCTATCTTCAAATACCAAAAAACTGGAAACGGCAGAGTCACTCTAGGGGTATTCAACGGGAAACTCTTTGTCCGCTTTACCGAAAAAAAAACCACCTTGATGAACACCTCTCTAGCAGGTGGCTGGAAGTTTGTTGGTGCTTCCTACAGCGAAAAGTCTGATGAAGTCAAGTTATGGGTTGATGGAGTCATGGTCTACAAGCGCGAGATTGATGCAGGTCTTAGACTGAGTATTCAGGGAAATGTCCGAATGGGAGCGAGCAATAAGTGGTTCTTTAAGGGAAGGATCGCCCAGATGCAAGTGTACAACTTATCTTTGACTCAAGAACAAATTCGGGCAATACAAGAAAAAACTCAACGTCCAGGTGAGAAATATGCCTTATTGACCAAGTTCATTTTCTCGTTTTTATAGATAGAGACAAAGTCGGCGTCCATAAGCCGCAAAAAAAGAACGAGGCCAATATCCGCCGTCTTCACTGAACAAGCATTTATTATATTGCTTTGCCTTCAAAATCAAATACGTCGCGGGTAGGGCAAAAAGTGAGTGTCCAGCTAGCAGTTGAGTTTCGTCGTTAGTGAGAGTGACGTTACAAGATTAACTACAGATGAAATGTCAAGTGGCAGATTAGTTTTGTTACAATAGGTGTTAAGTGGTTTAGTGATTTTGCAACGTGACCTTTTAGGTCTGGGTGCGTTAGTTGTGACACTAAGTGGTGTATTATCTGGGGGTGTGGAGGAAGTGGGATGATCTCGATACGGTAAGTTTGGTTAGAACGAGTAGAAATGTTTTTACGCAGTCGACGGTTAAAAAGTTACAATTCTAGAGATTGATCCCTAGAAGATAACTTAGTGTTATAGTAATTAAAACATTGCTTACTGCCGTTCTTACGTAAACTTTCTTTTTTCAAAGCGAGTTGTTCTTCAAGTATTTTTATGATCTTGCGACATTCTTGAGTGAGTAACTTGAGGTTTATACGCCCAGAAATGATTGTTAGTAAAAATTGTGGGACATTAAAAAAACCACACACTGTTCGAAAACAGTAGGGGACGTGGTCCCCGGTGTGGTGGTCTACCTCTACTTCTGATTTCATCTATCTTTCGAAATCAGGGTGGGTTGGGTGGGTGGGTGGGTGGGCGTAGTCACAATATGAATTGACAGAGGCTTCCAGCGGCGCCTTTTAATGTTGACGGCCGATCTCGGCCCACAGAAAATTGTAAACCGATTTGAGAGTATGTGATATGCTTGGTATATAAATACATTATCATTACCATTAAATTTATCTTTATAAGGAGCGTTAACTCGTGATAAATTAAAATTGTTTTTTTTTTTAGTTATTGATGAGTGTGCAAAGGGAATCCACACCTGCATGGTTAATGCCACGTGCATTGACACCAAGGTGTCTTACAGCTGCAAGTGTAAACCGGGATTCGTGGGAGATGGACACAACTGTTCAGGTAATTAGTTAAGTACCGTAAACTTACGAATATAACCCCTTAGAAAATTAATCTCCCTTCTCATTAAAAAAAGGTAAGCCCCAAATATCAGAGGCAACCATTGTTTCTATAAAAGGCTTCCATGCATATAACCTTAAATGGGTCTATTTTTGGGGATTAGCCTTTAAGGGCCTCGGTTCCTTCCTTCTCGGTGCAATCGAGTAGACGAGCACGATAGAACTGACGATGCCTTCTAATAAAGAGGTATTTTTTTGCGTGGTGCATGGCTATGCGGAAAAAGTAGATCTTAGTTAGGGCTAGTCCTGGCCAATCTAATTAGGAACACTAAGCTCTTTTTGAAAGTTTTCTGGTAGACATACAGTCCTAGCGAAAACGCTCGAAACGAAGGCAGTGGTATATCTGATAATTTGCCTAGTTTCCTAATAATAGAACACATTACGCACAGGAAATGAAAACTAAGTTACAAAAAAGTTAGATACAGACAAGTCAATAATCAGTCAATTGACAAACTATGTCTTGAATTAGAAAGTGAAGATTGGATCAGCATGTGTAATAACAGTGATTGTCAAGAAGCTTTCAGCTGTTTTCAAAGGAAGAGATATAAATAATATAATGAGAGGATGCTTTTGTTTAGCCAAAGTAGTAAAAACGTAAATAATAATAACACGCTGTGGATACCCATCGGTATTTTTGTTTAACGAAAAGTTCAAATAATCTTAAACAGTCTTGAAGTTATAAAGGAAACAATCAACAAAAGCAAATGCAAATTAGAAATAAGTTCACATTTTAAAGATAACGGTGAAAGAATTTCTGATCCACAAGAAATAGCCGAGACAATTAATGAATGCTTTGTTAATAATGTTGGACCGAGTCTGGAACCTACCGAGCAATTTACTTCTTACCTAACCAAGAGTAATATCAACTCCGAATTTTTAGATCCATTCACAGATAAAGAAATAGAAGAGGAACTTTATAGGTTAAACGGATGGTAAATCTTGTGTTTACAATGAAATTTCACCAAAAGACATACGAAATCGAAATTAAACAAATACCACTCACTCATTGATCTGGAAACATGACAGGACGCAGGCGGGCTCGACTGTAAGTTCCGCAAAGGAATGCTAGTAGAATCTACTAGCATTCCTAACATTCCTCAAATTAAGACTCACCCGGTTTCTTTTCTTTTGGGACTTGCAAGGTGTCGTAATCTGTTTTTATGTCATGGAGGATGTAATTAAATCGAAAACAAACCAGGCAGGGTATAGGAATATGATCTGGACTACATGTCACATCAAGAAGTGCCAAGAAATAAAAACGTGATGTGAAATTAGAGTAAATGCAAATGTACAATGTAATTGCGCTACTCGAAATGGCGGACGCGGCCGACTAAAATAGCTCGCAAAGGCGGACCATTTACTGGCGCAGAGATACTCATGAAGAAAGGTTAAGGCAGAAGAGAGGAAGGAAAAAGAGAAGACGTGAGAAGGAAAGAGAGGCAAGAAATGCTGTAACGGGATCCTGCAAATGATTTGACAGTGTAAATATACGGTTTCGATTACGAAACAATCACGCGCATAACAGGACACAGGCGTTCTCTACTGTCAGTAACGTGGTGCAGAATTTACTAGCATTCCTAGATTATTCTGTTTTGAGACCACAAAATTGTACGCCGAAAGAATATGATCTAAATTTAACCATCGAGCAAATGATACGTTTTTTGAAATGAAGTGCAACAATTTCTCGGAGTATATTCAAGCGCGCTATTAAATCACCTTGAGACACGGTTAGAAGAAACATAAAAAAAGACATCGTGAGCTTGGGAGTGAAATCCTGAAAAAAGTGATCGCACGAGTGTTATTGTCAACACAGTACAATGACAAATGCATTAATTATGGTGAATCTTGAAGAATATGCATATTCATGGCACTACCATAGTAAACAGTTGCTCTCTATTAGTTTAAATTTACTTTAAAGTATTATCATATTTGTAAGAAAAAAGTTGAGCCGGGTAAGGGAGTCTTATGTGGACAAAATGATCAGATCCCATGGCATTTGGCGAGCGGTCCTGTTAATGTTATGACTAGTTGTCTCTCTTCACTTATAATCTGCGATACCAGATACACTATTTTTCGAAGAGGCTAAAAGAACGCGAAAATTGAGTACGATATTTGCACCGGAAAAAAAGTTAACTTTTAGACGAAAGCAAAATGCACACGCACTTTTTCAAAGAAGAAACACCAGACTGGCCCCGCAGAACAAGCGTTATTTTTCGTGTGTGTTTCGCGGGCGAGCGCAAAACGCGAGGAAAACACGCACTACAAGTCACGCGCGACAGGAGTTGTGAGAAGAAAAGAATAGACATGTACATGTATATGCCTACCTCTGTCTTGTTCCATCATATTAACGATGCTATAGTAAACTGTACAAGGAGAAACAACCTTCAGTCTTGTGGAAATAACTCACTTCATTTTATTTTAGAGCGTGTAAGTAAGGGGGGAAGGGGGGGGGGGGTATCCACCATTCTGATCGATATCAATTGACCGATGCCTGGCTACACTGGTGACTGCATTGCCACATCATACCATTTAAAATTAAAGGCAGTGTTTCTGTATTAGAGTTTTTTTACGTTACATCAGACCGTGTCAGGTGGGTCACTCGCCGTTCTGATGGATAAAAAATTAAAGGCTGAATTGCTGTATTAGCGTTTTTTACGTTACATCAGACCGTATCAGGTGGGACACCCGCCGTTCTGATGGATAAAAAATTAAAGGCTGAGTTGCTGTATTAGAGTTTTTTACGTTACATCGGACCGTATCAGGTGGGACACCCGCCGTTCTGATGGATAAAAAATTAAAGGCTGAATTGCTGTATTAGCGTTTTTTACGTTACATCAGACCGTATCAGGTGGGACACCCGCCGTTCTGATGGATAAAAAATTAAAGGCTGAGTTGCTGTATTAGAGTTTTTTACGTTACATCGGACCGTATCAGGTGGGACACCCGCCGTTCTGATGGATAAAAAATTAAAGGCTGAATTGCTGTATTAGCGTTTTTTACGTTACATCAGACCGTATCAGGTGGGACACCCGCCGTTCTGATGGATAAAAAATTAAAGGCTGAGTTGGTGTATTAGCGTTATTTGTTTTGTTACACGAGACCATGACACCGATATCAACCTTGACATTGGCTGTGCATTTTTTTTATTTTGCATTTAATTATTTTTACGAGTTTGCTTCATAGTTACTTCCTTCATTATTTCACCAGCTATATAGTTGCGTGTTTTTTATTGCTTTTTTGTAAAATACTGACCTCACTGATAAAAGTGTTCTATATAGTCCCCTCATTATGGTTTTATCTGGTGTGAAAATACATCTACAATTTGGACATTTCGAGCACAAAGTGAATTTGTCGTGCCCCCTGTTCTGAAAGTGAGTATGGATTGTTCCATTTCATTGTAAGTTCAGGAGTATAAATTTTAAGGGCCGCTCTGCTACACTATGAATTTTATGGCGCCTACCCCCGGAACAATAACCCGGATGATGCACAATGCAAGATCATGTTGGTCGTGTTTATGTTAAGCGTGAATATTCAAAATTGTGGTTGTCTAGGCAAATGCTCTTCTGTGATAACTTACGTCTTCTTGACTAAGCGAGACTTACCTTGGTTCTGTCCCTTGTATTTCCTTTGTTTCAATGCCTACCATTTCGCATAATTAACACGCGCCAATTCCAAAGCAGAAGAATACGTCTCTCAGGTTATGGCTTCGCATCTCTCCGGCTTCGCTTTCATTAGCGGCTCTTAGCAATCGCTTCCTTTTATTTCTTGCTTTGGGCATCTTCCTTTTTTTTTCTCTAATGAACTTCCACGCGACTTTTGTGGCATGATCGATCACAATTTCGGAAGGGCGCGCTTCCTTCTCGTTCCCGCTAAACAGTGCCGTAATATAATTACGCGATCGCATTTCAAGATGCTTGTATATGTGCCCGCGTTTCCACACAGTGATAGTTATTATCCAAATTTGAAAAGCCAGCGGCTTATCGCAAAACAATAGAAACATCAGCTGGGAATGTTGTGTTCCTGAAGTGAATGTACAACTAGTAGATCTAAAGGCCCGGTCAAAAAGGATGGCGATTAGCTTCCGAGCTTTTTGCACAGGACGCATCGTACGACATTTAGGCTAAAATTTTTTTTCACCATACAATTGCAGCGAAATTCGCGCAAATCGATCTTGTTGATTCATTACAAAACAAAGTACGTGGCCAAGCAAAGCGTCATACAATCTTGGTGATTTTGCCAACGCGTCGCTTTTATATAATTAAAGGTATATATATTTTTTTTGATCGGTATGATCAACAATTGCTTGGTACCTCTCATTAGACGGTACGTACATAAGCACTGGCAGGCCACAGACTTATTTAATTCGAATTTATCCTCGCCATCTTCTTATATGAGGTCGAGGAGAAATGCAGTAATTTTGTATCGAGTTACGATATTCAAAAACACTGTCCAGATCGCAAAGAAAGAAGTGAGAATAACATGAGCCGTTCATTCTCTGTCATATTGAATGAGATTACAGACGCCTCAAGGAACCACAAAGATTAAATCTCTGCGTGACGTCGTACTTACAGTAGACTTCCACTGCGTCCTCTCATGAACTCAACAGAGGAGCAGCTGTCGAAAAGAAAAGCTTACCGGTTGATCTAAAGAAATCAAGATCTTATAGAACTTTTAACAGTTCACTGAAATTAATAAATATATGTTCAAAAATAATTATCTACAGTGGGTATTAGATGCAGTAATAAGATACTTAAGCCTTACACAATTGTGTCATAATTTCATTGCTGCTATTACATCCGTATCTTGACGTTCACTACTGTGCTAAGTAATTACGAAGAGTCTTTTCAAAAGCTTTGCAGAACTTGCTTAAGATTTCCCAGCCTGAAACAACAATGTTTTGTCAAAACCATTAAATAAATGATGCAAACTATGTGACGCTAGGCATATAAAGAAACTTCTTCAAGATCTCCATCTCCCTTGACGAAAATATTCGGACAGGAGGATCAGAAAGCTTTTGACTTTCCTCCTGCCCCTCGTTCAAAATAGTTTTGAAGTTCGCACGATTATCCAGGCTTTTTTTTTTCAGCGGAGAGGAACGTTGGATAGGGGCGGGGGTAGGGGAGTAGGGTGGAGAGTTGTTGTATAAATTAAAACACAAGAGTTTTTTCCAAGACTCTAGGTTACCATTTCATACGCAAAGGTAGCTTCGTTACGTCATTCAACGATGCTTTTTAGAGTTATTCTCACACGGATGGCCAGAACAGGTTACTTTAACTGGAGAAGTAAAGAAATACGTCATACTATCACTATTTTTAGCTGAAATTACATTTTGATAACTTTTAATATTGATTCTTTGCATACACTCTCTATTTTCAGAGTTAAACTCAACAATATTATCGCGAAACAAGTATTATTATGAACATCTTGGCAATTTTCTAGAGATACAGATTGAGAAGAATGCCCGTTGGCTGCTATGCTACCGCGCCTCTTTGCATGGCTGGCAGGTCAGCATCTTTCACGACAAATGCGATGACAAAGAAAATACTGTTACCATCATAAAAAAGGGGAATTACGTTTTTGGTGGATACACAGACATCACTTGGGGTAAGACAGTAAAGTTCAATCGCTTTGCTTGTTGTTGTCGTTGTCCTACATTGCTTTTTGGGTAACAGTGTTAGCAACACCAAGGGAAGTAAATATTTTAGGAACACAATGCAAACACGCTGGTCGCATCAGACTTTAAATAATCTATCGTTTCTTTAAGTATTATACAAAGTGCTACTTACAACAGGAGTTGTTCCACTGAGAGAGTGACTTCAGTGCGCTTCATATGCCTTTCACTAGGTATACTGAAGCCGCAAGCTTGAAATCAGTGGAAAGGTCGCTAGAATGTTGATCTGCTCGATGAATGGGGATAGGTCAGCAATTTGTTAGTGGCACTCTGAAAAGCTTAAAGTAGTGGTAGTTTTTGTTTAAAAAATCTTAATTCAACATTGTATTAAAATTCAATCTGTACTTTCAATAAGCTGTTCTTTCAAAAGAAACTTTACGTGGTGGCCAATGGTCTATGCTATAGTGATTTGTAGGTTTCTTTTATTCATTCAGTTACTCTGGATTAATAACCAGGAAATGACTGGCTGGCTGCCTGTCGATCTGTCTGACTGATTAACTGGATGATTTAGTGCAGGGGTTAATGAGAAAAAAGTATTGTATTAAGAAAAACCTACATTCACTTTTCCTTCAGAACCCAGAAAAGGCAATGGAGACTATGGCACCACCACTGAGGCCTTTATTTTTTCTCTTCGAAACGAGGAAGCCCTTGGTCCATTCAAAAGCAAGGTGAAAGAAGGAAAAAACGCCATTTACAGGCACCCAGATTTTGGTCCAGTGTTTGGTAAAGAAGACATCGCAATTACTGATATGGCAAACGAGAGCAAACAAGCCCACACATATTTCGGCGAACACGACATATATAATGTCCCAAGAGGTGTGGGAGAGAGTACAACAATTCTTGCTGGGACTTCCTACTTCATCCTAGATGACTGGGAGGTCTTCTATCTTGCTTGAACGCCCTTAGGAATAAGAATAAGGTAGACGTAGTAGTAGTAGCAGCAGCAGCAGCAGCAGCAGCAGCAGCAGCAGCAGTAGTAGTAGTAGTAGTAGTAGTAGTAGTAGTAGTAGTAGTAGTAGTAGTAGTAGTAGTAGTAGTGGTGGTGGTGGTGGTGGTGGTAGTAGTAGTAGTAGTAGTAGTAGTAGTAGTAGTAGTAGTAGCAGTAGTAGTAGTAGTAGTAGTAGTAGTATTAGTAGTGCTGATAAACCGGGGCCCATTGTCTGAGACCACTCGATCAGGTACCCCGAACCTTGCAAAGTGTGCTTTCATGAGCTCTACTACTATTGCTGTGAGTGTTTTGGGTAGTACAGTCGAACCTGTATATAACGGCCCTGTATTAAGCGGCCACCCTCTATTAAGCGGCCAGTTTTTAAAGTCTCGATTGCTTGCTCTTACAAACGCTGTATTTGTAAGCTGTATTAGGCGGCCACCCCTATTAAGCGGCCGCGGCCACCCTGTAGAAGTCCTATGTTTGTCTTTCTTTGTTATTTTTACCTGTATTAAGCGCCCACCCTTGAATGGAAACTAAGCCATATGTTATCTTATGCGGTATTTTATTGTGTTTAAAATGCAATCCAGCATCACTATAAAGAAATAACATGTACAAAGCTACTGTAAGCTGATACTCGGCCGTTAAATATAGTTAACGCTTTTCAGATGTCCGCAATGTGCTGAAGTACAGTACCATATCACGAACGCTAAAGAAAGTTTGTTTTGAATATGCTTCACTCTTTAGCAAGAAATTCCTCTTTAATTAACTTGTTCTTCAGCCATGTGACATTGAACATTGAGCGTAACAACTATGAAACGACGGAATGAGATATTTTGTTGTGAACTGTAAGTCATAGAAATAGAGCACTGTATACCGTAGGAGAGAAGAGGACAATTTATTGCATAGTACTTTTACACAATGTTACGTATATTATACCGTTAAGTTACAAGTTGGCACTGAACTTTGTTTAAAGTATTGATCACTTGAAAGAGTGTTGATTGTCCTATTGTTTCCTTGCATGAAGTGCTTTTGTATGATACGCCATTAAAATTGACATTAGACCACGCCCAGTGAGTACTTTTAGTGATCCTGTATTAAGCGGTCACCTGTATTAAGCGGCCAGTTACTCAAGTCCCGAGGGTGACCGTTATATACAGGTTCGACTGTATATCAATCTCTATCCAGTCGCTGTAGTGACATGTAGTGCGTATTAAAGTTTGGCTATTGTTATGGTTGAGTTTTGGAAGACAATAGGGCTTTTGTTTCTCATTATAAGCGACTCTTTAATTGTCTCTCATCTAAGTACAATTCGTGCTTTAGCCTGCGAGCAAGCTCGTTGGGAAGAGGGGCCACGAGAGCTTGCTCGTAGGTTATTCGTACTTTTGATTGAGGTTTCGCTCCATAGGTAAGAACACACGTGTATCAGAAGAGACCCCTCGAAGACGGTAAAGGGCGTGATATGAAGTCGCACGCCCATTGATCACGCTCGATTTTATTTTACAAAACTTGGTTTCTTGTTTTAGTAGCTGATCATTTAATTCTTTCTGACTGAAGAAAGATAGGAGTTTAGAACACCAGAATAGAACTCGCTTGTATTTGTTGAAAAACCTATTTCATGAACCGTTTTCGTCGCGAACACACACAGTCTTTAACAGAAAACACATTTAACGAATCGATTTTTGTTGGAAATTACATTGCCTAAACTTGCCTAATTTGCTGAATGTTTTTGAACAACACCAGTCGCGGCAAACCGTTAGCAATCAAAGTTGGCTTGCCCCACTTTTTTTTGCTTGAGAGATTTTATTGTACGCGTGTATATCTCTGTGAAGATTGTGTTGCCTTAACGCGATGAATTGCTGAAAGACGGGGAATTAAAAATACATAATAGAGTATGAACATTTTTCTACTGTTGACGTTTTGTGGGTAGTCGCGTCGAAAATGATTTTTTAAAAGTTTTGCAGCACGCGCACATTGAAGTGAAATGTGCATAAGTTAATTGTTTGTTGACGATTTATGAGACAAAACCTGAAGAACAATGGAGCCATAACGCGCGAATTTCGACACCGCTTAAAGCAACCAGGCTAAATGAATCCGTGTTTTGTTTGACTTATTGTATGAAGTAGATTGCTTTTGAGTTATTTTTATTTAAACGCAAACTTATCTATAAAAGTATTTCGCAAGCGGGCGCGAGGAAAACGATTTATGTTAAGCCGCTCGCGAGTAAACTAAAGGTGAAGCTTGCACGATTTATTGCTCAAGGCGTTCGGAACAATAACGTGATAAAGGCGCAAACTTTGAAAGCGCTACGAGGAACAAGGCTTAATGGCTCAGTTTCAGTTTCTCTCATCGCAATCGCGATTGTAATAATTGCGTGGTCGTACTAATTTATTACGGCTTTCTATGATAGCAGCAGTAGCTAGAATCCACTAGAGATATTAACTTTTTTTCACTGATGTATTCAACGTTCTATAATTGTAACGTTACAAGTTAAAGCAAACCTAGTTGTAAGTGCTGCGTTTGTGTTCGCGTTTGTAACAAAGAGCGACTGGTGAGGCGCGAATTTTGAAAGCAATTCATGGAACAACGCTTAATGGCCTAGTTTTTGTTTAGTTCATTGCAAAATTGTTTTGGGGTCGTTCCAGTTTTTTACGGCTTTCTACAAATCCTAGCTCGGAGGGCATGATGAGGACGTCGGCTTTTTAGCGGCTGTTCTGTCCTGAGGTGTTTACTTTTAAAATTTCTGAAAATTTTTTGGGCCTGAAAGACTTGATTTTTAGAGATGACAATTTCATAAATATAAGCACTCGGTTAGTTTGCATGTTTAAAAATGCCTGAACGAGAACTCTTGGAAGCCTTGAGACATTTGCACGAGTGAACTGTTCACGTCACAAATTCCCCAGCCCTCTCCCGTTAGATTATTTCTGCCTCGACAATTGCTTTCACACCCCACTATCCCAAAGGAGGTATGTAACACTAAAGTCGGGTACGAAGATATTTGAATTTCGCGGTCGGTGATCAGGCTACACTTCGGTAATCGCAACCTTCGTTAAACAAACAATAGAGGCACTTTCCCTTAAACAATAGTTCATCGCAAAAATGACCATAAAAGGAGAGAAAATGTGTCCTATTGTCAACCCGAAAAGTCAACTCAAAGTTTGATACGGACTTAGTGCTATTTTCCTTCCCGCATCAGGATATCTTGTCTAATTAAGGACCATAGTCTACCTGAAATATCATGGCTAAACATGGGCTCTTTTGGCGCTTGACTAGCATATTGAGCACACCCTGAGCATGAAAGCACGTATTCCTGATTTCCGAAGTCATACCAGGCCAGAAGAGGGACACCTTGACTCTTCGAATGCATGAACCTGCTCCAAAGTGTGTTTTGTGGATTTTGTCTAACATGGCCGGTCTCATTGACTTTGGAATGACTGCCTGCTGCCCTTTCTACACTGTCCCATCTGCACTGCCAGAGATAATTCATCTTTGAAGGTGAGGTAAGGCTGCACTAAGAGATCCTAATTTTCGTTTGTTAGTTGGCCAACCAGTCATTATGAGGAAGGACAGCCTCTGCAGTTCTGTGTCCCTTGCAGTCTGCTCTCGCAGATTTTTCAGGGTAACATTGGAGATGCCTGAGTTGTCTAAGGTCATAGTTTCCAATTCCACTCTAAAGATGTGTTCTCCAAAGAGATTAGCTGCAGAGAGTTGAGGTTGAGGAGCCCTTCAAAGAGTGCCTAGTATGACTTGGTGTACTCCTTTCTTGTAGGTCACAACGAATGACCATCGTTGGAGCCTCATGCGCATGGCTTGCAGACACCTCGGTGTTTTGTAAAGGGGTTTCTAGAAAATTGTTTCAAGGGGTTGAGGATCTGTTTCAGCTGTGATATCTGACTTTCCGTAAAGCCGACTATCCCAGTTCTCAAATGCTTAGCATATTGTAAGACATCTTTTTTCAATAATTTCGTATCTTTGTTCTGTAGCCGTTAGGGTGTTAGAGTAAAATGCCACTAGTTGATTATCTTAGAGGAGGGCTAATTATCTCAATGGTATAAGTCAAATGAGTCCAATGAGCTTGATCAAATGAAAATATGGTGCGTATGTTATAGCCCTGCTTGTCTAAATCACATTTCTTTTTTGTCAAGCAATGTAACTGATGTTAACAGAGGGCCTTGAAGCCCGAACTTAGCCTGTCATTTCAGGATATGTTGTATCTAAGAGACCTGTTAGCCTTTGTTCTATGGCACTTATTAAGGACATGATTTCTAGCCCAAAAATACAGCTCTTAAAAGCACCGTTTCTTGTTCATTTCATTGCTACGGATCATTCTGAAGTGATTTATGATGCAAAGCAGAATATCAATCCTTTCTTGCAAATTTGAGCCTATACCCTTGTGCTTTCTGAGCTGATTTTCCAGAAGGTGGCTACAGAAATTGACGTTTTTGTTACCTCAGTCTTAGGACATTTATTTGTTTATTTTTATTTATTTATTTTTTTTTTTTTAGCGTTTCTTATTGAATTTCACATCAGTAACTTAATAGATCACAATGGTCATTAGCAAATATTTATAAAACCAAAATATTTTTCACCTCCCCCCCCCCCCCCCCCCCTTTACCTCCCTCCCTGATTTGCTAACCTAGCCCCACTCTCTCTCAAACGTCTTCTAACCGCGCAACGATTTGGCTTTGAATTCGGCGCACGCTCTGAGATCAGAACTAAGTCATTAGACCTAGCTTTTTGTTTGACTTCCTGAAGCAAAGTTTTCCTGAGGACATCATTAAGTCTAGTGAGGGAAGATGTCTTACGAGTGCAGTTCCTGCCTCGTCTAATATTCTTGCTACCAGTAGTCCTCTTTTAAGCTAAACGGGTAATTTTCAGTTACTCGGGCTCAGACTATTAAAGGCTTGTATACTGTGGGCTTTGCTTGAAGTGGTGACAATCTTTGGCTTTAAAAAGTAGGTCTTAGGGATGATTTCTTTTCGGCCAACGTGAAATTTCTGCGAATTTGTTACCCAGCTTAAGACTTAGTATATTTTTGTGGTAGGAAAGGGCGCTAACCCTTCCCTTTTCAAATGTTGATTTCAACATCCGGGAACTTAAGTTAGTATGAAAACACTAGCAAGGATGGGCAAGGATTTTCTCTTCAAAAAGCGTGAGTTTGAAAAGCTATTCGATTATTTTTCACCCTTATAACTGTAGCGTCGTTAGGCTAGTGATCGATTAGTCGAGATATGCGATTTTGGGTGGTATTTCCGCTCTCGAGTTTCATAAATAGTTTCCTGCAGATGTTCGGTCGCCGTGATCCTAGTTCGCGTGCAGCATGAATCTAGTATGAACATAAAAAATCAATTTGAAACGCTGTCTTTCTCTCAAGAAGCCGATCCTGTTGAAGAAAGCTAGACTTGAGCGCTAAAAGACCGGGTTTTGGGCCAGATTTTCGATGCGTTGGCGCGGTTAATCATCGCTAAATTCTGGCACATTTTGTAGGAAGTTCACAGGTCATGTTTCATTTCATGCAGATGTTTTTAATTAGTGTCATGTCTAATTCCAAAGAAAAGCCTCTTTCGTTTTTCTCTCCCATACTATTCTTTGACCTTGCTTAAAATCTTGTGATAAACCCTAATTGAAGTCTTGTTAATGACTAGCATATTCCTTCAGCCTAGAAGGTCTCAAAATGTGCCCAATTTCTGGGAGTCACGTTTTCAAAAATCCAGGTATATATATATATATATATATATATATATATATATATATATTTTTTTTTTAACTGACAATTACATACTTTTAATTAAGATTACAATTGAAATTTGAATTAAACTAAATTAAATTAAATTAAATACCTCAAACATCTCCCATTTCTTTTTAAATTGGCGGATTTTATTTGTCTTAAAGGCTATGTATTTTTTGTTTCATATTTGATTTCCAAAATTTTCTTGAAATGATTAAAGATGGGGTTAATTTCTTTACACCTACAGCTCCACAGATACGTTTTTTCTAAAATTACTATATAGTTAAGCAGATCCATTCCCTCCTTCAGAATGCCTATCATAATGTCACGTATCGAGAGGCACTCGCAACTTCCAAGCCTATTTAATATACAAGAGGACACCAAATTCCAAAAATGCTTGGAAAAAGAGCATTCAAATAGGATATGATGAATAGTTTCTCGATGCTCTTTACAAAAGGTGCAGTTTGGATTTGATACATACCCTATTTTAAAAAGACGGTCATTTGTGTAGAGGATGTAATTTAACACTTTGTATTGAAAAGAGCGTACACACAGTTAGCTAGCAGCCCTCAAAGGTAAAAGATATACTTCTGAAATTTGGTCTTCTCTTAAATAAAATTCCTGACTGAGCTTATCCCATTTCCTAGGTTTTTCGTATATAAATTTTGTCAAATGTTTATAGTAGTTTTTACATTTATAATTTTCCAAATCAATGACGGTCATGAAATTTTGTATGTTAGTACCACTCATATGAAGTTTCCGAATATGCTTTTTTATATGATTTCGTTTTTCCAAGTTGAAAAAATATTTGGAGTTCTTTTCACCGTGCTCATGCCAGCGTGCCCGTGATCTTACGATTATACCTTCAACCTTTTCTTCATACAATTTTTCAATCCGCTCTCGAAGCACATTTAAAATCGTTTGATTTTCCTGAGAAGGATTATTTTCAAAAATTAAAGAAGCTTCCTTAAATTCCTTGTTTAACTTCTGCTCTTCCAATTTCTTTTCCTTACATTTATTCATTGAATATTGTCTGGAATATTTTTTAATGTTATATTTCACCCAGTCCCACACTGATCGCGGGTCTTCAAGATCGATCTCACCTTCCTGTACCCATTTAGGTATTAGAGAATTTATTTTTTCAACGTAAGTCTCGTCACTCAGCAAGGAACAATTAAGTTTCCAAATCCCAGGACCCTTAGCTTTTGCATCAACACCTTGAAATTCTATTAGGATTGCGGAATGGTCTGTTTTGATAGAGGGTATTATATCGACCGAACAAACATTATCCGCTAGAGAGTTTGAAATTAGCCAGTAATCTAATCTAGAAAAAAATGGGGGTTCCGATTGACTCCATGTATAACTACGTGTCGTAGGGTTTTTAATGCGCCAAATGTCATGTAAATCCAGCTCTGATTGTAGCTCTTCTATTGTGTTAATTACAGATTGCCTTGGGAAAAGGTTACCACCTCTTTTGTCCACTGTGGGGTTTAATGGACAATTAAAATCTCCACCTATAATAATATTTTCAATAGTATCAAAATCATTTTTCACAATAGTCTGCAATAGCGAGAGATAGAAGGCAACTAATTCATTGTCTCTGTTTGGACCGTAAAAGTTTACTAGAAGGGTTTGTTCACCATTGAGTATCACTTTCAGTATGAGAAATCTGCCATATGCGTCAGCTACCTTTTGTTCAACGATACAATCAAAATTATTTCGAATCAAATCGCAACCCCACGGGCGTTGTTAGCCCCGTGGGAGCAGAAGAATGGGGCGCCCCATTCCCTTTTCCATTGGGCTTCATTTTTCTCGGTTGAATGAGTTTCCTGTAGAAATATAATATCTGCTTTTTGTTTTCTGCACCAGGTGAAAATTGTTTTTCGTTTTCGAAAGTTGCTGATGCCTCTGATGTTTAGTGAAATAAGTTCACCCGTAATCATTTGGCCAAATAAAAGCAAAAAAGGATAATACAATAAAAAATATATACTCTGAAGAGGGAATGGATATCAACAAATAGCAAGTCGCTAAAATGAATATTGTGGATCTAATGTTTATACTGCGATTTGAGGTGTTTGAGGTAAAGAAATAATTTGGTTCGTATAGTACATTAAAAAATAAAGCGAAGAAAAAGAACATGAAAAACAGCAGGCACACACTTTGAAAATTCGCGGATGTGCAGCAATGCACAAGCGTCGCTAGCGTTTTGGCCACTATCATTGCGCGTTGTTTACACGCTGATCCTAGCTTCGCTCCGAAGTGAGGGTATCCAAAACAAATAGTATAATATTTTATAATAGCTGCTTCATACTACTTTAGTCTATTTTAATCTAATTATTGTACCGGAACAGCCTTACCGTCGATTAACAGTTTGCCTTTTGTAAAACGTACTTTCTTGCCTTCAAAAGCTTTTTTCATCATCGGTAGAGCTTTCTTACGGAGTTCGAAATCACCGGGTGTAAAGTCCTCGACTAATCTTACTCCATTAAGCAAGTTTTTATTCTGTGGGTTCTTCGCGGCTCGAAGTAGGTTCCTCTTAAATGGTCTAGCGTACAATTTCGCAATAATATGCCTGGGTTTGCCATCCTGTCTTCTTCCTGTGCGATGAGCATTTTCTAATTCTCCGTGAGCTTCTTCGAAGCCAAGAAGTGTGAAGTGGTCTAAAACAATGGTCATGCAATCTTCACCTTCTTCTTCTTCGACCCCTATCAGGCGAATATTGAAGTCGCGGGAGTATCTTTCCAAGTGTTCCAGTTTATTCTTAAGTTCTCTGTTACTTTCCTGACGTTTTTTAAAGGAGTCTTCCATTTTGCTGTCCATCGCTTCAACCGTAGACTTCGTAGAGGTTAAAGAAACCTTAATTCGGTCGACCTCTTCGTCAAGTACTTGAGCTTTGTTATTCAGGATTTCTATCTCGTCAATTTTCGACATTGCACTTTCTATCTTGACTAACCTGGCGTTCGTGTCTTGCTGGAAGTCAATTAGATCTGCACTTAGTTTCCTTATTTGACCGGTGAGTTCGCTCCGCATGGACTTTAACTCTTGCAGAACTTCAGCAGTCATGGCGTCTTCGTGTGTCGGCGTCACCTTTCTATTTTCCTTCGGCGGTTCGTGTTCACGTTGTTTATGGCTGCCTCAAATTGTCAGTTGCTTTCCGGATCTTAAACGTTTACCTGACATGAAGCATTATTCGAAGCAATTTCATTTTTAAATAAGAAAAATTTCCAATTTTTGTCGGAGCTCAGTAAGACACGTCTTCACTCCATCGTGGCCACGTGCTCTCCTTTTACCGTATATTAAAACTATGGTAGTGGACCTTTTAAGGTATACATACCACGTTTAAAACTGTTTCCTTTATGAGATCGATGACATCACATATGACGCGGTATTAGTGAGTTCTTTCTTTTGTGAATTGTATACTGGGAGTATTGAAAGTAATGTGAATTAATTAAAGATGTTCTCCTAATTCGTCTTAATTACTGTATTTTATATTAACCCTTTACTCATGTTACTAGAGACTTGAAAGGCTTTTAGCTGCACGTTTGTCCCCTGTCCTATCACAAGATGGCGCGCGCAACACGCCAGAGGTTAAAAGGCAGCGTAAAATCGCTCCAACTGGAAATAAACCTTTAGGAAACTTTTGCTTTTATCTCAGTGTTCACCTTATTCGTTTAAAACAAAGAGGTTTAATTCGGAATTGTTATCCGGTAAATTTTCTGTAAATGAAAAACAAAAAAAATAAGTTCTACCAGAAGCCCCTTATGCGTCTCTGCATAGTTCTACTGGAGAAACGTTTCTAGTACTGCCAGATAGGTTCAAAAAAAGGAGCACGCTTTCAAATAGGTCACTGACTTCAAGCAACATTTCCAAATTCCAATTCGATCTGGATTATTATTAACGAGGCTACGAGGCCAAGGGGAATAAAACAACAGAGGCATTGAAGTCTGTTGAGGAATAAAAGAGGAAATAGCAGATATGTCGATATTCTAAGAAACCACACAACACTTTTTAAATTTGAAAACATGTTTCGACAGAAACTCTGTGCTTTGTAATTTAAACTGAAGATGACAGAAGTTTCTGTCGAAACATGTTTTCAAATTTTAAAAGTGTTGTGTGGTTTCTTAGAAAAGAGGAAATATTTTTAAATTAGCCTGTAAGCCAAGCTATAATTTTAATCTGATTTATCGAAATTAGTCTATTACCCGAAATTAGTCTATTACCCGACAAACAGAAATGTAAAAACATTTTTAGGCTCCCACTAGATAAGATTTGACGATAATTCACAAAATGAAGAATATCTCTGGAAATAATGAGCTATGGTGATGGAAACTTGGCACCATCAGATTGTGCCTTACAAAAGACGCCAGACAGTACATACTTTGATTTTTTTATTGCGATTTTGCTATGGCAACACTCTTGGTTCCAGTCTTTTTTTGCTTTGAGGTGAATGTTGCCTATACTTTGACACTATAAGGACAGAGGCAGTATTGTTCAAAACACACACCATATCCATATTATCAAGCAATGCGCTCCTCTATTAAGCTAGGTCAAATAAGGAGATCCGGAAGCAAAATCGTTGCCATGGCAACATTGCAGAATCATTGCATTGTCTTTCCCAAAGTACGTTACTGGTGCCAAGCTATAGGCACCATCCACACTGATGCGTTTTCAAAAGTGTCCGCACTAAAACGCTCGAAACGATGAAAACGACTGAGACCCGGGACGACCATCCGTTATCTTGGATAACTACAATCCTGGCCAAAAATAATGGGACGATTTGCAAAATTAATCACGAACTGTTTCCCCGCCCCACCCCCCCCCCCCCCCCTTACCCCCAAGCAATGTTGTTACGATGCTGTGCTTATCTGCAGTCCGAATGATTCCAGTTGCGCTCAACATTGTTTGGGGGCAGGGGGGCTTTCCAACAATTGCAAAAACAGCTTAATAAAAATGTTGAAGACTGGCTTAAGATACAGAGAATGAAAATGTTCACAGACAATACTATTTTGTATACTGTCCCGGGTATTTTTGGTCAGGATTGTCTGAAAACGTGGTTTTGCAAAAAAACTAGTTATATCTTTAGAAAAGATAAATATTTCATGCGTATTATTGCTTATACATGAAGTTAATGTTGTTTCAAGTCTCAAGGGTTACATATGGTCGCATTTTTTACTCGCCATGGAAAAGAGGACTTGGACCGCGCGTTCTTGTTGTAAGGCTGACCGTGCGTATTTGCTAAGTGGAAACATTGGAATGTAAGTTACTGGCGATCAACCACGTCATATGGTGCGTATTTTTGCTTTGGGCAGTAATCAAGTCAAGAAAGCTACTCTTTTTGCCCGTTGGGTAAGCTTGGCGCAAATAGCCGTTTAGCGTGATCTCAACAAAATGCCAAACTATGTCCTTATGGCCTTAGCGGGGGATCCCCACACGCTCACTCTGATGTACATTATGTAGACTGCATGGAAAGCAGACTTATCCTCATAAACCGATATTTTGAGGAAGAAATTACAGCTAGAACATTACTAGTGTAGCAAATTGATGGTATAAAAGTTAACGAGGGCGTTTTTGAGTACTTTGGATGATAGTCCTACTGCAGTGATAGATAACATCGCACACCAGAATAGCAGAATAGTAGGGTAATTTTCGTGCTTTCCCTTCAGGATGATAGAACCAACTAGTAGCGTAAGAACCTCAAGCAACACCGTCAAATTATTTATTTAACGTGGTTGTAGCTTTTCACTCAAACGTAAGGGAAAATAACTGCACTTCATACAAAGACCGCTCCGTTCAAAGCATTATCAGTAAATCGTTACCCACCTATTTTAGTGACCTCTGCATTGAAAACACGCAAGTCCATGGTTATAATACCAGGAATTCAAAACATCTACATAAGTGTTTTAACCGAACTAACTATGGAAAATACTCTTTAAGAACTAAGATAGTTGATACATGGAACAAAACTCCTATAGAAATAAAACGATCTCTTTCTATACATGTTTTCAAAAAGAAAATGAAGCAATTCCTTCTCTTTCAATGATTATGATATCGGCGTTAACTTACATAATTTTACTTGCACCTTTTATTATTGCTGTTATTTGTACACCAAACCTGATATCCTGATTAATTTAGCTTAAAAATGTAATTTGAATCAAAGGGGGACTACTTTGTAAAAGGTCGTAAGGGTTTCTTTAGTCTTCCTCCCGACTTCAATGTAAATTGCACTATGTACTTATTATGTTACTTATAATTGTGGGAAATAAACATTTATTCATTCATTCATTCATTCATTCATTCATTCAGTTAAGTTGTAAGTCACGCACTGCGTGACATTGAGCTTGCTATGTTTCAATACGTAACAGTTCTCGCGGTCATTTCTCGCTCATTCAAATCGTGTTGCAGGGAAGAAAATGGCTTGTTTACAGGTCAACTTTTCTCCCAATGAAAGAAAAATTGTTTCTCCTTCTATTCTACCCCTTTTGATTACAGCATAAGTTCGTCTTAGTACTTTGCCAACATTTCTCACCCGTGTCGCAATAAAAAATCTAAGCTAATTTTGAATTATTTTTACGTAATGGGGTGAGAAATGTTCGAAAATAGATTTACTCTGTGAAATGCATTTAGGAAAGCATGTCAGCATGGCGATAAAATGATAAAGAAAGCCTTTACACGCTGCAAAAGGTAACAAAGGGCCCACAAACATCACAATATGGCTTTTTAGTGGTGAGAATTGTGGCCGAGAAATGTTCGGACAAATGTTTTGATGACGTATTGTATCTGTTTTGAGTGGTCACGCAATACGCGCGATTTAGCAAAACAGCCACCGCTAGGAATTAAACGTTTCTGCTCTTAAAGTGATATTCGTCTTCAATAGTGGGAAAAGCGCCATCTCGTATTCTTTTAAAATTTGTGTTGGTGTTGTCAATGGCACCTGCCTTACGCAAAACTAAGAGGGCGTCGGAGATCGCAAAAAGTTATTCGCCTTTACGTCCAACATTTCAGCTCCTAACCTCACTGGGAACAGGCAAGTGGACTGCATCTAACTAAGCACCATTGCTGAAAAGATATGCCCTCTCCATTTGCCTACAGTTTTCGAAAGATTCTTATCTCTTTCAGTGCTTCTATGTGCATACTTTGCAAAATAACTATGCGCACGCATATCGACGTCTGAAGACAAATATCCATTCCTCGTCTCTTTTTCCAATATTCGCGACTGTAACTTTCACTTTTTACGGCGAGGTGATGATGGGGATGGCCATAACACTCTTGATTTTAACGAAAGCAACTTCCAAATTGTCTTCAAAATGATATCATTTGCCAATTTAAAAGCAACGCTAAAATCAGACAATCCTGGCCAAAAATAATGGGGCGATTTGCAAAATTAATCACGAACTAGGCTCTCTCTCCTTTGCCAAGTTGTTGATGATGTCATCCTCCCCTGCAAAATCTGCAAGGGGTGCCAGATATATCTCCCAGGATCCTTTCATTCATGGCAATGAACGTTGGTTGTCCCTTTAAAATCTCGACTCCAATCCGTGTAAGGAGTGCAGTCTTACTATGTTGAATGCAATAAATGTCGTAAGTCTAATTATTCAACAGTAAAAAAATATATGTTTTTGCAGTCCCTAGTCATCTGTACCTGGTTTTAAATTAAAGTAAATTGTTTGACATAAAATCAAATAACACTTGGGTATAAATCCTCAACTGTCCCTGTCAAACTCGTTACTAAAAAAATCCATCAGGCAGTTATGGGGGCCAGTCTACACTTTATAATTTGCTACATGAGAGGTAACTTGGAGTAAAGTTGGAAATAACAGGGATAATGAAATTTTGTGCTGTTCAGTACAGTACTGATTATACAGCTGTAAATTGAATGGAAATTTCTGTGTGGGAAGGAAACCACTAAAATTTTGCATTTCTGTAGTGAGGACATTTCGTCCATCAGTGATCAAAATCCTGTGGTAATGGCTTCGAATCCTGTCAAAGTCAAAGAGTTTTTCTTTACCTTGCATGGACCACATTTCCTCACAGAGGTAATAAGTACTGAGAAGAAATTTAATACACAACTGGATCTATCCCTTGATGGGGAAAGTGCACAGAAACTTTCACACAAGAATGCATAATTTACAAGTTTATGAACTGCCTCAAGTGATTGTTGAGCCATGCTGCGTTTCCATCACATCTGTCATGATCTGTGATGATAAATAAAAGAAAGCTTACATCAATTTATTTTTCAGCAGGTTCAGCAACAGCCACATGGTTCATCTTTTGTCTTCAAATTCAACATAACAAATAATTATAACTTTTCAGGCTGACTTTGTGGGAATTTAGTTTGAGCGACTGGCACACTCGACGAATTGCTCAATTTTGTTGGAACTTCTGCCAACGCTCTCGATTTCATTCAAACTTGAACAAAGCGTTAAAATGTTACAAGTTTCCTTTTTTGACAAGTAAAGATCGTCTACATCTTTTCTGCTATAAACCTGTGCTTTGTTATCAATGTGTTGAACAACAAAACAATTATCCTGCTCAATCTTGCGGAATATCGCCTGATTCTAAGTATCAGGCGATATTCCGCAAGATTGAGCAGGGTAATTGTTAACTATTGGCAAAAATATTTAAAAAACTCAACTCAACGTATATGAAAGAGATAAAAGCTAAACGTGTCAAAGACTGCGATGTAACCCTTCTGGCGAAGTCTCACCGTATAGCCCACTACATAGCGTGAGTAATCCCCCCCTTCCTCACCTCCCCCGAAGGAATAATTTGACAAACGACTCAGACATATAAAAGCGCGATAAAATAACAACATTCGACAGTAAGACTTAAATTTACGAAGAGTTTTTATCGATTTCTACCAAATGTGTCTAACCCTAAAATAAGAATCCTTCCGTAGTAGACTCTAGACATATTGTCAGTTGATAGACTTTTTCTTTTTCTTTTTTTTTTTTTTTTTTTTTTTCACCTCCAAACTAGAAAAATGACCAAATTCCTCGTTGTGGTTTTCATTAAATAGCAAGTTTTGAAATCGCCTCACTAATGGGAAGCTGCTCATGTTAAAGAGAACTGTCTGTAAGAACAATATTGTCATTGGTTAAAAAAGACAGCTTCGACGTTCCATCAAACCTGACGTTAAAACTCGACCGGTGGCAAAAGCAAATAGATCCTGTGGACCAGCGTTTTATTTGCATTCCTCTTTTGAAGTTCAAAGAACCCGAACATGGGTCGTGTTATTTACCTTTATATTTTCGAGCTACTGTCCTGTATGAAACTCATCTCAGCCTGCCCAGACGGTAAGTTTTCTTTATTCGAATGATGTTTTCCTCCATTTTTCACTAAAAAATGCTAACTTGTCCCTAACCCCCAACGAGTATTTCCTTTACCACTGACATGGGATGGTTTTCTAAGTCAGTATTCTCTGTAATTGTTCTTATCTTGTGTCTGGTAATATTACAAGAAGACATTGGTTCTGGAAGAGGTATTACACTGGTTCAACGTTATGTTCAGCTTAAAGGCTCGTACATAAATTTCATATCTTCAACAACTGGGTATTACTTATTTTCGGTTTAAACATAGATTTACATTTTCCATGCTCTATAACACTAACTCGACAGGACAGTCCCGAATAGAAACCACAACCAGCTCAAAAGATCTTTTTTTATAAAAATAAATTTTCAAACTGATAGGCTTTAAGTGAACGTATTCTTTGTTTTCTCATCGTTTTTACAACGACAAAATTTAGTGATACATTGACTTCCTGTCTCTAAGTTACGCAATCTTAAATACCCCCAATTAGTATTCCGTCGAAACAGCTATAGCTATTAAGCAGAAATTGTATGTAAAGATAATATACCCAGCGAATAGAAATTGACAGCTATACCGTTTTCGTTCTCTAACGGTATGAAACGACAAACGACAAACTTCCATACCACTTGGCACGTTTTGGTAAAATATGTTTTTAAACATATTTAAAAATAGTGGTTTTATAAAAAGCCGTTATTACCCTATATCTAACCTAGCGATGAATTTTTGTAGCTTGTCTTCCTGCAAGTTTCGCCTTTAACAACGAAATGTTCAATCGTCGAAACTTTGAGCTTTTATAAAATTTAGGTGAATTCGTCTTCTTTAGTAAACTTTTGCGGCTCATATAAAATTAAAAAGCCGAAAGGATAACTTGCTTAATTATAGGAAATGTGACAACAGTGCTATCCATTATCATTGAGGTTACTGTGCTGTTTTGAAGTGCAAGTGTATGGAGTAGCAAGTTATATATGCATTCAAGCTCCCCTGCAAGAAAACTCGCTACAAACTGTGATAATTCATTTTAACCCAATTTACCATACGTAGGATTTCCTATAACAGGTGGAACAATTTCCATATCAATGCCGGTTATTGTCTTCTTAGCGGCTATGTTAGCAATAATTTATATGTTGAAGAGCCGCCTTGTTAATCATCTCAACTGTCCTATCCTTGATTTGACATTGACCGTCAATTTAAATTATAACATAGCTATCAAATTCAATTGCGCGCGCGTGCTTCATATTCCCTTGTGCACGCTAATGACATCAGCAAACTAATTCCTTGAGAAAAAAATTTCTCCGTTAGTGACTTCGGCATTTTGCATTCAAAAACGGGGAAAAACTTCAGCAAAACGTTTAACTACAGATGGCAACAAGCGAACCAGATGATGAAGAATATCTGCCTACTTTTTGGATTGGAGTTTTTAACTACCGAAAAAACCTAAAGTAAAGGAAAAAAGAGAAGGTCCGTGTCATCGTGTTTCGCAAAACTATTAATTTTCAGACGCAAATTTCGGAGGGAAAACACACTTTTAGAAACAATAACTTGAAAGAAAACTGCTAAGGAATATTCGACAGTTTCAACAGCGGAAATCCGATAACTAACGGCTTAGAAATTGTGCCTCAACGACAAATTGTCGTTTTACCCAGCAGACGAGCAAGCGGACATCTAAGATCATCATCAAAGCCACGGACTTTCTTGTTAATGTTCAAGTACTTGTGGGAATCCAATTATCATGAAATTAAAGGTTTGATTGTGAATTTGTATTTAAATACTTTTCTAATTGATCGATTCTTCGTATTCCTAACAGTTTTTTGCGAAATGTTTGAAAACTGGCTCCGCACTGTTCGATAAATTCATTTCAAAATGGACTTGCAGTTCCTTAAAATCGCTTGTGCGTTTGTCGCCTCGGATTAAAAATTGTACGCTTTTGCTTGTTAGAACAAAGACTTATCTGAAGATTTTTTCTTGTTTAGGAAAGCTTCAATTATCCGTTTTCTTTCTATTTCATTTATGAAACGTGACAACTACGTAAATCGTGCGAGCGGAAAGAATTTTTTTGTTTCTTGGAAAATTTTTAATTGGCAACCAGTTTATTTTATTCGATAGGCCAAAGGGGTGTTGTTGTTTTTTCACTTACTTAGTTTTGGATTTTTCTACTGAACATGGGCCGGGTTGTTTATTACCACTTTGCACATTGGATGAATGCTTGGAAAACCTCTGGTCAACCTAGAATCAACGGGTTAAACTACCGGGTTGAAAATGTTATAAAACAATTGGTTCATGAGTCCGCAGATATTAATTCCTCTGCAGTTCTTAAGTCTGTAGACCAATTTAAAAAAGTCTTTTTTGAGTATTTTAGCCAATGATGAATTTTTTATTTTCATTTTTGTACGATGATTGATGCTATGATATTTTTATCCTTTTTATCTTTTGTAGGTGATTTTATTAAGGCTATCATTTTTAACTTTATTTTATGTTATTTAGTTAGACGTCTTGCGTGATGGCACCCCCTTGCAGGACTAGAAATTTTTGAATAAAAGTGAATAAAGGAGAGCACTCAAGAAGCTAGAGTTGCTCTCGGCGTCTAACGCATCGAGCAACTCTTACGCATCTTTTGTGCTCTCCAAACTTCCCGTGTGCTTCAAATCTCGATGAACGCACGCTGACGCATGAACCAACTGTTAAGTGAAAAAATATTTGTCAAGCTTTGAAAATCATCACCATTGGGCAGAGAAATCTGCAGCTCTATATCGCAAAATAACTACGAAATTTTCAGATGCTACCTAGCAATATGTCATTTCCTTATAACTTATTAATTAATTTTCTGTAATTTTCCATAAGATCCTTGGTAGATAAACGGATTTTTATTATCATTTGTTCAGGAATTATCGTTTGAGTCTAAAATGCCACCTGACACTTAGTTGGTCTCGCAGGATACCTGACGCTGTCAGCCATAATTTAAAGAAAACTAAAAACAATGATTTAGTTGAATCTTGTTACGTCTCTGGTTTCAAGGAAGAGGAGACGGGTCTTTTTTTTAACAATTTTTATGAATCGATGGCCTTCAAAAAGCGTCTGTGATCACAACACTTTTGATTAGCTCAAATATATCTTTTCTAACGCTACATAAAAGAACATAACATAATATACCAACACATTAAAATAACATAGCTTATCTATTAAAAAAACATTATAGAATAATAGAAGATGTAAGACCTGTCGAGCCAATTATTTTACCGCGCAAATTAACAAAAAGCATGAAATAGTAGTTCATCAAAACAAATAATAGCAAAAGATGTAACTATCGAGAAAATTATGAAAACTTATCAAAATTTACTCCCCCGAATGGGACCAGGTCTGATGTGTTAAAAATTAACGCGAATAGCATAGTTTTTCTATGAAAACTTGGTTTTGTTTGCAGACCCGTGGTTTTATCATTGTAGTCTTTTATTTTAGTAATTCCGGTTACCTTTTTGAACTCACTTCAGATTAGAAGTTCACTCAAAGAAGACTTCTGAGAGAACAAGTAGGGTTGAAACGAACACATTACACTTAGTAAGATGGCGATATTTTATGTGTTAGGGCTAATGACATGAATAACGAGTCGCACATTTGAAGCATTTTAAAAGTGTGTCGGTGTTGTCTGTGTCGTCAGGTGTCAGAACTGTCCCACTGTAAAAAGGCAATGGAAAGCACAAATTTTCAACCGAACGTAGTTGGAAGTTTTTTTTTTTTGTTTTTTTTTTTTTTTTTTTTTTCATATTTTATAAAGGCTGCACTGTTCCCTGTGCCTTGTTTCTTTGACTGAATTACAATCATTTTGCCAACATGGTCTATTGATGTTGTGTCTCATCCGCTTCAATTTTTTTTCAGGCGAATGCCGTGAACTGGTTTTCCCTTCTTTTTTCTTCTTTGCTAACAAGCGTCTGGTAAATCACAATATAACAATTACCCAAGTCCGAGATATGGACGCCTGTGAGTTGCTTTGTTATGAAGAACCAAACTGTGTCAGCATTAACTTTGAGAATAAAGCAAGTACGAAAGGAATTTACAGATGTGAGTTGAACAATGCAACTCACCAAGAACATGACGTCCAGTTTGTGGAAACGAAAGACTACTTCTACCGTGGAACGAATGTAAGGTCTTCTCTCCTACTTCTCCTCCTCCAACTCCTCCTATACTTCTCCTCCTCGTTCTTCTTCTTCTTCTTCTTCTTCTTCTTCTTCTTCTTCTTCTTCTTCTTCTTCTTCTTCTTCTTCTTCATTCTTAATTCTTATTCTTCTTCTTAATCACTTCTCCTTTGTCTTGTCTGTTTCATTATCTTTGTATTTCCTCCAAAACAATTTCGCAATTTACGACAGCATCAGATGAAACTAAACTTAAGCCATTGCTCTTCACTTAGAAACTGCGTCCGAAAAACATGGCGTTAGAGGCATTTACCGAGCAATGATCGCATGGTTTGGCTTAGTTAGACATTCTGCAATACGCTTTTTTTCTTGCCTTCTAGAGTGCCTGTATTACGCCTCGTTGCGCGAATGGAGGCACCTGCCAATCTGGATTTACAGACAAAGGATATCGTTGTTTGTGTCCCCCTGGTTTCATGTATGCACACTGTAAGCAGGGTAAGAAGTTAATGTTGAAAACCTTTTACCACACTCTATTAGCAGCTTTTATCTTGATTATATATATATTGCGCTTCCACTAACGTTAAATCTTTAAAGATTTTATGGTATTTTTAAACACAAGACCCGCACTATAAAAGAACATTGGCCTGGCCAAACCGCCAGTCATTTCATCGTGAACACTGAGCTATGCAAATCGCAGAGTGCGTGCGGCAAGATACAGTAGAATATTGACAGAATAAATTAATTCAAATGCGTATTTATTTCGTGAATAACGCTTGAGAATTGCTAATTTGTTTTTGCGGCTCAATTACAGTACCTTTTGTCCACACTATTCATTTAGCAGCTTAGGGTATTTTTCAAGAAATACCGATTCCCCAATGTTACTCCCCAGTTGCTCACTTTGTCAGCGTGTGACAAAAGTGGGAGGAGCTATGATTTTGATTAGTGCGGGTCCCTGTTTAAGCCTATTTTTTATACAATTCCCTTCCTACCCAAAGGCTAACCTATCTAACACTCACCACACTCTGGCTGACCTTTAAAACTCACAAAATATCATGGTTACTAGAACGAAAATTCTCAGACAATACCGACCGAGCATGGAGAGTTTTGGTGATCTCTATGTTTCTAAAACTAGTCAAAAGATTTCTAAAAAATATTTTAAAACAATTCTTCTGCGAATCGCACGGAATATCGCCTAATACTAAGCCGACGAGGCTGTTTGCCGAGTTTGCTAAATTTAGGCGATGTCCCGCAAGATTGAGCGTGGTAATTGTTTTATTATTCAACACATTGACAACAAAGCATAGGTCTATAGCAGAAAAGCTGGGGGCGATCTTCATTTGTTAAAAAAGAAACTGCAACATTTCACCGCGCGCGGACGTGCATGAATGAAAGTGGCAGCTTTGTTTAAGTTCGAATGAAATCGAAAGCGTTGACCGAACTTGCATGAAAATTGAGTATTCGTCTAGTGCGCCAATCACTCCGGCAAAAATTTCGACAAAAGTTATAGCCTCAAAAGCTGAAACCAGACAGTATTTTGAAGTTGCGAAGGATTTTTTGTGTCAGCTGGGCCGAGCTGAAACGCATCTAGTGCCTTGTTGATTGCAAGAACTCTGGATCTCTTACGATGCTAAACAGGTTTTTCAGCCACCTCTAATGCTTCTGAGATTAATTGCTTTGTACTTCTTCTATATATCTATTTGCCTACCATAGAGATAAAATTTCTCGAGGCTCTTTGCGAGCTCGATTTTCTCAGGTGGTTTTCTCCATCTCTTCCAGACGAGTCAAGAACTCTGTTTAATTGTTGTTAGAACAAATCTAAGAGAACACTGTTTGTTATTTTCGCGCCTTTGCAAGAATACACAACAATACAAAAGTCTAGGGAAAATTTTTTTTGCTGAACTGTAATTTCCCAGTTCATAAACAAAAAGGTATAAAGCGGTACAAGTTTTTGTACTAATTATTACAAATCTTGACAACAAACTTGATTGCCTTCTTTGTGTTTTATGAAACAGCATTATAAATAATTTGGTGTACTTGAATTTTTCAAAGCGCTCTGCCATTTTTTCTCCCGATACACAAAATTTCGTACATCGCAGGATATCTGTTATGTGCGGACGACGTATATTGAGTTCACCATGACCATATTAGGGCAGTGTTACAGTGTGTTGATAATAATTTGGTATACCCGAACTAGCTCCTAAGATTCTGGATGTTCACTTTTGTCTTGGGATTTTTGTGTAACCATCATCTGTGTCCAATCTTTTTTTTACATAGACGTTGACGAATGTGCATATGGAAGATACATCCATAATTGCAGCCACGACGCAGTGTGTGTCAACACCAAGGGATCGTACATCTGCAAGTGTAACCCAGGGTACACAGGAGACGGCTTCAATTGCACCAGTGAAATTGACTTGTCCATAATTCATGGCGCGTTAGGTAGTTGCCCTTCTAGCTGTGATAAGACCATTGCCAATTGGTTATTATTATGCAGCAGTGTAAACATCTATATGCTGATGAAGCGAAAAAGGCGCTATAGGGTGCTATAGCGTAACCTAAGGACCTTTAGGAAATTTCTCCAGTGAAAAATTTAAAATTACTTGATAGATAAAATCAACCGAAAAATGATAATTTGTAAAAAAAAGGTCCTAGTAGCACGTGAAAATGGCAAAATGCTAAAATAATAATAATGATCCAGTCTCTAATTAAAATAGTCGAATCATCATTTCTGACTGGGGATCCGCTGTTTATGGCGTAAAAGTCCTCAGGTCATCACTTTGAAATGGCGTGCTATGCTAATACTACTTGAGAGGACGGCCTTCTGCATCTTTAGTAGCACCTCTTTGCTTCTTGAATCTGTAAGGGTACGGATGGTAGTTTCAAGGTCTTTACTATAGCTCCCTAACACGTTCATAATGATGTTGAACTGCTTCACTTCAAAGCCCTAAAACTGCCTCTTTAGTTCCAGTCTCAGCGGCGCGTACTTCCCCGTCTTCTAACAGCTCTTAGACTTTCTGTTGTCGGGCAAGGGGCCGCTCATCTCCAACAAGATGACAGTCTTTGCCGAGTGGTCAACTATCCGGGCATCAGTCCAATTTGCTCTCACCTCGACATGGTCAGCGTACACCTGGACATCCCAGGGACGAGTTGCATAAAACTTAACGGCGGGCGTAAATGCTATCGTCAGACGTTAAAATACTGAATAAGACTGGGCTGAATGTCTGGCGTTAGTACGTAGTTACGCCCGACGTTAAATTTCATGCAACCCACCCCAGAGGGCTTGCACGCGGTCGTTCTCGTAGACCGGTTCAGTCGGTGAGTACCGTGGCGATACACTGTCTATCAGGTCCAAGCTTATCTCAAGGAAGAGGATCTTCCGCAACGCATTATGCCGCTGAAAACACTTGCTTTGCGCACGCGCAGAACATCCCGCCAGGATATGCCCAACGGATTCCGCCGCCTTACAGCACGGCCCCGTTCTTGTCGTTTTGCTGTAATAAACTCGTGTAGGAAGCAACTGTTCGTAAAGCTCGTACACTCCAGCAATAACATATGTAGGACATTTCCTCCCCTGGCTTAACCAGCCAAAGCAACCGTTTCCTTGTTCTCCACCCTCCTGGTCCGCCACCTGTTTCTTTAACTTCTCCTACTGAGCGCACCTTAACTTCTGCTTGATTTATTATTATTATTATTATTATTATTATTATTATTATTATTATTATTATTATTATTATTATTATTATTATTATTATTATTATTATTATTTACTTTTTCGCATGAAATATGTCCAACATACATACAAACAGAGCTTAAATGCTACTGAAATTGAAAGTCCTAATAAGTCTCCATAACAAAAGTTGCAGATAAGAAATCTCTACTGACATTTCCCTCTTGTATGTGTATTCCTGAGCTTGTATGTAAGTTAAGGCTATATCCTTTTTTTGTTGTTGTTTTCTTTTGATCATTGGCTTGTTTGTTTGTTTATTTGTTTCTTTGTTTTAATTTTCAAGTAGTTATATAACCAGTAATCTTTTACTGCTTTATTTTATTCTGTATACATTTGTTTAAACGTAGCGGATAGATTCAATGATTCAAGTAATGTTTTATTAACACTTTTGCTTGCATTAATGATCATTCACTTGCAGAGCTAACTATTTGTTCAGCCCGGGAAGTAAAGGGGAAATTATAGATGTATAGGTCACTTCACCCGCCATCAAAACGGAATCCAATAAGTACAGTGAATCGGAGGAAAGAAGAGATCTGGGCGAGTATAGAACAAACACAACAACAACAGAAACACAGAAAATCGAAAACTAAGATGGCGATTAACTCGAGAGAACGTCGCCATTTAAAATAATTCAGTATTTCGGAATCCAATCACAAAAATAATAAGTTCATTTGGGATTTCTATTTCCGCTTCTGTAATCTTAGCATTTATTTTTATCGTGACTTTGCATCCATAAATCGTTTTTCTATCAAGTTCCAGATCCTGTTGTATGGTTCCCTCTCAATTCCTCGTATGGCATCAAGGAAGTCAACAATCGAGTAACCCAAGGCAATCATAAGAATGTCCGCCTTGCTCAAGGTCCTGACGGTAAAGCTAACGGCTCTTATGAGTTCAAAGGAACCTGGAATAGCTTCATCGAGTTTCCCAACAGCCGTGGGGGAGCTTTAAATGTACGCTACTCGATAACAATGTTATGTTGGTTGTACTACGATGATCATAACGGGCCAATCTTCGACTACAGGCCAGAGAGATACTTGGGGGTGAAGTTGGGGTTATATAGAGGAAGACTCTATGTCCGCTTAACAGATGGATACTACTCTGGTTCAGTCTACTCAATTCACACCTCTATAGCAGGCGGCTGGAAGTTTGTTGGTGCATCCTATAACCACACGTCTGGTGAAGTCAAGTTATGGATTGATGAATACGAAGTCTACGAGCGAAAGATAAAAGCAGGTATTAGACTGAGCACGCACCATAAAGTCAGAATTGGAGCTAACAAGTGGTGGTCTTTCAAAGGCAGGATCTCCCAGATGCAAGTTTACAACTTGGCTTTGACTCAAGAACAAATCAAGGCAATACAAGAAAAAATTCAACGTCCAGGTGAGAATGCCAGTTATTCATTACCGTCCTAAATATACAGAAAAGAAAACATATATCTATCCCAATATCATTGTAAAAATTATTTTAAGGAAAGAACATTTGACTGATGCAATTCATACTGGTTACACACACTACAGTAACAGCGAAAGTAGAAAAAAGTTCGATATGATTAAGTGCCAGACGTACCATTTAGAAACAAGAGTAATCAATAAGACTACAGACTAGATACTCTGTGAATGGATGATATTGTGGACTGAATATTTATTTTTTCTTCTGTCCTCTTTGAGAACACAGATATATTATATTAAATGGTTCACGGTTAGCGTCAACATATATGTTGGTCAATAGCATGGCGGCAGGATTACAAAATCGGACAGGAGGCTAAAAAGCGAAATATTGAACGGAATTTATTTTATGTTAAACGTTAAATGTTGATTGTATGCGATTGTGTTTTCAGAGATTGATGAGTGTACGAATGGAAAACACACCTGCAAGGTTAATGCCACGTGCATTGACACCAAAGTGTCATACAGCTGCAAGTGTAAACCTGGATTCGTTGGAGATGGGCGCAGATGTTCAGGTACTGTCTAGTTAGTTGAGTTACCAGTTCCTCATCACTGCCTTGCTTTATGTGTCATGTCCTATACTCTTTAAAATGACCTTGTTTTATTTTTAATTTGTCAATTAAAAGGGGCTATAAACAGATACAAAGTTTACGTCCTCATCTGGTTTATTCTTGACCGAGGATTTCCTCATCTTTTTGACAGTTGATTTTTGCAGAAAGAAACAGTTTCCGTGTCAAAATGGGGGCACTTGTGAAAACAAAGACGATGGTTACATTTGCAGATGTAAGATCGGATTTGATGGGAACAATTGCGAGCATATGCACGGTAATTAACATACGTCGTACTTTTTAGTATTGTTGTTTCGTCTCATCAAGAATTCCTATTCCTAGTCTTCACAATTTAAATATTGTAAAAAAAACTAACGTTGAGGGCTCGAGAATTAATTCATATATTCTAAAATTGATTTGGTCTCCCCAGCGTGATCATCCAAGTAAAAGAGATCTTTAGAAGGGCTTTTTTTATTGAAATTAACTTCTCTTTTAAATAAATTATTAAAATTTCAACCTTAGTTCCAAGACTCAAAACCGGCTGCCACCTATTTTGTCAAAACGTCGGTCAATGCCACCAAAATCTGAGTCTATTTAAAACCTCTCTCGACGATATAGTCATACTAGTTTGTTTGTTGTTGTTTCTGTTGTTGCTATAGCCAAGTAGAGACTAAAGCCCCCAGGCTACTTTTTCCTCAGTTTTTTCTGCAGTAGAACTCGTAATGTGACAACTCCCAGAAAAAAATGTGTAGTGAGTTTAGTAGCTGTTTTTCAGGATTTCTTTGCACCTCCGGCCTTACTTAATGCCGTGTGGTTCGATGCATTTTCTTGAAGAGTCTGTTACGACATACATCAGTTAAGGGGCCAGGATTCCACCCTACTCCGTCTGCGACTGTTAAGGCTATGACAATGGCACTTGGTGTATAAACGTCATACTACGTGGTTATTTCGTCGTTATTGGCAAGTAAAGAACATCTTGGATCCACTGCCTTGGATTTCTGGCCAAAGAGAGAAAGGGACTAAAGCAAAGGCCAATAGATATATTTTCGTGATAGTGGCACGGCTCTTGCAAATAGTTTAACACCAATCTGAACCTTTTACAGGAAATTATGCACCATGTTTATCGAGTGCATGCACTTGTATGCATCAACACTAGAATTATTTTTCTATTCGAGATTTTTATACCTATAACGTAGAATACATGGTCTACATGCTTTTAAAACTTTATTTCCAGAGCTTTTCATGAATTCTACCATGATATCAGGAAAAGATGTTTATCTCCGCCAGTTTCTTCAACCCGTTGCTGCAAATGATTCTCTTTGGCTACTCTGCTACGGTGCCTCATTCCATGACTCAGGGGTTGGTACCTTTCATCGCCGCTGTGATGGAAAGAGACATACTGTTACGGTCATAAGAAAAGAGGATTATGTTTTTGGTGGATACACGGACGTTCCATGGGGTAAGGCAATTGCAATGACTCCTTGAAATGTTTCTTCGAGACTCGTGTTTGTTAATGGCAACCCGTAGCGATGTGCTTGTTGTAAGCCATCGTGGTAACGGGGTGAGGGGGAGGGAGGCATCAAAGGGGAAGGGATGGGTACTTCTTGACATCTTTTCGTTGAGCGGTCATACCTGTTGACTACCTTAACTTGATAGCCTGCGAATACGGCCGCCTGTCATCTCTCCAGTCATGAAGGAGATGCATTTAACAGCTAACAATTCGCTAGCGATTTTTGTACCTCATGTCGTTACGAGACAGAGATTTTTAGTTTTGCCAACGACTTCACTTTCATTAATGTTCTATACTGTCGAAGAAATGTTTGTTGTTGTTTATCGTGGTAGATACAATAATAATAAAAAAGTGTACTATCGTTTGTCTCACGATGTGGTCACTTGAGATGTAGATCGCGACGTTTCGACTGCTTACTGTTAGTCTTGTTCAGGCGATGAGATCGACTAATTACACGGCACCATATGTATCACGAAGGCCGGATGTGATTGGTGCATTTTGATCCTCCACTGTTCCATTGTTCCGGCGAGAGGTTGTTCGCTCAGCGATCCGCTGCTGTACCGTTCTCCTGCTGTTGTGTTATTTGATCGTGGGTATCCACGATTCAGGAATTTCAAGATGTAATTACAACATGCAGCCTTTGTCAGAAAACTAAACACTTTGACCTTAGCTGACATCAGGATCGAAAACCCTCTTGCGCCATTGGCTCGCTTAAAAGATACACCATTGGTTCAAACTCAAGAACCAATAGAAAAGCCGGCGCGAAATTTCGATCCGCCTAACGGTCAAAGGGGATATATAAACTCAAAACAGAATCATTTGCTCCGACGCTAACAGAACTTTCAGTGGCAACTGACGAGATTCATAGAGAATCGAAACTGCAGTCTTGCCTGAGAAACAACACTAAACACTTGTCAGAAGAAATCGCTGAAGCATCCTAGAGACTCCCATGACAGTTACTGGCTGTCTTAGCTTTGAATATCTGCCGGATGCGAGCAAACGCACAAAACAATGGAGATACATGTCAGCTCTAAGAACGGTATCCGGTCACCTCGCCACCAGGGAGTCTCGCCACCAACCAACTCGCCACCACGAAACCATCTCGCCACCAGCCAACTCGCCACCAAGCGAAGTCTTCTCTGATAAGTCGAGGAGAAATAGCTGTTCGGGGACTATAATTTTCATCGATTCGCTTGTCTGTATGCATATTACGACCTTTACCGAAGAGATGTCTAGGGAACTTACTGACGGCATTTTCGAAACTCGCTGTGTTGTGCTTGTAATCTCGAGAGCGAGAAACTGTAAGCTCAGTGTGAGAAATCGAAAACTTGCTGGCTGGAACTGAAGCTTTCGTAAGCTTTCTCTAATTCAACTTCACTGACCGCTTGCTTAATTGCTTTTGCGTAAGCAGCCCAGCGGAGCCAATCGAACGTTCAGTAATCGTACTCCAATCGTTCGATTGATTTGGATTGCGTTCGGGCAATCGAACATATTCAAACTCACCCCACTTCTTTAATCGAACAGAATCGAACTGTAGACCGAAAGAGCTTTGTAATTCATTCCAATTTGGTTTCAAACAGTGCGTTGCGGGTCAAATAAGTTATGTTCAGTTTCGATTATATTCGATTGCCGAACCAATCGCAAAATAATCGAATGTGTCTCAGTCTTTTGATCAATTTAGCTTCTTGTATGTTTACAGCGCATATTTTGTATTTTGATCTCAAAGGGCTTAAAAAAAAAAAAAGAACCACACAATTAACACACAAATTTGTATTGGTCATGACTTTTGAAGATTTGGTGGCCCCCCCGCGGGGGGCCGGTGACTCCTAAAGGAGCCGTTTTTAGGTTAAGCATCTGGTTCAGCATCTGGCAGAAGGGCCGTTGATGTAGCTACACAGCTTAAGAAGGCGGCGGGCTGAAATCTCGTCGGCGTTGTAGTCCTCCCAGTACTTGAAAATTTTAGACTGCAACAGGCGGTACTTTTTCCTTTGGATGCGGGACAGCTTGCCGTCAGACACCAGCTGTATCTGGATAGATACGAGCCTAGCTTCCTGATGTAACAACTCCACCAGCAGGTAGAAGGGAAGGTGGACTCGGTTGTTGGCTCTTCGATAAAGACTTTGGTGCCACCCCTCGATGTCGTTGTTGGTTCTTATGTCATGTACACGGACCAGCAGGAGGGAGGCCACATTGTACTTGAGACCCAGTTGTCTCCCACGTACTGCACAAGTGCTTGGAGGCTAGTGGTGGTGGCGCTGTCACTGAGCCGCTGGAACATGGGCATGATGTCCGCTTCTGGCAAGAAAGGCAGCGCCATCAGCTTTCTGATATACTTGTAGCTGCGGCTGTCGGTCCGGTATGCTGGTTCTAATCCCAACTCTTGAACCTAATCAAAAAACAGAAAAATATACCGTTAGAGAAAGGCAATTAACAACATTTTTTTGCACAGTGGAAATAATGCCAGCTGAGGCCGGCCGGAACAAGTTCTCTCGTGCTACCTGTCAAAACAAGGATAATATACAAATTAACAGTGCAATAGAAACTTACAACTTTAGATTGGCTTTGTTCAACCATTACATAGAAGAAATATTTCTCCAATATGGACCTCACGCTAGTTTAATAACATATTTACATACATACTGTACCTGTTTTACGCGAGACTGGATCTGGGTTGACGCCAGGACACCAAATTCACCAGGGTGGTTGTGGCCATGCAGTCCCGGGAAGAAGGCACCGTCTCGCTGGATTACTGAGGCTTTACACCGGTGGTCTTTTCGGCGCACGATACACTGCCAGTGGATGGTTCCGTTGGGTCGTCTTTTTCTGATGTTGAAATGCGTAGGCGGAGTTGGTAACCAGCTTCGTTTTTCCTCGTATGGTGCCCTCCAGAAAGAGGTGGTAGGTTGTCTCAACTGGCGCTTCTGGCGGCAGGTCTGGCCCCACGGCTGAATCTTCCAAAGAGGCTTCCATTGGCGCTATGTCTGGTACTGAGGGCGGGTCAGCTGCAGGTAGGTCGGATGCGATGTCGACAGAATGAGCAGAAGGTGGATCGTAGACAGTGGACTCGAAGTTAACAGGAGTGCTTTCAAAAAAGAGGGATCGGGTCAGCGAAGTCACATGTTGAACAGCGCCAGTCAATTGAACTATAGTTTTTTGCTGCATCGCGGTAATCAGACTGGTATACTCCGGTGCCACACTTGCGGTGTTGCCAACGGAGACAACCATCACACTGGAGACCTTGTTGACGGGCTCTGACTGGCTGTTTACAAGAAATACACTTGGTCGACATAATTGAATAACTCGGAATGAACGGACTGACGATTACGAATTGATTTTTACTTCTTGTGGTTGCTGATATGGTAGCTGATATGAATAACCCTCAATAAAGTGCCCCTTTTATACGCTTCCCTAGGGTCAAAATTTCCATTTCGAATAAAACACGCAATTGGATTGGATAAATCGTTTATCTGACAAACAATAAGCATGAAGTGAAGTGTTAATGAATTAAAATTCTCACCTCGAATTAACATACTTCACACATCGTTTTGTTTAAGTTCACACATTACGAGTGGGCGCGTGGGCTTAAAGCGTGCGAGAAAAAAAAGTTAGGTACAAGACTGCGTTGAGTTTAACTTATATTTACCTCGATCATAGTTTATTATGATGCGACAAATCAAGGTTGTATTTAGAGTGAGGATCGAACACAACTGACGTTCCTCTTAGTTAACTGTTTTCTGTTGGGAGAAAATAGTGAACCTAGACAAATGCCACAAGGCTAGCATACCCAATGGCATATGAAAATCTCCATTCAGTATATTTGAGTTTTTCCCTTGATGATCAAGATTAACGTCTCATTAAGCAGAGATAAGCTATAAAGGCTTTAAAACCAATCTTTTTGCGAACTGCAGGAGTCGTGCAGGCCCGTCAACACTTTTAAACTCGAAGGCCACCATAATCTCATGATCCTGGATCTTCTAACTACCGATGGTGAAAACGAAGTGAGCTGAGTTGTACACTATTGAAATCCGAGTTACCTGTGAGAAGAGTTAATATGTTCAGTAGCCAAGAGAGCAATCATATATCATGGTGTTGACGCATGACACAATAGGCCTAAGGGGTGTGTCGGCCTTTAATGTTAGGTAAACATTAGATCCTAGGTGGCTGTTTGTGTCCAGGTCTGATCTTGTTATAAACACCCTCTGATGTGTGTCCATTTCGCTTCAGGGCGAGCGGTTTCTCGGATGGTTTTCGATCAGGTGGTCTGTCGGGTCTTTATTGAGCAGTTGGTGCAGTCCAAGTCAATAAGTGCTGACATTTTATAATGTGGTATTTTCCAGTGTCTAGGACTATGTTGGCGCGACCTTTATCGGCCTGAAGGACCATGACGGAGTTGTCCTCTTTTAGGCTTTTAAGGGCGTCCTGTTGTTACTACGTCATGTTAGGCTCAGGTGGTTTTGCCTGTTAAAGGATGGTGTTAACAGCCCTCCTGGCTGTGTCTGTTTTTGTCGCATCAAGTGGTCTGACTGCTGACTCAATCCTGGCGAAAATCTCGATTGCTGGGACGTTTGCACGAGTCACGGCAAAGTTCAGTCTTTTCTTCAGTAGGCGCACCTCAGCTTCGCTAAGGGACCTTGATGACAATTTGATGATAATGATAATGATGATAACTGATAACCCAGTTAGTCTTGTCAACTAACAGGTTTTAAAACCTGAGCTGTTGACTGTCTTTGGTGGTATTAAAGACTTTCTGGATTTGATAATGTCTACTACCTCCGCTGCGTCTTTCGCTGAAAGAGCGGATATTTTCTGTGCTGTTGACTCAGTTTCTTTCTTTGTATCTCCCTTAGCTCTCTGCGTCAGTCGTATCATTTCCCTCGGAAAGCTCATGGACACTAGTTCAGCGAATCTGCGTGCGCCTTTGGTGGAAACTGGTAGCCGAACTTGGAGATCTCTAGGAACAATGTGGTTCTTAATTCACCTTGTAAGAAAGGTGAGATGGTTGGCATAGCATGCGAGCATGCGTGAACAACGTTCGTGTTGACGAACCACAGGTACTACTCCAGCTGAGTTGTAAACGAGACGTCGCTTGCGTACGCGCCTACGTCTAGTGAAACCTGGTCTAACCCAAGTAGTAGAGAGTAAACAGAGTAAACAGAAGGAATATAAGGATTTGAAGTGGCATAAAGACAGACAGTTTTCAGAGATTGACACAGTTCGGCCTCCCCACTTAAGTTAAGTTATATATCATTCTTATATTATTTACATCATGGAAAGTAAAAAATGTTACTCATACTTTTTTCAATAATTTTATTCTCAAGGGCTTTCTTAAAAGAGTAAATTGAGTTTGCATTGATGATTTCGTAGACTTTCAAAAAAGTCCTTCGTCCTATTTATATAGTGCGGGACCTTTCGCGACTTTGACGCTCGCGGTCTAAAAAAGCTCATAAAAAAGCCCGCTCCGCTCGCCAAAATCGCGAGGTCGACCTGTAGCAAGTCTTATGATTTCGCTGTCAAGAGAGTTATAAAATGTAGGTCCTTGGAAAAACATCCGGTTGTAATGCCCGGCCACCTAACGTGACGACAGTTCCAGTACCGGTATCGCGTTTCGTCAGTGACGTACGTTGTTGGACACGTCAAACTTTCTGTGGTGTAACTTTGCTTTCCGGGTGATTTCATTTTATCGTTCTGCAAGAAGGAATGAATTGAGGTGATATAGAACGTTTTCATTCACGTGACTACTGACCATATTGGTTTACTGAAACAAAAGAAAGCATTTGCATAAAAATAGAGTTCAATTCCCAGAGGTTTAGTTTGGGACACCAACATGGCTGCCATTTCTTTGTTTTGGGACACCAACATGGCTGCCGTGACGTCATGTGAAAACACTTTATAGATAGGATGGGAAACAATGAATGGGCTCTCCCCTACGTACTTGCAAAATTTGTTTAGCATCCGCAGTACACCGTGTAATGTAAGGGATTCCGAGATCAAACTAGACTGGTCTAAGCCACCCACAAATTATCACTAGCGTAGCTTTGGCTATAGTGGGGCCCTGTTATGGAACAACCTACCTGTCAATTTACGGAAATTAGACTCTCTTGGAAGCCTTACCACAATTGTCAGTCAGGCTCCCACACGGCAATCTTGTGAAGCAGTATTGTTATTATTTCACATTGTTAAGTTCTTAATACTTTCTTATTATAATATAATACTGAAGATTTTACCGTATATAAATAAACAAGTTATGTTTGTATGAATGATTGTAACTAAGGTTTTTAATGCTTGTTTGCTTGTTTAATTGTTTTTTTTTTTTTTTAGCAGGATTTCTACTCATATATTCATGTGCACTAGCACTCAGAGCGTTATTATTAGTACCATACAAACCTCCGTAAAAATTCGAAGGAATGTGTTCATTTCTCATTTGTTGGTTCGTCTCTAAGGGGGACACTATGATCATGGCACGGATAGAAAATTGATTGATCTAGGATTGAAGATCTGTTAAAAAACTCATTAATAATTCATAAGCCCATTGACCTATCAAATGGTCGATAAAGCATCACGTGCAGTGGTTTTAAAACCCGATAAAACCTCCTCGTTATTTGTATGCGGTGTTTGATGTTTTTCTCGTACGCTAATTTCCAACGTTCACAAAAGCATCATTGTTATGAACTCTCTTGACACACGCTTTTTCAGAAATGTTTTTGAAGCCGTTCAAAAAAACTCGCAGCACGTGTTTTATCGGGTCTAAAACCACTCGGCTGCGCCTCGTGGCTTAAAATCCCGATAAAACACTGCTGCTCGTGTTTCAAACATTACTTAAACCTTTTTTTATAACCTGATACCAAAACGGGCAAGTTCTTTGTCATTGTGTCCATTGTCGTCATTATGAATTAGTTTAGCCTTAGTTTCCATGTAACATGCAAGCATAAGAACATATCTATGGGGAAAATGACTTTAATCAACATTGGTACTTGTGTTCTTCGGACGATTCTGTTTATGTTAACGCTTGCGCTTGAGTCGACGATCGTTATCGCCATCAGTAACAATAGCAGTGGCAGTGACAGTAGCAGTAACTATGCTAATGGTTGTGGTAGTGTTAGTTAAGTATTTACAATAATTGTTATTCTTATTAGAATTATTATTCTTATTGCACTGTTTTGTTGTTATTGGTCACTTTTCCGTTATGAAATATTTTGTGTTCTTCAGATACCCATTCTGGTTATGGACATACTTCCAATGCGTTTATTTTCTCCCTTCACAACTACGAAGGACGTGATCCGTTCAAGAGCATAATAAAATACCCAGCACATGCAATATACAGAGGTTCACAATATGGTCCAACATTTGGAAGAGGCAAAGGCATCTCTATTAAAAAAGGAGATAACAGTGGTGGCATTTCAGCATACGCAAAATTGGGTAAATCCTTCACTGTACCAAGTGGAGTGCAAAACCGAAGCACAGTCCTGGCTGGGACTGCGAACCCTTTCACACCAGATGACTGGGAAGTATTCTATCTGGCTTCATCTGCCACTACACCATAGTTGTCCATAACAGTTTTGTTTTGGTAATCGTATAAGGGCAAGTACAGTCAAATATAATTGCACGCGCCTCCAGGTAATAGCCCATTTTCGAGTTACTTAATACCTCATTACGAACGCGAGACTTGGTGCAAAGTTTTCATTATGAAAATTAGTTTCATTCATATGCAAACAAATTAATTTTCACATGAAAAGGGTTCGTAGTTAGCCTCGTTTTCGTAATGAAGCTCAAAGCAACTCGGAAATGGCGTATTGCAAAGAAGTTTTAAACATCATGAGTAGTGTAAGTCCTTAATTTCTCCGGCAATTATATATTATATAATCATATGGCAGGAAAAGTTTGTTTGATAATAGACATGTCGTAAGTTAAGGCGGTGGCCCTTTTTTTCTTTTTTCGTAAGTGGTCGTTGGGTATGCGACAACGCTCCTAGTAATACCCACCTTTTTGTTACTATTTTTCGTTTTAGTCACCTACCCTTTTAGACCTTCAAGCCGGTTTTGCTTGGTCACTGACACTTTTTGATATTTATAATTGTAATTAAACAGACTGAAGCGCAATTTGGTCTGAAATCATACGCGTGATTTCAATATCGAACGAGCGTGCAGAGCGAGTTCGATTTGAAATCACAAGTACTGATGATTTTAGACCAAAATTGCACGACATGAAGTTCAATTACCACTTTATTACACCCATTTTGAAATCACAGAGTTTCTTTGTCAATATTAATATTTATTTATCCATGTTCACATTTCACATTCAGTTTCATCTTGACGGCCTAAGAAAGAATGCGATTTAGAGCAAAATAAAGTGCGATTAGTGAATAAGTCGCACTGTTGAAGGCCAACAAGCCGAGTTGCAAGATCTTGTCCATTTAAATAGATTGCGACGATCCGAATAAAAGTAAAAAATGACAGCCACGGACTACCATTGAGTACAACATTTTATATAATAAGCTCAATTATGCACGCATTTTGATTGGTTCTCACCTATGATCTATTAGAGGAGAGACGCATAGATGACGTCATTATTAAAAAGTTTTTCCCTCTGTTTTTTTTAAAATGGCGGAAAGTTTTGAAAATTTAGAGAATATTTACCTGACTGGGCGAACGAAGATGGAGAAAAAAAGTTTTGCCGAGGCTTTGGACAGGTACTTGAAGCAGGGAGAAGAAAGAAAAACACGTTTCTATGTAGAAAACGACTTGAAAAAAGAGCAGTCTCAGTCGAGCGCTTTTTTGTTTTTTTTTCTTTTGTATGTCGTTTGATTTCTTTATTATACAAAACAAATTAATTCCATTTTGCCGTCCGTCTGTTCAGTTATAGATCACAGATGACGTCAAAATGTGGTAAGAAGATCGGTGACAAGCGCGGCTATCGCACGTGTGCCACTTTTTTGTTCTTACCACATTTTGACGTCTGTTCAGTAAGAATACCGTATTTTCTCGATTAAACGTCCCCGGCGTTTATTTAAAACTCGGCAGTTTTGACCCGGCGTTTTTTCGAGGCCGGTGTTTAATGAGCGTATGGATGGCGGTATACAAATGTCAGTTGTCAGTTAAATTTTGGGCCATTTGTCAGTTATCATTTAATTGACTGTTAATAATTAACTTCAAAGCTTAGTTATAAATTCGGGATCATGTTTGGGATGTAAGGGTCAAATTTTAAATGATTAACTTGAGGTATTAGTAGAATTTATCGATTAACGTCATATAACACTCCAGTGTGCTGCTGTTAATCACTTGCCTGAGGATTCTGTATGAAAACACATAAATTATTAGACAAAAATTGTCGAAAAAGGTTCTTTACAACTGGTTTGAAGAATAGCAAGGCCCACCAAGCCTTTTTATCAGTTGTCAGTAAAACTGTGTACAAATGTCAGTTGTCAGTTAAAATTTTGGGCATTTGTCAGTTGTCAGTTAACCCCATCTAGACCCTCTTTAATCGGGATCGACGTTTAATTGAGAAATTACGGTAGGTTATTGTAAGGGGTAGGTAAAATATAGTTTTCGAAGACGAGTGTTCAGTGCCAATATGTAGAAATTATTCCAGACGTTTCGGGCTTAGCCCTTCATCAGTGGAAAAAGATTTACGTTAAAAAGCTGGCTTGCGCTATGAAGTCAGATTTAAAGTTGTAACGTGCTCGCGCGATGTGCGCGTGACGACCTAAAGATATCGGAAGTCGGAGTTCATTCCGCGCGGCTGACTGGTGCCTAGTCTGAAAATAAGGCGCATCTCCTGACGCTTTCGTTGCTTGTTTCCGTCGCAGAGCATAATTCCACGGACTTTTGCGTCCTGGATAGTGTGGCCATTTGTATTAAAATGCTCTGCAACGGGAAAGCCCGGCAGGTTCTTCTCAATGCTGCGTAGGTGTTCACCGAAGCGTTGCCCTAGCGTGCGGCCAGTTTCGCCGATGTAAATAGCAGGGCAACGGCGGCAAGAGATACCATACACTAAGCCGGTTGTTCGACAGTTGAAAGCTTCTTTGATGACAAACGAGCTATTTACATCGGCGAAACTGGCCGCACGCTAGGGCAACGCTTCGGTGAACACCTACGCAGCATTGAGAAGAACCTGCCGGGCTTTCCCGTCGCAGAGCATTTTAATACAAATGGCCACACTATCCAGGACGCAAAAGTCCGTGGAATTATGCTCTGCGACGGAAACAAGCAACGAAAGCGTCAGGAGATGCGCCTTATTTTCAGACTAGGCACCAGTCAGCCGCGCGGAATGAACTCCGACTTCCGATATCTTTAGGTCGTCACGCGCACATCGCGCGCGCACGTTACAACTTTAAATCTGACTTCATAGCGCAAGCCAGCTTTTTAACGTAAATCTTTTTCCACTGATGAAGGGCTAAGCCCGAAACGTCTGGAATAATTTCTACATATTGGCACTGAACACTCGTCTTCGAGAACTATATTTTACCTCTCCCTTTTTATAAGTACAAGTGCCACGCAGCTAACGGAAATTTTCCCGTTAAACTTTTATTGTAAGGGGCAGCTGCTGAAAACTGGAGGAGCAAGAAAAAATGGCCCATTTATCAGGGGCACCCAACGACAGCTTTCTCTCAGATCCTTTGAAACGGCGCTATTTTAGGCTATCTGGAGAGCCTTTAAAGCTCTGTAGGTTCATTTTAGGCCGTGCTATAATATTTTTATCTGTTCGGTCATTCTAGGGCAACTTGAGTCTTTTCGAAATTACTAGGGCATCTTTGTCCATTTCCCGAAAACTTTAGGCCTTATATCCTTTCCGAAAATCTTAGCTGACCTTTTTTCGGCCCTCGAAACGATATTTTTATCAATCCGAAAACACTAGACCTAAAGTTTTCCATATCACGAAAGTTCGAAGTGAAAATTCCCTTAGGAAAATTGTAGGGTATTAAAGGCCTTCCGAACAGATAATTTACCGAAATGATCTGTTGGGTGCCCCTGATTTATCCTAGGGTCTTCGACGGTGTACGGGATAGTTTGAAATAGCGAAGAACATGAGGACGAGGCTGGGGTAACACGTATTTTTGTTGGAGATAAATTAATACATTAGTATGCATTTTAAAGCCTTTTAGAATAAGTTTCGCTCACTTTTCTCTCAATAATACGTGGTTACCCCAATTTTCTTTTTAGACCCCTATCAGGCCCTTGCTAAAATCTTCGTTTTCCAGTCATAAATCGCGCAAAAATAGAAAACTTGAATTACTGTTATGGTAGGCACTATACCGCGTCCTAAAGCCAGCGACACACCTGGCGATTTTATACGCCGATTGCGGCGAATTTGGTCGCCAGCGAAAATCGTCAGCGATTTTCGCCACCGACTGATGCGGACACACTTGACGACTTTTTACGCTGATCTTGGCGTTGTGGCAGTTTTGAAAAGTCACGTTATAAAATCGCCCAGCTTGATGGGTTGGCTTCACTGGCGATTCGCAGCAATGACCGCAGAAAATCGCGGGAATGGACACAATTAGCGAATGCCGGCGAATTTAATCTCCGAAATCTGACACGCCAGATATCGGCGATTTTTTATATGCCGATCGCGGCGATCGGCGTATAAAATCGCCAAGTGTGTCGCCGGCTTAAGAAATCAGCGTTTCTGGGACCTGAGATGTGCAGAATGTATACGCATGCGCGCAGTAACAAAAGAAAACACTCTCCTTAATATAACGAACAAGTAACTGCTGGTCAAATCTCGCAGGCAAATGTTAATATCAACGTTACGAATATAAGAATAAGAATAAAAGCTAAGACCGTTTTTATTTGCTTCATATAGCGAAAACCTATAGATAGATACTGCGCAAATAGCATATATATAGATGAGAGCAATTGGTTAAGTCAGATAAATCAACCTATGCAAAGAGATGAAAATAAACGAGATGTTGCATGTCTTAATCTTATATTGTCGTGATATTGTAGCAATATTGTAGTCTTTTTAGCTTTAAAGTACTTAAATAAATATTGTTTATTATTGTACTTTATAGCTATGTGTTTCGTTTACAACTGCATGTCACAGTCTTACATTGTAGTGCCGATATAGTAGCAACATTGTAGTCTTAATTATTGTCCATTACTAATACCCGCCAAGATTAGCTAATGCTATACGCGGGTTGTGTAAATTGCCTTTGTACATTTGTTGGAAATAATAATACATCGAATTGAATTGAATTGCTTCGTCACTGCGTTCAGCCACCTCACAATGTTTTATGTAAAAAAAAAAACTCCCATTGGCTATGTATATGTTAAAAGAAAGGTTTAACTCACCCAGGATTAGTGTCCATGTTGCCTTCAGCTTCAAAGTGATGTTACACGGAACGATCTCCAACGCAAAATTGTCTTATTAAAAATTGTTATCGTGTAACCTAAGGTGCTTCAACTTTCAACGAAGCGGCAACACGTTGCAAGTCAAGTTTAAGATCCGTCTTCAAAAACTTGCAATGTGTGACGCGACAAACTGAATGGTCCGTTTAAATTTGTACGCGCGCTGTGTTGCGTTAAAAAATCGTCCAGTTGTCGTCCAGTATAACATCACCATGTATGGCTTAACAATGTAGATTGCTCTAATTTACCTTTGGGTTTTCTTTTTACTTTGGCTGGTTTCAAACTCCCACTTGGAATTAGTAGTTTCTTTCGGACGGAAACCTCGTTTCACGTTTACTGAATCCAGCGCGTTTCAGCCATAATCCACTCTCGTGCGATCAAACCCCAAACTTAGTTATAATATACCCAAGGTTTTAGCGCAGAATTCTTCCGACTATCCAAGTACCAAGTTCTTTAGACTGAGTTTAATACCGTTACCAACTGGTCAATGTCAGTAATCAAACATAAACTGTAAGCTTAATTATCTTTCTCTGTCCCCAGTGTATACATTGTCGATGTTTAGGCATTTAACATCTACAAATAAAGACCACTGAAAATGGCTTTCAGTGCTTTTAACAATCACGTATCGAAGGAATAATTTCAAAGGTTATTTTACCTTTTCGCAACCTCGGTTATTGTGGAGAAAAAACCTGAATTCCGCCTGGAAAACAGTCAACACTGTTGAAATAGATTGTACGCGCCTAGACGTCATCGGATGTTACATGAGCGGTAGAGTTAATAAATTGGCCCCAGGACGTGACAAAGCGAAAACGAGGTTGACGAAAGCCATCAACTGAAAATGGGTTGAAAAAGGGTATCTCACAATGTTTCACCCTTTCAAGCTTTCGTTTCTCAATTAAAACACTTTTACTAATTTTCCGTCATGTATGTCCTTCTTCTGTAACTGAGTGAATAGCTTTTATTGTGGGAGAAAGCTGTTTCATTAATTAAAAACTACATCGGTCAGATCTGCCACATAATGCATGAAACCTAAAGGCCGATTTAGACGGTACAACTATTGCTTACGACTGTCGCATGCGATTTCTGCAGCGCGCGCTGCTCGCGCCATGCAAAAAATCGCACACAACTCTCGTCATTCAACATTGCCTATAAAACATGTTTTAAAATCCTACATTTTTTGTGACGTTCACGACAGTCGTAAGCGAGTTGTAGGTTTGATTTTCACGAAACAGTTCATGTCGTAGGTCTGTCGTAAGATTGTTGCATGTGACAAAGTCGTACCGTGTTAATGGCCCTTAACGTTGCGAGTAGATAAAATGGTATATGGTATGACATTTCTTTAGACTAGTCCCCCCCCCCCCCCCCCCCACCTCCAATAAACACGGTGGAATGCAACAAACTAGTATTACTTGCTAAGCGTTATACACGTTTCCATAAAATAACATAATATTCGAGTTCGCAAGAAAGGATTACATAACATTCGCTTTAACACGCTATGGGCGCTCGTAAAAATAAGAATCCAGTCATTAAAAATAAAGGTGACGATGATAACGATGAGTCCGTCCTCTGTTCCAAAAACATTGGCTTAGCGGCCATGATACAACGCCTGAGAAATAGCGGCCATTAAATCATATACTGGTCGTTGGTGCAAAGCGAAGTTAACAAGATCCAGAAATATAAATATTTCCTGGTTGTTTTTATCAATAAACAATTATTCTATTAGCACTTGTTGGATATGCGATGATTATAGCCAACCTGGCGCGTATCTTCCATCACATATCCAACAAGCGCTCGTGGAATAATTGTTAAATATCACATTTAAGCGTTAAATTCGGAGACTCGGTCTTTTCACGCGGAGTCGATGATTTTATAACTTTATATTAAATTTTTAGTGACTTCAAGAACCGACTTCCGCCATTTGAAGGCTCAAGAGCAAATCCAACGTAAAAAAAATACTCCCGAATAACTTCCTGGTTGCTTTTATCAATAAACAATTATTCTACTAGCACTTGTTGGATATGGGGTGATCATAGCCAACCCGGCGCTACACTCTGCCTTTTCTTTTTTTTTTTCTTTCTTTTTTTTTTTTTTTTTTTGTTGTTTTGCTTTTTATAAGAACGTCTAATTTTGGAGCTGAGGCTGAAGGTTCTTATATGTTTTTGCGTTTATACAAAACTTGCCTTTAAGTATTTTGGTTGATTTACATTTGTTACCTTGATTTATACATTGTATATAGATTAGCAAAATACTAAATACGTTCTTAATCGACTCTCATCCAGAGGAATGTTCTTAACACGTTCTTAAAATTTTGGTTAATCTCAGCCTCGACGTTCTTATATAAAAGGTTCTTACAAAAAAAAAAACAGAGTGTATCCAACACGCGGTCGTCGAATAATTGTTAAATATCACATTTGAGCGTTAAATTCCGGGGTTCGGTCCTTTCACGCGGAGCCGATGATGTTATAACTTTATATAAAATTTTTAGTGATTTCAAGAACCAACTTCGGCCATTTGTCTGCTCAAGAGCAAATCTAACGTAAAAGATACTCTTGAATAACTGGCAGGAATCCTGATTCACGCTTGATTTTCCTTATGACTCCGGGAACTCTGACAACAGCTGTAAGCTCGTCTTTAAAACAGGACAATTAGCTGGACGGCAGGAGGAAGTGAATAACATTTTCGTAAACCGCGAAAGTTAACGCACACGCTGGGGTGACTCTGACAAAAAAACGAAAAACAAAAATACAAGGTAAGAACGACAACCACCCAGTACGGGAAAGTCCAATTCTAAAAGCAATTTCATGTTTGAGCAAAGGTACTTTGTCATATCTATTTAGTGTATTTTGATCAAAACACAGCAAAATCTGCGTGACAATGCCCCTTTTAATTTATCATCTTTCCTTATCTAGATAACACCTCAAACAGAACATAATTTGACCGTATGACAAAAATTACTCACGATAACTACCCTGGGTGCTCAAGGCTTTTTTGCATACCCGTCAAACTCTTTCACTATCCTCCCCTGGCGCCCGAGGGTACACGATACCAAATAGAGCCACAAAAGACTTCACGATAACATTAATTCCACTGGTTCGAGGTTATATTGGTCTCTTCATTGCTGCACTGTTTCCTTCGGCAAGAAACTTCGCTCTACCTAAGCCTCTATTCATCCGGGTGTAAAAATGGGTACCGGCGACATACTGCTGGGGTAACCGTGCAATGGACTAGGAACCCATCCAGGGGGGGAGGGGGCACACTTATAGTTGATTCATGCTACAGACACCGGGTTCAGCGCCGACCGAGTGAGCCATTTAGGTTCGCATTGCGACTTAACCTACTTTTTATTCCGAGATGATGTAATGACACTTTTTACCAATGAAAATGAACTGGAATAAATTCATCTTACCTGAGAATATTAGGGACCAGTCCCTTGTAAAAGCCTTTTACCCCTTCGTATCTATAATGTCAAAAATCAAACCACATGACCAAGATAACAAGGAAAGTTACAAAAACGACGCACCTTCACCAAAAATAGCTATAACAACTTTAAATCGTAGAATGTTGTTTCATACTCTTTTTGAAGCCAGTTAGTCAATACTGAAAAAAGAGCTACAGGAGGGCAAAACGCCTACAAATTAAACATGGGAAATACTTTGCTTGGTACAACAAAGAAAATGCTTGTGTGATGCATTCGAGGCAGAGGACACGACCATATTAGCAATACAAATTTGCGATGAAATAGGATCTAGACTTGCCTAAAGCCGTCTTCTTATGCGCTGAAAGAATGACCGACAAGCGACGACGTTTCGCGCCTGACTGGACTCTCACGAAAACGTACTTTGAAAAAGTCTCAAGAGGATCTAGGGATCTGATCTTTGACAAGTTCGTCATCTACAAGTTATATGCCAACAATGAGAAAAAGGAATTACAACCTAAAGTTCTCTTTTTTTTTCTGGTGAAATGATGACGAAAATTAGCAAATTAGAGTTTCGGGTTTGGCTCTTCTAGGGGAGCAGAACGGACCACAGCTGAGCTCACCTGAAAGTTTTACGGATGATGTCCACGGCACCGTTATACTCGGCCATAGTGTGCTGATTCTACGAGAATAACAAGCAATAATCAGTGTTCACAATACCATCATTTTCCGTCGACCATTAAACAATTATCCCACGAGCGCGCGTTGGATTTGGGATGACAGATACTGCAGCCAATGAACTACAAGCAGCACAAGGGTTGTAGAAAGGTCGACACAAAGTATGTTCAGGTAACAACTTGGCCACTGCACCATAGAGACCATAATCGGAACTGAAGCCGGTACAAGTATAAATTACGATTGACGTCCCCCAAGACCACATGGGCCAATTAATACGAGCAACATTTTCGTGCAGCTTGTCGCTCTGCAAATGTTGCGTTGTATTTGTTAAAATAGGTGCGATTGTTTATTACGCGTGTTGCCAACTCCGCACATAAAGAAGACGTCGTGAAAAAGACTGAAATGCAACTTGCAACGCAACATTTGCTACACGACAAGTTGCGCGAAAACCGACATTGTTCATATTACTTGGCATGACTTGAGCAAGATACAGATAAGTCAGTATTGGGCTCATAGCAACTAGGAAAAATCTCCAGCACACAACTAATCCATAACGCTGGGCAACCTGAGCCAAGACTCAGGTTGCCCTGATATCTGCTAGGTCTTCCTTAAGGACAGTGCCTACTTTTGTTACTGCGCATAAGTTCTCCGCATCGCAAGATACTCGAATTTCCTATGGGTGGTGTCTATTAACACAGGGATATTTTTGCGCGATTTAAAAGGAGGCGGAGAAAGCAGATTTTACCAAGTTCTCTTGGTATCCAAAAAGAAAATTGAGGGTAACCATGCATTTTTCAGAGGTAACAAAGTTTCAATTTGGGGAAAAATGCCATACATCGCTTGGTATTTTAGCACTTTTTAAAATTATTGTTGCTTAATTATCTCTAAAAAATGCATGGTTACCCCCAAATTTCTTTTTGGATTCCAATAGCCCTTGTTAACATCTATTTTTCCTGCATAGTTATAAACTGCGCAAAAATACCTCTGTATTAGTAGGCACCGTCCTTAAGGGCGATTTACACGATATGACTGTGTCGCACGCGACAAGCTTGCGACAGGCCTACGACACAAATTGTTTCGCGTAAATCAAACCTACAACTGTCGCACGACTGTCGTGTACGTCACAAAAAATAGGTATTGGCAATGTTGAATGACAAGAGTTGTGTGCGATTTTTTGTATGACGTGAACAGCGCGCGCTCTACTGAGAAATCGCATGCGACAGTCGTAAACAAAAGTTGTACCGTCTAAACTGGCCTTTGGCTCTTAAACAGAGATTTTTCAAGGGGGATCACTTCTGGTTGGTGCTGGTGGATGATGGGGGAGAGTTTTGAAAATGGCTGCAAAAGTGGCGTTATGAGCAAACTTTAGTATAGATAACTTTCTTCTTCCGATATGAAAGCAGCCTTCATTCATTCACCTGAAGTCTTGATCTGACCACTTGATATGGATACGTTGTAGTGGCAGCAAAGATTTTAGATAATGAAGCCATCACGAGGTACTCTGTGGAGCTCTGCAAACAGAAGGAGCATGTCCAAGTTTACAAATGTTATGCTGCTAGCACAAAGGACACAAATGATGGACCAGAGAATTGACTCTGTAGTGTATGTTAAAATGCTAAGAGACACCATGAAATTCCTATTGAGCGTTTGCTATAGTAAGGAAAAAGGAGACCATACGAGACAAAGAAAAAGATATTTGACCTCAGCGGGAATCAAACCCACGACCTTGGATTTGATCGTTTGTAGCTCAGTCTATACCGACTGAGCTACGAGGCCAGACGGCCATGAGCTTTTAGCTGCCATTGAAACCACTTCATCGAAGAGTTCCAATGCTATTTATCTCATTAAATTTATGCTATTTATTTATCTAATCTAGTTATGTTTAGGTAATATGCTAGTACACTTGATTATATGAAAGCATTCACAATTCAAGACTTCAGTGAATAACCGGCCTATATGGATAGTGCATCTGTGATAGCCTTTTGTTGTTTTAACTCAAATTTACTGGAGTTTTTGCAGGTGACCTTAAATTCGTCCAGAAAACATTTCTCCAACGTTTTATCTTCTACTTTGTGTTTTGTTTTATGAAAAAAAACGGAAATCCTTCCCATAGGTGTTTATTGCAAACGAAACGTAAAGCAGCGGACAACACGTTGGAGCAACGTTTCCTGAAGGAATTCAAGGCCACATGTAAAACCTCCGCTGAATCTGAGCTAAAACAACAAAACGCGATCTGAAATGCACCATTAGTTGGTTATGCCCCGAGTCCTTCAATTATGATTTACAATATACACTTAATGTATGGTCCCGAGGGAAATTTTGTTTTCACTCGAGTCCTAATGTTTCCCGAGACGAACATCAGGTTTCCCGAGGGAACATGCTTTGTTATAATTATATTTAGACTTTCTCTTCAACAATCACATCAAAACAAACAAACAAACAACTGGGAGGGCAACAACTGCGGAATTGTATCCCGGTCGGGATACATTTGTATTTGATCAGGGGCACGTGAACAAGAATCAACCAATCACAGTGCTCGTGTTGTTGAGTGAAAGCCTAGGTATATAACAACAAGATTTATTTACCAGTACATATGACTATATGAAAGCATTTAAAAAAAAAAAAACCGTATAACAAGATTTATTCACCAGTTTTTTGTCGATTGGTGTGCCGAAGTATTGACTGTAGCTTTTCTTGAGTTCTTCGTAAGCCATGAACTGGAGGGCACCATGTGAGACACCAATAAGTCCAGGCGCATAGCCCTAGACACATAAACAGCTTAAGGTTAAGCATCTGCACGCAGACTGGTGTCACCATAGTTAATTGAAGGCAAAGGTTATGAAACCTCACAAACTTCTTTGTTATATTTTGTTTGCCTTTTTGGCCTTGACCCTGCACAAACAACAATAGAATTTGGAATGTGTTGGAGCAACTGACCAATCGAAACGTTTTGTTAACATATTCAACTGTGGTGTGAACGTTAAAACAAAGGATTGTGCAGGGTCGCGGCCCTTCCAACATAAATTGTAGCACCATTGTTTTCATGGCAAGGTTTCCTAACCAGTCCCTCAATTAACTATGGTGTCAACAAGCACAAAACAGAAAGGTATCAATCAGATTATTGACCATGCCCTGGGGCACTTTTCCGGGACTTGGACCTGGCAAAATTGTAGCCTTACTCGCAGACGCTCTGCAAAACAATCTTTCCTCTGAGGAAGAAAGATTGCGTGAGGAGCCAAAAGAGCGTCGGAGAGAAAGGCTAGCAAAATTGCAAACTTTTGACATTTCCAACATTTTGTGATGTGCATCACACTGTGATATTGACTAGAACGTTGATGAGAATGATGAATTATTCAGACACAGGCATACTCAGAAAAGAGAAATCCGAGTTCTCCTGCAAGGAGTCAAACCAAAGATCTTCCCATAACTAGTTCGGATGCTCTACCACTGAGCTACAGGAGACTCGTGGATATTAAACTAGGTTCATGGGACAAACATCCTCCATACTGCTAGGAAATGAAGAGTATGGGTGGGGAAGGGGATTAAACCAAAAAAAAAATTGTTGTGGGGAGTACGGTTATTTTCTGGAACGACACAATTGAAATGTACTGATTGTTTTACAATTGCATGTACATGTAGGGGGTACATGTAGTTAGCCAGGCCCCTTGTATTTTGGTCACTGTCAACGTTTAAGTGCACTGTAGCGGCCTATTTCTGCTGTACATTGTAGTTGACTGCCATAAGACTTTGTTGCCAACTTGGGGAGTGGAAGCCTTTCTGATATCTTTCAACATAATGGTGGAAGGTGTTTGGGACAATCAAAATGGATAATTTTTCTATAAATATCAACAGTATTCCTGTGCCAGTATCTTGTGGTTTCCACCGTTAGTGCAGCTGTAATAGCCTTTTTCCCAAAAATGCAAATCTGGTGAATACCTTGTATAATCCTCTGATTCCTTCATGTCTCCAGAGTCTTAAAAGGGCATCTATGCACAAAAGAAACAAAGAGTTTATACTTTGATCATAGTCCAAAATAATACATCAATGACTTTAAAAACATAAAAAAAGGAATGAAAATAACAAGTAAAATTAATTTTAACATATAAAAAAAGTACTTAGGAATTCTAGAGCAATAATTATTTTGAGAATTCAACCATTATTTTTACCACCAGGGCTCTACTGATGTCACATTCACTTAGTGATGTCCAAATTATTTAAGTCCTTCCAGTGGATAAATTTTCACAGGTTTTAGGTCATTTGGAATCCAACAGAAAACTGGAGGTAAGTTCATATTTTTCAGAGATGATTAAGCAACAGCAATTCAAAAAAGCTGTAAAAATTTGCTTTTCCCAAGTAGTTTTGATTTTTATTACACCCATTTTGAAATCACTGGTGATCCTTGCAATCTGATTGGCTCTCAACAGTGCAATTTATTCCCAAATTGCACCTTTTTTTGCTCTAAATTTCATCCTTTCTTTAGCCCATCAAAATGGAAATGAGGTAACAAAAATAGAATATTAATATTGACAATGATACTCTGTGATTTCAAAATAGGTGTAATAAAGTGGTAATTGAACTTTGGGTCGTGCGAATTTGGTCTGAAATCATACTTGTGATTTCAAATCAAACTTGTGCTGCGCGCTCGTTCGATTTTGAAATCACGCATATGATTCCAGACCAAATTGCACTCCACTCAGTTCAATTACCATTATGAAGCACTCACTCCTGTTCTTAAGGTGGCCGAATACAGTTTTTTAGTGTACAGATGTTAGAAGACGTTATTTGGAAACTATGTATTTCTGGACGCCCAAAATTGGTATGGTGTAAGACCAACTAAGAAAGAATGTATTTTCGTACGTCTTGTTGAGCTAAGTACCGTTTCCATGGCAACGCAGCGAACATAAATAGTAGGTTTCCTTTATTTTTAGAAAATGTACTCATTAGATTTTTTCCATGTTTTGTATCCAGAACAACTCACAAAACACTGACACAGTTGCACTATTTTCATGTAATTTTAACAGAGAGATCTCCTGTAAATATTGATTTTGCATTTTCATGTTTTGTGAAGATACCCTCTGTTAGATTTAGGTTTCTCTTTGTAGGTGAGTTACGCTTTTAGGGAACTATTTTCATGCCAAATTTCAGGGAATTCTAATGAGCGGTTCCTTAGGAAACAGTTCATTTCCACGAAAACAACCAGTCACAATTTTTTGGTCAAATGCGCATGCGTGGCTTTAATTAGGTTTCATGGCAAAGATGAAAAGCATGCAAAAGGTCTTGGTGAATGAATTTTTTGCGCGGAAAGAAAAGAAAAAGAGTCCAGAAATGAGAAACTAAGTTATTTAGGATCAAAACTTAACTTTATTATTCCTTTCATGTGAAATTGAGGGATCACTTTATCGACCGCCATATTTGCGTACCACAACCCTAGCGCGCGCTTAATAGCATCACTTACAGAATCTGAGAAGCGCGCGCAAACTGTGTTCAGTCACCTTAAACCATCCCAAGTTGTGCAGAACGTATGCGCAGTAGCAAAAGGGGACAAAGGCAAAGCTCTCATATGGACAGACTGGTTATCGGCGCACTGTATATATAGATCATCTAATATTCAGTCTATCTGTCTGAACTACATGAACTGCTCATTTAACTGAAAATGTCAAAGTGCAGAACAAAGACACACCGTATTATTTTGAATGAATCCCAACAATAGACAAGCTATAAAAAGGGAACATGAACCATCTCACCGGTCATTCCCTTATACTGCGGCACTTGTGTTAGACCTGTTTGTGGGCCAGTGTACTGAAGACAAAGCCGGGTTTTGACAACCCATATTGGGTTTGTTATTGTTAGTGTTCCAATTCCTGAGGAGAAAAGTTACCAGACATGGTCAAAAGAAATCTTATTGATTGATTGATTGATTTTTTTTTTTTGAACCAATGAAAATAACACTAGAGCATCACCATAGGAATAAGTTTTTTATTATGCCATTTTAATTATTTAATAATAAAAATGGAAGGCACTTTCCTCAACTGCATATAAAATCTAACTGTTGGCATTAAGATAATAGCAGTACGACCACTGCTTGGGGTAATTAACTGGAAAGAATGTAATCACTAGTAAATTATAGCTCTAATTAATGCAATTACAAGCAGGTAATTATAACCGTCTTTTTTTGAAGAATGGTGAATGAATCAAGTCACTTCAATTTTCTGCAGTATCTTGTAATTTTTCCTTACCAGAGTGACTAAGATGATTAAATGTTAGTGCCACTTTGCACAGTGCACAACAGTTAAATAGCATACATGTACAGCTGTAATTTCTAAACCAGAAATAAGATCAATAACTTACAGCTACAGTAATCAGGTGTGAATCCAGGAAATTCAGAGGGGAGGTAGCGGTTGTGTTGAAATTATGCACAACCTTGTGGCAAAAGCTTAGTGGAGTTAACCGGTCGTGTCCCCTTTCAAATTTAAAATTTCAAAACATACATGTACAATCCTGGCCAATTGAGTTAGGGACACTTGGGTCTTTTTGAAATTTTTTTCCACTTAACTTTGCCAACATCATTCTTTGCTGTAAGACACTCATAATAATGTAATCCTCCATGCCCCATTCAATATTGAACATTAACACACGTACAGCTGTAGACATAACATGCATAGATCCATCATAATTCATTGTTTATCAACATTGTATGGGGGAAGGGAAGGGGAGTGGGACCATGTCTAAATTGGCACCAGCGAGGCCGAGGATGGGGGACTATTGTCCCCTTCTCTCCCTCTCCTATTTGTCCAATAACCCATGTGTAATAAGTAATTTGTACATACTGTACACTGAATACAATTGACTGTCTTACCTGCTACAGTCCCTGCAGTAAGGTGCTTCTCAGCTCCTAAGGGCTTGTCGCTGTCTTTCTGCATCCATGCTTTTAACATGTTATAGCTGCATCAATTTAGATTATTATCATAAGATTGTTAGAAACGAACTGTCTTAATGAATCAGAGACCCGGGGCCCATTTCTCGAAAGTCCCCTTTATATTGGGCCCGATAAGTGTCTTTGGTGGTAAATGTTTCTTGACAAAAATCAAATTTTTGTTAGCTTTGAATGCTTAATTTCAAAATCTTATAATTCTGTGAAAACATTGACCAAGTACCATGTCTGTAGTCACTGTGTAATCGGCAAAAAAACATTTAAAAATATACTTATCAGGCCCAGTAAGTTACCGGGACTTTTGAGAAACGGGCTCCTGGCCCCAGCTGTTCAAAAGGCAGATAACTTTATCCAGCAGATAAGTCGCTACCCAGCAAATAAAATGTATTGCTTGGATTACATTTTAATCAATGGATAGTGATTTATCCAGTTGAGAGAGCTATCTGCTCTTTAAACAATTGGGGCCTGGACAGTATACTGTATCTGGAATCTCTATTTGTGTGCATAAAATAATTTGCTTATTTTATCATTAGATGTTTAACTAAAATAATGTAATCTTATTTGAAAGTTTTAGTTTCCTTAAGTAAGAAATTTTACATAGACATTTGCATGGAGATATGTATACTAATACATGTAAGCATCTGCAAAAACTTCCTGATTTTAGGGAACTACAACTTAGCCTGTTTACTAATGTGTACTTTCCATCAGTGTCAATGGTTTTTTTCTGTCCCAGTCTGCATCAAAATTTTAAACTACTGTGACTTAGGTTTTCAATAGTAGGAAAATGTACATATTTTGTATTAACTAATTTAAGAGTTTAGTACAGTAGCTAATAAACTTCAGGCCATTCCTTAATAACGATTTGATGAAGAGTTGATTTGTTGATCAGCATTGAAAGAAGCATACAGTTAGGTATACACTTAGCTCAATGGCTTTTGGTGATTGATATTAAACCATGGCTTGTGTTTCAAAAATTAATGGCAAATTCTTGCTCATAGTTCAATGCATCCAGCTATTCCACGTGTTCCCCCTCCCCTGGGCATTAGCAGGGCATTTTCAACATTGTTCGTTCCACGGGTCAGGCATTAGTCTATAGTGTACCCCTGGGCATTTGACGGCCTGTGATTCTCACCTCCAAATACATACTGCCACTTTGTCTCAATGAAAAGTTCACGAGCAAAGACAATAAACGCTTGACTAACAGTCACATAGTACATGACACTTCTCTGATCATAAATAGGGCATACAGTGTAAATGAGATCGCAGATCCACAGAACAAACAGTCTCTACCACAATACTGAGAAACAGGACTTTTCTCGAGACTTACTTTGGTATAAATAAGCTTTCATTAGTCAGAATAATGGTAAGCCCAGAAGCAAAGAGATCCCTGTCATTTTTAACTGCACCATGAGGAATTTGCCCAGCTTGTTCCGTCCCAGCCCTGGGGCATTTGGCAGTTTAATTTTAAAAAAATGGTAATGCCGGCAGGTCAGCCCGGGGAGCAGGGAGGGGGTGGAAATATCTACTCTTGGAATTGAGTGATGCATACACATACAGTACATGACTTGTAATAAGTCAAGCACTTTCAGCCTCTTAGGACGTACGAACAACCTATCACAGCACTTACCTGAAAAAATACAGACCCCAGGCCGACCCATTTCCCCACACATTTGGTGTCACACCCTAGAATGTGATCAGAAAGATTTGTTCAGAAATCATACCACTTCCTGACAGGATTGCAGATTTAAGCTGTAAAATGTACTTTCAGCTGTATTTAATTTTAACACTATCCAATTGTTTTTCCTCTAGACTTAGACAAGGACGAGAGAATCTGCCTGCATATAATTTAGACGTTAAAACTTGTTTCATAAATTATGTGAACATACAGTATTGGCACTAAACTCCACAATTTTTCCTGAAATGTACCTTCGTTTATACTTCAAAAATTTAGAATAATATTACATTGTTCATCAAATTTGCTGCTACCAAGCCCAGGTTTTTCAAAAGTTTCAACTTTTCTTCTTTTTTTTTTCTTTTTATTAACAAATTAGTCTTGAGTGTAAGGTACATGTAATACGATTAATGGTTACACTAGGATTGAATTCAGGTCCATCCAGTTAAAATCAGTAACTGGAAGGACCTCAAAAGTCAATGTGGAGTGGGAAGTAAACAGTTCAGCTACTGTACATGTATTCTGGGCCACTGACCAACTGTTCCGAAGACTTCAAGTATTAAACAGAACAGTGTGAAGGCCACTATTTCAGTTCCAGAATAATCCATGCATGATGTTTCTAAGATCTAAAACTAGTTATTGTCATCACAAAGCTAGGAACGTTCTACAATTACATTATTTCCCAAAATAGCTGTGCGGAACAATATAAGAACAGACAACGGAACAGTTTACATACATGTATACTATCGTTACATGTACATGTACATTGTTCGCCATTAAAGTATAGTGAAAAGTTATAATTTAATTATGGCTGATCAGAAAAATCATTGTAATCAGACAATCATAGTGTCATCTTCATCAGTGGTAAGCAAATGTTGTATCATCTTAGAGATCTACATTGCATACATGTATATACATGTATAAATCGCCCACTGGTAGACATGGGGATCCAGCCTTTTCTGACCATCAAAGTTCTCTCACTGTGCTGCCACCTGCTCCAAAAGAGTTTGAGAAGCTTTATACACATATATTTTGAGAACGAAACCAACCTGATACAATCCCTTCACACCATCTGCTCTAACAATTGACCGCACAGCATCCACAAGTCCTCTATATGCTGGGACCTTCCCACTGCCATCATTCACTGATACGTAACAAAAAACATATTTCACTGTCATCAGTTAATTACTGTTTTAAAAACTGGATCATTGTATAATGCATATTCCAGGGATTTGATTGGCTCAGTGGCCATGGTATTTGAGCCATTATACCAGTTGTACCATGCCAGAGAACTAGCAACCATTACATTGTCTTCTGGTTGTTCTTGCGAAGTGCAATCAGGAACATCCAAAAATATTTCTTGGTTGTTTTTAATAAAACAAGTATCCCACTCGCATTTGTTGGATATGAAATGTTATAGCCAACTCTGTGCTGTCACGCCTCATTGGCTATCTGTCAATTTATATCCGACACTTGTTGTGGAATAATTCTTAATTACAGTAGTATATGTAATCACATCAGGCTAAGAAGAATTAAGGATCAATTTTCACACATATTTTCAAAGTCTCACGGTAAAAAAAATAACGGTAAAAAATCCGAACAACATTTCAACCGCTCTTCAGTCATTATCAACTTCAATGCATGGAATAAAAATTAACATATAATTATCATATATAGAGAGAGAAAGAGTGCCAATGACGTAAAAAGTATGTAAAAATTTTAGAAAACAAAAAGCATGCAAGAGATTTAATTAATTAAAAAACGTTTGCACAAATCGAGTCCGATTGTTTATTGAGACTAGGTCGACAGTTCATTAATATAAAACATTGCATACACAAGACAGTAAAACTTGTTTTTGCACTTTTTTAAGACTGTCACAGTAAAATTCTTGCTCAGATCCTTTGGAACTTCACAGTGCTTGTCAACCTGAAAATGTTTGCCAGCGGAGGAAGAAGGGTTTTTGTATTCCTTGATGCACTGAACAGATATAAGTGCCATATTTTAAAGACCAGGCCTCAGCAAACATTGTTCGCATCCAACTTAAGGTCATTCCCCTAAAATAGAACCTACACTCGGATTTTTTCCAAACTTTGCCCATTTGTGGTTCACTATATGTTAACTGCAAAAATGAAATAAAAAGAGGGGGTCACCATGCTTGTTCTTCAGCAACGAAGCATTGAAATATGGTAATTTATGCATGTTTGGACAAAAAGGAGTATAATTGAGCATTTGCCAAAAACTGGAATTATTTTCTGAAGAGAACAGTTAACGGCTCATTTCATAGAATTTTTTCCCTGTTCATAAAATAATCATTTTCAATGTGAAATCTCTTTGACAACTATTCCTAACCAGTACTACTGAGATATTCAACAAGATAATCTAATTCATTACCTCTGAAGGTAGGCCAAAATGTCCGTTGGCTAGATATTACGCACAAAATTTGATATTTCTAACGCTAGGATTTTCCTGAAATTTTCACGGTAGTTGGCAAACGATATTGTGGTTAGAAATCAGAAAAGAGAAAATACAGTCTAGGTTCACCAGGTTGGTTTCACAGATATTTCATATTAAGCAGTGGTAAATCGAGCTTCAAAACTGGTTTCTCCGCGAAAGGACCGGGGCGAGTCTTATGAAAACACCTTCATTTCCACGCAAAATGCAAATTAAGAATTTTGTTGTTAGATGCAAGTCAGACTGAATGATACTCAGTAGTTAGCTAGAAATGAGCATAAATTTTTTATTTTGCCATTGTGTGCCGTAGAGTTGCGCACTGCAAAACAGGGCAATGACCTTAAAGACTTTAGCCACAAGATTCAAAACACCATACGGCCTACATTGTATACACTGTATTTGTCAGCCACAACTAGATCAAACAAGATCTCATATTGCATGAAACTAAGCTGCCGGTTGTGAATGAACAGTGTCTTGTTTACAAATTTGAATGTGACCTGTGCAATCCGCGTTACGTTGGTTTTACTTGCCAGCACTTACATGTATATCAGCGCATTGAGGAACATAAAAACCCTTCTTCCTCCATTGGCTAAAACAAGGTGAAGTTCCAAAGGATCTTATCAAGAATTTTATGGTTTTATGACTGTATGGCTAAGGCTAGTGGCCAATATAACGTCTGCTCTGATTCGCTTAGAGCAAGATCAGAGCAGGGCATTACGCACCGAAATGCCCATGGGCTGATTACGGATTATGCAAATTAGGGTTAGGCTTGAACGGAAATGCTTTTCTTTCCTATAAAGAAAGCCATATAATAAATAACTTAATAACCTCGACTGTTCGGTCGTTATGGGAAAATCTCAAATCTCAGCTTAGCCCAGCCTGCGTAGCAGTCGTTTCCGTTTCCTTCAAGCCAAGCGGGGCAAGCGCGCGAGGGCATTGGGAAAAAAGGAGCAAAAAAGTAGGAGCCGGGGAAGGAAAGGAAACGCCTGCTGCTGAGCCCAGACATTTTACCGAACGCCGTTCGTCAGCGAACGGGAGGCAATGATGTATTACCATTGGTCAATCGTCTGTCAATCAAACTCATAGACTAAAACGACATCCGGTTAACCGCTTATCAATAATGAAAATACAGTCGACTCCCGATAACTCGAAATTGAAAAAGGTTCGAGTTATCGGGAGTTCGAGTTATCAAGGGTAGAATTATATAGAAAATAATCAGAAAGGAAAGGAAAATTGGTTCGAGTTAGCGAGGGTTCGAGTTATCGGGAGTCAACGGTACTGGCCGAGGCAGAAAAGAACTCTCGAGTGTCCTTTCGATTTCGAGTTGGCTTTGCCTTGGAAACGACTGAACTACTTTCGCAGGGAGACACGTTAATTCATTTGAAACCAGAGCAAATGTCCATTAACCTCAAGCAAAATCAAGAATTCCCGGTCACGCCCAAAATATAGTTCGATATAGTTTTCATTGCGCTTTGGTTTGTTGGTAGGTATTATCGTCTCAACAAACATGGTGTCATTCGTTTTTCGAAATCCCGCGGAATTTTTAAAACTAAGAAAATTTGTTCTGGCTGTCGGCGGTCTCAAAGACACGACAATCTGAAAGCTTGTTTTATTTCACGCTACGCGAAATACAATTAATTTTATCCTGGAAACGCAAGGAAGTATTTAGCCATGTGGGACAAGCTCATTCTGTCTGTCTGTAATTCCAGCAAATGAGTTGATATTCTAAAACATTAGTAAAATTTGTCTTGGGTAATTTTATCTACGCCTTGTTTGAGCGACGTAAGTTCGAGAAAATCTTCTAAAATACAGTCGACTACCGATAACTCGCACCTCGCGTTAACTCGAACCAATTTTTCTTTCCTTCCAGGTAATTTTCTTCATAATTTCACCCTCGATAACTCGAATCTTTTTCAATTTCCCTTGAAGGTTCGAGTTATTGGGAGTCGACTGTACTGCAACTTGAAGTAAACAAGTTGCCCGCCGCGATTCTGTTTTTGCTGATTGGTTCTCATGTGACATTTGATGTGACAGTGTAGGCCCCAAGGGAGCGAAGCCATTTGGGGGCGTTCGGTAAAATGTCTGGGCTCAGCGGCAGGCGTTTCCTTTCCTTCCCCGCCCCTCCCCCCCCCCCCCCCCCCCCCGCTTCTACTTTTTGCTCCTTTTTTCCCAATGCCCTCGCGCCCCGCTTGGCTTAAAGGAAACGAAAACGACTGCTACACAGGCTCAGTCAATACGGCAAGGCCTCAGTTTGAGATTTCCAAGTAACTACCTCACTCCCAGTTATTAAGTAGTTATTAATGGCTTTTCAAGGAACTGTTACAATTTGAGAACTTTTCTGGTCAGGCATGCCCCTTTTCACAGTTAGCGCCTTTCAATAACATGCAGACTCTGAAGTTCAAAGTTCAACCAACCACTACGCTTTTCACTGCCATCAATCACTGGGGTGGACCTCTTAGAAAACAACAACGTCTGGCTCAACAGGAACAAAAGGTTATGGTTGTGCCCTGTGATTGGCGGATTTTGATCCACTTTGTCGGTTTCTGCATTTTTGTCGTCAGTCGGTTGTCGCCGTAATTATGATTGACGGCAGTAGAAGTTGGGGTTGAAGTTTAGAGTCCGCATGTTATTGAAAGGCGAAGTAAAAAGGGGGCATAGCATAGAAGCAGCATTGAATATTTCGCAATATCGGCGACATTTCTCTCTCCAAATCCGGTACCAACATTAAAAAGACATTAACGTTGTTCGAGGTACGTTACCTTGAAATCTTATTTTTATCAGGTCCAATGGATGCAGAATAAGAGTCGCAGTAACTCCCCCAGATACGCCAGCCACAAGGTGTTCGTAACGAATAAAGCGAGTTAATGATGTGCTCTTTGGAGATGGCGGCCGCTCTGGAATGGCCTGACGTTCACCCATGGTATGATAAAACGGTATCAAGGCGATTTAAGATTTTAGGACGGCAGAAATGAAAATAGGAAGTGCGAAAAGCCACTGTTATGAAATTTCATCATCCACCACTTGCGTCGGCCATTTTGAAATGGTTGTATTTTCCAGTCCCCCACGGAAGACTCGACCCAGCTCTCCACAGCTAGTATCCGGCACGTGCCGACGCACGTGCCATGAGATTCGGAACAGGTGCCGCGTTATTTATTTGTATATGTAATCGCATGAGGCCGAATAGAATTAAGGATTAATTTTCACGCGTATTTCATAGTTTTCGCAATACAACTGGAAATTAATCCTTAATTCTACGAGAACTGATTGCGATTACGTAAGTGTTTATAACATAGAGGGCAAAATTTTCTTAAAACTATCGAGGCACACCTGCACTGTGAAGCTTTCTACCGCTTGAAAATCGCACGAACACAGATTGATAAAAATAGAAAACCGTGGATCCAAAGAAGGAACTTGCAGAATAATTTCATCCACTGAATTTGACCTGCTTCGATCTTCGGCTCCCATCAAAAGGGCACTGTTAATATTGCTCGGTTATCATTCGTTGGAAGAAGCCGTAGCGAGGTGAAACTCCCCCACTTGGTCGCGGCGTGAATGATTTCAGTTTTTAAACCAAGCAAATCTGATCAAACTTTTAGCTTTTGATACAAACAATCTTTTGCTGTTTATTGTAAGAAACGAAAGCTCACCTTTAGGAATTTCCTTTGTAGCTGTAGCGCTTGATTTCCAAGTATTTTTGGCACAAACAATCCGGCTTTGAAAGTCAAACTCCAAAGAACGTGAAAGAAGTTGTTGTTGTCGCGGCACAAGATGAAGAAACCAACTAAATGTAAAAATGGCGTACTCAGCCAATCAGGAGGAGGTAGCAATCAGTAATTTTGACGTCTATGTTATAAATTTATTTATTATGCGGCCGTCTCGCAGTAGCGTGACCGCCGATTCAAGAAATGTTTTTTTTTTTTTTTTTTTTTTGAGCCGCCCGCCGAACTGTTCCCAGGTTTAAAAAAAATCAGGGGAAATACAATGGCGAAAAATGCGGCCTCTTATGTTAACACAAGGTACGACCCAGGGATATCGTCTCCAGTTTTATGTTTTTTCCTAATAAAATTAATTGATTGTGCTTTATTATCAAGGAACATCAATACGTTGAAGAATAGAATAATTATTCTGTTCAATCCTGCGGAATATACCCTGATGTTAGCCAGCTCGGCCTTCTTCCTCGCCGACTGACTATCTGGCGATATTCCAACCGTATAGTTTTCGGCGAATATTTTGGTCGATGTTCAAATTAAGCCAGTATTTAGCCTTGAGGAGTTGTTCCATTCCACCTAACCAGGCAAGCCGGTTGCAGCTGACTCTTTTGTTCAGATCTTGATTTGAACAAAAGTGAATGCTGCTCGATTGGGCACCAATCGAGTGCATCGGCCTCCACCCCCGAGAGCTCACAAGCTACCGATGAAGCAATGTCTTAGCAATTCATTACGGAAATCAGCCATGAAGGAACTGCAATATTAAGCTGACCCGTTCCGGGTCATTTAACGTATGAGCGCACAAAAACGCACATGCGCGTTATACTACTTTTAATGCCAATGTACAGGTAGACTTTTCCTTCAGTCCTCATCGTTCCCCCTTTGTCATTATTCTTTCAATTCAAAGTAATACATACCATTCCACAACCACTGTCCGGGTTATAAATTGAGCCACAGAAGATCATACGGAACGCAAGATGTTCACCTGTACCTTTTAGTTTCGTTACGAATCGTACAGCGCTCACTCTCTATCAAACCAAGGTCTGAACTCAACCGTAAGTAACTATAGTCTTAGTATTGTGGAAGTGACCGTTCACTCTGTGGACCTGCGTCTCATTAATGTCCTCCATTGGAGTACACCAAACCCCTAGACGCAGTTAATCGAGAATTTATTGTCTTTGCAGATGAATTTATCATTGAAACAATGCGACAATGTTGCGAGGTGAACTCGCAAGGCCGTCAAATGCTCGGGGTAGGCGAATGCCCTGCCCCGCTAATGCCAGGGGATCATGGGCTCTGTTGGAATTGACTGATACATAACTCAAGTAAGAACTTTAGCAAAATTATCGCTAAATCGTATGTCCTTTTTTGTAAGTAACCTCTTTCAAGGTTAATTCCTTTAAGATATATTTCAGATTGACAATATAAGCCTGTGAACCCAAATCACAATTGTAGACTTAGCTATAGAGGACCAAATCGACCATAGGATCAAATTAACCCTTTAATCCCTAAGAGTGCCATTTGGCACATAATGCCATAACTCTGTCAATATTTGACAGATTTCTATAATAGATGGTCTTGCGAAGATCTACTTATTGAAAGGATAAAAACTTAACACCTTTCCCATATCTGATATGGTTGACCACCCCCATAACTTTTCAACTTTTTTCCCCTTAGAAGTTGTGGGTCTTAAGACAGCTCTCACATTAATGAAGATGTTGAGACCTGAAAAATAAGCTATAGTTTAGGGGTATACCTAATATACACAAGGATAGGGACGTTTTTGAAGTTTTAAATTTTTACGTTTTAAGGCCATTTATCTCAAAGCCATAATTTTTCTTACTCATAATTATATCAGTTATGAAATACACTCATGAGTAGCTTTAAAATGGTATATCATACATGGACATTGAGTTTGTAGTCTTGGATCTGGAGAAAATGTCGTTTTGCCTTAGGGGTTAATCGTTCCTTATCTAACGTCAAAAGTGAAGAACAGCAATAATTTTTATGCATTCCATTGGCGAACTAAGCACCTTCAGCCAAAAAGGGTATTAATGGACTGAAGGTGTATAAACGAACCAATAACGACTCAACGGACCCACGTACGGCCCCCGGCTCACAAACAACCCAACACCAATAAGTTAAATAGAAGAAAGGTCCTCAGTTTCAGATCAGGTTCTGATATGCATGGGTTTTTTGCGGCCGTTGACTATACGCGCGGCCACGCGAAACCCTTCAAATCACAAAGCACAACAACTAAAGTACGTTTAAGGCCTGGTAATACGGGTAACATAACAAATACTGCATTACAAGTTGCGACTGTTTGTAGCTCCTATAACCACCCCCGCGGACAACAAATTTCCATGTTGCAAAACGTAGAAAAAGCGTCTACTTTCTACAACATGAAAATTTGTTTCGCGCGTAGCTAAAATAGCTGGCGACATATGAGAGTAAATAAAACAAAGTTCTCCCTTTTCACAAGATTTATTTACGGAAGACTAATGCAAATTCCCAAACGACACGTTATTAAAGACAAACAAAACGTTCAAGGCAGTTCTGAGTTTGACGGCTAGGAGACAAAACAAACAACAAAATGGTAAACAAATTTACACAATCTATAATCAATTCACATTAAACAACTCAAAAATACTCCAATACAATTTATAACAGAAAGAATCCACTATTGCCACATAATATGTGATGTCATTGATCCCGTAAAGAAAACAGTTTTGAACGTGGTCTATACCTTAAAAGGTTCAATGCTATAGTTTTAATAAACGCCACAAAATAAACAAGGTTAATACCCACTTCAAACTTACTGAGTGGCCCACACGGAGCTTAACCAGTTTCTTTGGCGTGTACCAGCTAGAAGCAGTATTTCTCCTCCCCCCCCCCCCCCCCACCCCCTTTCCTCTGGTATGGGATGATAGTCCATTGAAATGTTTCCCCCGCAATTGTCTCGCAACATACACGGACCCATATACACTCGATTGCAAAAACGTTGACACCGAAAAAGTATAAACCATGAACGATGAGACCCAAGGGATTTGTGGGTAGTGTTTAAAAAATAAGCCCTTATTGGCCAACTTGATTCACCACGTACAATTAATTTTGGTCATCAAGCGTCGCAGGAGAATAGAATATTATGCATATATATTTAGTACACTTATACCCATAAAGCCATTGGGTCTCATCGTTCACGGTTTATGCTTTTTAGGTATCAACGTTTTTGCAATCGAGTGTATACAACTGGGTTAAGGAAGACAATGTCGAGTGAAGTTTCTTGTCTTAGTTAAGGAAACAACTGACAACCGCCGACCGGTTGGCTCAGTTGGTAGAGCACCGGACTACCGTGCGTGAGGTCGTGGGTTCAAACACCGGCCGGACCACCACTCAGGGTCTTTAAATAACTGAGGAGAAAGTGCTGCCTTTGCTTTGATATCTGCAAATGGTTAGACGTTCTAGTCTTCTCGGATAAGGACGATAAACCGTAGGACCCGTCTCACAACACTTTCATGTTCATAACCTTGTGGGACGTTAAAGAACCCACACACTAATCGAAACTTTCGATTAGTGTGTGGGTTCTTTAGGAGTAGGGCATGGAGTTCCTGGTGTGCTGGTGTGGTCTTTGTGTGTACAATAGTTGGGGGTTAGTTTCCCCCGTCACACTTAGTGACGAATTAGACTAAATCATTAGAGAGGTTTAGAATTGTGTTTACAGGAATGAAATCGGAAAACGGCAGAAATTACCTCGTGGCCAAGTTTCTTCATTTCCCTCTCGCTGTTTCCAATTTCTCAGTAAAATTGATTAGTTTTCCTTTATCATGAAAAGCCAGAATTATTTTTGCAGTAGTCTCATCTATGTACTCATTTTATAAAGAAAACATAAACGCGAATCTAATGTTGGCTGTTTGCCGTAATCACGATTTTAAATCTTTCTATTAATGCAGAGACAAGCCTAGCCTCGAGCCCCCAGCTCTCTGTTCTTCCCATTAGTCTGACTGGAATTTTTATGGGGTAACCACTACACCACCTCGCCTCCACAGACCGATTAGAGAACGTTTTATTTTCACGGAACTCAACAGACTCCACATGTGGTCTTTCCCTTCAGTTGAATGGTTCGTTATATAACATACGATTGGGTATTTTTCTCAGTATGTTTGCACGACGGAGCCGGCTCAAAATACTCATACTCGATAGTAATCATTAGATTTAAGAATTTGTCGTTGCGTAGATAAACTAATATCCCTTAATTACAATAGTTTGCATCGCTCTCGCTGTTCCTGTCTGCAGTAATTAATACGAATTTTAAATCAGTTAAATTGAAGTAGATCCATTAAGATAATTTGAGATCTAAAAAAAGACCAACCAGAAATGCTTTCCTGTAACTGATTTCCAACTAATCAGTAAGCTCAGTAATTTGAACACGCCCATCATCTTTCGTATTACCACCAGTTGAACCAGAGCAACCCGTACCACTACAATACGAGCCCCCACCCCCTCCGGCTTGATTTGAGTGAGTACCGCTTCCTCCCCCAGAGTACCCCCCACCTCCACCGGATGCACCATTATCTTCGGATCCCCCACCCCCACCACCAAACCCACCTACCGCCCCAGGGGTTGGCCCTCCATTGTGTCCGCTATTCATTCCACCAGCTCTTCCTCCCACCCAGCCCTGAGCACGTGACCCTCCTCTCTCTCCATGCTCTGCTCCGCTCCTAGCACATCCTTGACCAAGCCAACCCGCACCCACTCCCCCATGGTGACTAGCACCTGCAGTGTTACATTTACCTGGCTGTCTTCCTGTTCCTCCATTCCGAACATTATGCGAATATCTCCCTACACTTCTTTTGCCACTAGTACCCGACAGACCATCCTCACCGTTATATCCACCAGAAGCACCCCCTCCACCTCCGGCAGCTAATAATAGTACATTACTACTTGTATAAACAAAACTCCCTCCCCCTCCCCCTGTACCAGCATTGTCCTCTACAGACAGTCCCAGTTCAGCTGCTGTCCTTGTAGTTGGTTGTCCTCCTTTCACCTCCACTGAATCTCCTCCTCTCTGTCCCACCACAACATTTAGTACTGTCCCTTTATTCAGTGTGAAGGTGCCTTCTTTGAACGCTCCCCGGCCGCCGTAATAAGTTCCCGGTTTGTATCCATAGTTGTACGAGTGCGTTCCTCCTCGAGCGCCCCAGGTTTTAATCAGATAGCGACCGCTTCTTGGAACTGTGAACTTTTGTATAACACCATATCGCCCCTTGCGTCCATCCGTCGTGAAGTTAAGCGAAAGAGGAGGACAGACTGATGAAAAAGGAAAACGTTATGCAGTCAACTTAAACACTACAGCAGAACATAAACTAAAGCTTTAATGCGTATGTTCCAAATATCAGTTACCTAAGCCATATTGGACTATCCAAGACAATACTTTCCAGAGAGGTGCTTATCATTAATTTGTCCAGTTGCAGCATGGAGTGACCAATGCGCCGCTGGGAGGAAGGGAGTTAGTATGGTCATTAGGATTGTTAAGGCCGAGGTTTGGCTCAGTCTGCAAAGACCGAACTTGCAATTTCTCCCAGATGATAAATTCCAACCTAGAGCTGTTAAGAGGGTCTCAATGGAAGTGTAGCTCTCTCGGTTAACAGTGAGATTTTGCCGATTTTGACGGTTGACGGTTAAATTTTACGGCTTTTGGCGGTTGACGGTTATGAAAAGGAAATTTCTTCCGTGAATTAAAGTTAATTTTAACTTTTGTGTTTTTTTAATTTTAACAGTTGTGTTCTGGAGTTTGTTTTTCACACAGAAACACGTTATCAATGTAGTAAATCATAAATATTTTAAAACCGAAAGTACTTCCAGACGGAAGTTAGTTGTGATGTCAGTTTAGACGCAAATTAGGAAAGACCCCAAAGTGAGTATATTTGGGAACATGGAGCCCAGAGTAAAACAATTCTTTGAGAGCTTTGAGAGTCCAGGATGAGCGGCTGCAATAGTGGTATTTCAAAGACCTTGAAACCGTTTGACGGCTGCTTTTTTTCACGGTTGACGTTAAAAATTGCCCTTTTTTGACGTATGACTGGTAAGTTCTAGACTGTTTGACGGCTGAAGGTTAACCCCATTGAGAAGGGCCTCTGTTAATTATCGAAGAAAAAAATTCTGACAAGTATAGATACTAGTTATTCGATGCTTTCGAGTGGTATACCGCTTACCGTAAGAAAAATCAAGTCGCGAGTGGGATATTCACGGTATACCACGAGAAAGCTTTGCATAACTAATTTATCCCATGCCAATCATTGAATTAACACAAAACGTCACTCTTTAATGCTTAACAGCAAATACAAACAGTGAAAAAATATTCAACAGATTGGCAACGTTTCTTGAAAGTACATAATTTTGATAAAAAAAAATTAAAAAATATAAATAGGTACTGCTCATTTAATGTATAAAAGCCTTTGTAGGCCGCGAGGAACGCCGGGATCTTTTCGTGGAATACTACCCGTTGCATACCGCAGAAAATGCAACGGGTTTCAGTCTAGCTTTCTGATTGCCTGTATTCTCTGACATGGGATAAATATATTTATTATTAGAATTTCATATAGTAGACAGGGCTGTGTATGCGGGGGGTTTTCTTCACAAAGGTAACGATGTGAAGTTGACAAATCACTATCTCTTTGCAGTCCTTTACTAACATGCGAAACAGAGAGCAAGGAATATTTGTACTAAGCGAATCAGCCGGATGATATTCCACATAGGATCACTGTAATGATCTGTTATAAATGAAAGAAACAAAGAAAGTAAACGTGTAAAAACAAGATTTAACGTACTATGTGGAAATATGGTTCACCGGCGAGGACTCCAACCTCAAACTCCTCGGGTAGTCCTTTATTACCCCAATTATTAGCGACCACCTCACTCTTGAAAAAGAGGCCTCGTTTCTCGAACCTAAAGACCCGTATTAAAACTTAATGAGATGCAAAAAACTATTTCAAATGTGCAATTTTGCGCAACAGGGATTTAATTTTTCTAAATTTTTGAAAGCTTAATTAAGTTCAAGGACTTCTAATTTTATGTCGGTTGTTAAGGCGCAAGAACAAACGGAATAGTGCTTTTCAAGAGTAAAGCTTACATGATACTGGCACCGCTCATTCCTGACTCATTCCGGTTCGAGTTCACTCCAGTTCAATCTTGTGGTTCTGTATTCGCTTACATAATATCAGCACAAAATCTCATACCGAAGCGAGTTATACCGGTGCGAGTTCACCCAGATAACTGTACCTGAGCGAAATTTTCATTCCGGTACGAAAACTCATTCCGATGTCAAGTAAAGCGTACGACTTTTCGTCCTGGCCTGAAATCACTCTACCGGGAGTCTGGAACGGGTAGCGCATAAGTAGTTTTCGACATGCAATCCAAGATGACTTCACAATCACAAGTTTGTTTAATTAAGCAAACATCGGCCGGCATGTCCCTCCATGTAAACACGGAATGAAATTCATCCCTTCATGCAAGAACAATATGAAATCACTATGTCATACCGGTATGAAACTCGCACCGGTACGAGTTTCCACATGTCACACCCCTAAATTTCAGCTCGAGTAACAAAAAGGATCATCACAGCTTACCAAAGACACGACTGACGTGCTTAAAACTCATCTTACCTTCTAAAAGAGTCCTCGTCTGAAGAGTGTAAAACAGCAGCTTGGCCTCGCATAAGTAGGAACCTGAATCAGATTTCTTGAGTGCAGAAATCTTCCCACGCTCCCCCGATACGTCTCCACGATATTTGCGCCTGAGCAGTTGCAAAGCAATTCAAAGACAATTGCTCGCCGATATTTTTATTCACTCTAGTTGGCGGTTTTGTGATGAATTTTGGTGGAGACCAGACAAACAGTGAAGTTATAGCAATCGCATGTCCCAGTTGGTTCCTAGCTGTGCATTCATACGGACCTGTATCATTTCTTTCTGCAGCAAGTAAAGCCAATGATCCCTCATTATGAATGGCTCTGTTCCTCGGTAAAGTTCCTCCATGTCACAACAGGCACGGGAAATCCACTCACGTGACACTGAGGCAGCGTGACGTTTTGCCCTTGTTTTGCGTGAGTGGGACCTGGGCTGAGCCGAACACGAGGAGGACCTACGACGGAATTATATGTTTAAACTACAAAATTAAGACACGCCACAGGTGGTAAAGGGAGGGTCCCAGTCACGATAAACGGTCATTGAAGAAGTGCCACTCTCGATACATTGGGGAGACAAAGCGCCAACTCAGTGAACTTTTCGAGGAACACCGCAGATCTATCCTGAATCACCATCAACTAACAGTCCTACTCCTGTCTCGCTTCATTTCAACCAACCTGGCTACTCAATCAACGACGTCCACCTAATCCCGCTTGAACTTATACGCAGCAAACGTGACTCAGTTACAAAGGCTCGTGAGGCTCATTTTATCGACAAAGGTAAAACATTGCACCCTCTTGGTATAAATATACGTGACGAAACATGCCAATGACATGTCTCACACTTGTCACGTAGTCCTAAACAACCAATCATTGTCACGCATTTTATATTTTAAATCTATTTGTAACGATTTCTTTATGTTTCTCACTTTTCTTTTTCGTTCAGCCCCGAGGAAGGTTTGTATTGCAAACCGAAATATCGGACAATTTTTTTTAAACAAATATATTTCAGTTATTCTAGCCTTTTTTGCTTATTTCTATCAAGCTCGTCACCTCCGCCGTTGGATCAGTCTGCCGTCAGTATTTTGTATTTGAAATAATTTGCTGATCCAGGTCTACAAGTGATCCGGCACCACTCATCGGTTTGTAGCTGTGGAATTGCAGATTTTATTGTATTAAAATTCAGCTTGAAACAATAAAGATCACTGCGAGGTTCCGGGGAATATATCCATATAAACTCTACAATTTATTCCCCGGAGCCTCGAAGTGATGTTATCGTTTCAGGCTAAATTTTGATGCATCGAAATTGGGCTATTAACAGGTCACAATTTACCTTCAACAATCAGCATGGCAGACTGGTTCATTGAACCAAACACGTTTCTACCAACACAAACATATCTTCCTGCATCCGCAAGAGTCACGTGACGTCCCTCTAATCTTCCATCTCGCTCGTACCGAAAACGGTGTGTCCAGCGACCATCAGAGCGAAACCACGTGACTGTCGGTGCTGGGTTTCCAGTTGCAGAGCACTGGAACATGACGTTTCTATTTTCTCTGACCCTCTTTGTCATGGGCGAAATTACAACCGTAGGGGATGAAATTGATTCTCCGGGATCACCTTTCGCACCAGGAAATCCCCTGGGACCCAGTTCTCCTTTAATGCCTTGTTCCCCCTGCTGACTAGGTGGTCCAATAATACCCAGCTTTCCATGTGGGCCAGGTTCGCCTGTGAGTCCACGCGATCCTTTGCGTCCCGTAGATCCACGCGGCCCTCTTCTGCCACGTGTTCCTTTTGCTCCTGACATTCCCGGCGGACCTTGAACGCAAATTTTTTCCTTGGATGAGCAAAATGCCTGCGGCTTTAGAGAGTTCAAGGTCTTGTTTATCTCGTTTCTCACTGTCTCAATTGTAAGCTTATGTCCGTCTGGAGAGGTTCCAGCAAGCCGACGCGTTCTTAACCTCTTGATTTTAACTGCAATCAATAACATAAAACAAATCCTGTTTAAGCTGATATCGTTCAACCTTTTCACTTTAGTCATGGAGAAGTGCGAAGATCTTTCTTAGGTTTGAAGTTAGCTTTTTACTGCTTCTCACCGACATTTGGATATAAAGACTTTTGCAGGGAGGTTTTGGTGGTTGTATGTGGATATTAGCGAACTTCTTTGTGGTTGGACGTTCTGGATCTAGATTAATCTTGTAGTCTAAGACTTGGCTTCATTCGTACCTCCCAATCACTCATATACCTGAATCTCTCCTCCCTCCCCTCCCTCCCTCCTCCCCTTTGTTTCATACTCTAGTAAAGTACTTACTACGGAGCACGCTGTTTGCTACACTGATTCGATTTTTAGATGAAAGTTACTCAGCAACTTACTTTCCTGCATGTTATATTGTTCAGTTGAGCTAACGGTACAAAGTGGCTTTTAAAAACAACCGATAGTGAGTCTGTGGATAAAATCCTCTGTAGTGTCACCACTTTCTGGTAGAGGTCATTGAAACGTGCTATCCTGGTGTGATTTTGTTTGTTGTTCTGCTTCAACATCATATTCCAAGTTTCTTTTTTCTCTTTTCTTTTTTATTATAATTTGTTTTTCGACGCTAGGAATTCTTAAGAATGATAATGTGACATCTCCTGATCCATAATAAACACCAACCTTATCATTTTCATTTAATTTGTTAATTGTCGGATAAGATCTAAATGTTTGCTGACCTTTTCAAACTGATGCCTCGTGTACTTTGGCTTTGCACCAATCAAAAAAAAAAGGTTTTAATCATTGCCAACTATTCGTGCGTTCGTTATCATAAATGTAAACGGCCCCGAGCTCCAAGCTCATCACAATTTTCAACTCCTAGGCCACAACCAAACCCTAGATTCTAATTTTTTTTTTTAGGGCAGGGATTGTTATTTGCGTTAAGAGGCGCAACGCAGTAATTAAATTTGTCTGTCTTTCAATAGCCTCCCACGCAGACGTCCTGAGGGGTTCGTCACGCGTTTCCTTCCCCACGAACGTTCGTGGGGAAGGAAACGCGTGACGAACCCCTAAGGACGTCTGCGTGGGTGGCTAGTCTTTCAATGACCTTCGATTCTTTTTTCGCTGAAAACAATGCTTTCCGTAGACAAAGCATTGATCCCCGCAAAGTATACATAGACCAAGTGTGGTAAGAACTGAACGTATAAAATATCTGTTTTGAGATTTTGCTTCTTGCCGTAGCTCCGGTTGAATTTTCTCCTCAATGTAGCTTCAAGCACTAGCACTTCCGGTCGTTGGTAGCCTCGCAATATTATGCAAAAAAAGTCGCATTTCTCTAGTATTCAGAGTAAGCCTATAGATAAAAACAAGCCTGATTTATTGGAGGAAATGTCAAAATTTATATAATCCTCACTGTTAAACTAAAAACAACCCCAAAAGCGTTCCCTAGAGGTCTTCAGCTCCCCGATTCTTTCAGGGATATGGACGGCCAACGACACCATTAAATAAAATAGTCAAGTCGTTTCCTGCATTCCCTTATCGTTTTAAGACTTTTAAATTGAGGAGAATTTGTGTAAGTTAGCACAGCTTGTTCTGTTTGAATTCTTTAGCGGAAAATTTGATCCGAAATCCTGATGTGAGTACCAGACAACAGATATTCCAATAAAACGAACAGAACGTTGATAAAGGGACAGTATCACGCTGTTTTTAGTAACACATTGAAAATCAATAAGACGCTATTTGGTTGATAGCAGCCAAGATATAATGACAAAATTCCATTAAAAGACTATCAGAATGCAAAGAAACTATCCACGGATATTTTAGCCGGCAGTTGGCCAAGATAAAGAGTGGTTCAAATTTGAAAAAGTTGCTGGTTGTACTATATTTTGGTTCAACCTTTCGTCTCAGAATCACTATTAATATTTCTTTAAATTATCGATTTAGAAATTAATTAACACAGTGTTCAAAGTTTAAATTTTGTGAATTTTGGCCAAAAATCATGATATCTCCCATGATACTCCCCCTTTAATTACTGCGGTATTTTTGCGTTTCAAGTTAAAATTAAATTACCTTGCGTCTCATCTTTCTTGTCTTTAAAATCCACATGCTCACTCAGTTCACTCGCAGACATGGCTCTCTCTGTGGGTTTGGAGTTTACTGCTTTGCTCGCAAGCTCTCTGTTCGTAGTTTGTCTTACTTCCGCCACAAGCTCCTCAATCCGGTGAGGGTAAAAGGCGGCATGAGTTTGCGGAATGGCATGTGGCATGACCTGCGGCATGGCATAATTATGCGAAATACGATACTTGCGGAATGACTCACAGAAATAAATTAACTGAAGAGTGCGTCTCTTTACAAGCCTGCAGCTGGGATAGAACATGTCTGATCGGTGGTTAGGAAGAAGTGAGGGTGAAGGAATCGATGACTGGAATACTGTTTATTGTATTCACATTCAAGGAAATATGAGTACATGTGCGGATACTTTTTGCATTTATCACAAAAACTTACCTCAGAAGGGCGGGAGCTATGGGGAGAAAGCTGAGAATTTTCTAGTATATGCTTCCTTCCTTTGATACCTAAACACGTCCTAAAGATTGGCTGATTGAACCCCTGAGGTTTCTCCGTAATTTTGAAAAATATTGTAGACGTTGAGACGCCTATTCTCGGACGCGTACGATCGTTCGCAGATGGTTAATCGCCTTTTCTGGAAAAAAAATATCCCCTTCATCATGTTAGTATACGTCTCGTTAAAGAAAACACGAAGTAATATTAAAGTATATGTTACGTACCTTTCCTCGACTTAAAAAACATTTTAAAGTCAGTTTGGGTGAGACCTCGGCTCGGGTATCAAAGCGCTGAAACATTATGTAGTGAGTATAGTCACCGGTGTCACGGCACCTCCGCCGGGTAATTTTTTTTTTTTACCACGTATCGCATTTGTTATCTAATTCGACATTATTATCCCAGACTTTTTTTCATAGATATAACGAGCTATAGTTGTGTTAACGTCTAATAAAATATGTGGGTCGTACTCGTGAGGAAAAATACCCCGTTAAAAGCTGGGAAAAGCTTGGAAGTTTCTTCGCTATTCTTTTATGAAACTGTTGTTGAACTTAAAAATGCGTTTGGCCTTCGCTTTATCAGACGCTGTGAACATTTAACGGTTACATATTGTAACGAATAAAAAAATTGTAACAAACTCATAAGAAAAATAGGTTCTGTTTTTTCTCACCTTACATTATCGGCGAGATACGTACGCAAGTTGAACTTGTCAATTACATGGAAGTCAAAAGGTGAACTTAAATTTACTCAGTCCCTTGACTACGAAAATTCATAGCTTTCTTTGCCCTCATTCCTTCCTAACCAGCGATCGACATGATTTATCCCAGCCTTGAATTTTCTAATCCTCTTTCTGTCGTTTAGTTGTTTTTAGATATTCAGCTTGGAGTCCACAACATCTAAAATTATAAAATTGGCGCGAAAACAGGACACGCTCTTCAGTTAATTTATTTCTTTAAGTCATTCCGCAAGTATCGTATTTCGCATAATTATGCCATGCCACATGCCATTCCGCAAACTCATGCCGCCTTTTACCCTCACCGTCCTCAATCGTATGAACTCGCTGATTTATGATCTCCACACCAACCAATGCAGTGACGCAAATCAACAAAGAAGCGAACGACACGGGATAAACAAACTTAACCGAACGACTGTGGGATTCACGGTAAGGCGAGGTTTGTTGTTTCTCCGCCATGACAAAGCAACAGCTTCGCAAGATAATATTCCACTTCGGACGGGTGCAAAGATGAGATGCGTCAAGGCAAGATGTAATGTTAATGAGAGTCTTGTGTTGACATTTGCCTAAATCACTCACGCAATGCAAGCGGAAAGCCAAGGTTTATCTCATCCGTTAGTGGTATTCAAGAGGTCATAAGTCAGGCTAAAATTGGCAAAGCAAGTCTTGTTTTCGTTTACACTGGCCTTTCATCAGCCTCTTCCATTTGCCAGACGAAAAACATGCGGTTCAATCGTCTGAGCAAGTTTTATAGCAATAAGTTCTCTGGCACGTTTTCCGAAGTGAAAAATTGTTTTAGTCGTTTTAAGAAGAAGGAGAAAAAAAAACTTGGCAAGTTTTGTTTTACAATGACAATGAAAAATTGTTAATTTAGCTTTTGAAATGCAAATTTAACAAAAGCCGTTGCCAATTCAAAAATCTTGCTCGTGTGCAACCAGTACGATTACTGATAACACGAGAGACATGATTTACACATGACTGGCCACGATTTCGACCGTACTTGTTGATGAGGCTTATAGTAAGTAACGTAACGGTGACAACCGCCACAAAGTATAGTCAGGAAAAACAATAAGCTCAGCACGTACGTTATACGTTTTGATACATTTCTTTGTACTCCCGGCCGCAAAATAACAACGTGAAATAGCCAAATTCATACATTACAAGTGGTTCTTTATGTGGAGGAACAAAAAACACAAGCATGCGCGAAATTTGCCTTCCACGCTACGCGTCTCCTCGCGGGGAGTTGGGGAATTTTCGCGTACCGCTCGGGTACTTTGTTAGCCTGCAATCGAGCACCGCGTGATACAGAATCTCGGTTAGTCATTAGGTTGTAGCCGCCATGTTGGATTTTCAAAACCTAGGTAGATGAGGAAAGGGGTTCGGGAAGGGGGTAAGAAGTATTTCCCATCCCCCTCCCTCACCCTCCTTTTTCTTTTCCCGTTATGCCCACTCCTTTAGTCGCACTTTCTACTTTCCCCAATATACTTCTGCTTTTGACATCCAATATTGCGGCTACTGAGCAGAACGTGAGCACATGTCGGTGAATTGTTCATTCTTTTTCTTATCTTGAACCGGCCGTTGAAATTTACATGACGGAGCTGGAAGTTGAGGTAGCATCACGTTGAATTTCCGAGTGACGTTTGCGTTGGTGTCGCCATCGTCGCTGCTTACGTTACGTTGAAATTTGACTGAAACATGAAACATGGCACCCGCCAACGGCAGTTGCAAGATCATTTGGTATCCTTTTAAATGAAGGTATATTTGCGCAATCTAATACATTCTAATACGGTATGATGTATTCGGATCACCTAGTTTTACGAAACGGAATCTTATTTCCCAAATTTACGAGCGGTTGTTGGCCTTAGGAAAATGCCATCTTGTTTCGCACTTTTAACGCCATACTTGCCGCTCCGAAAACGAAAGTTATTAGTTTTATTTTCCAGTGTTATGAAGTTTGAACTGATATTTTGCATGCTTGGGGGTAGCCCCGCTAACGCCGGGGGATGTGTACTGTTGGAATTGACTTACAAGTTAAATCTTTGGCAAAATTCTCGCTTGAAATCGCATGTCCTTTCGTTTATCAGTAACATCTTTCTCGGGTAATTACTCGGGCTTCCAAAGGAAAGCCCGAGGCTTAAAATGGGCACGAGTTTATTCTCCAGTCGCAAATCGCCCTCTGACGTCTTCTGCGCGTGCGCAAGGTTAAAAGAGGTCAGCGGAGCACATGATCTGTTTACAAAGCTCCAGTGAAGCGAAGCCATCCGTCTTCAGTGGAATCTCAGAGATTGCAAGCTTGAATATACGCTAAATCCATTGTAGACCCACACTAAACATGACGAGTGTCTAATCATTTTATTGAGTTTATCTTACTTTGTTTTTATCACGATCTCTACAATTATTGTAATCGCTTATGTAGTAGCAGGTAGTAGGGAAGCGCTTGACGTTGTATGTAGATGGCTATCCAGAGACCGTTGTTATTTCGACATTTGATAATTGTGATATCTTGGACAAAGCTATTTAGTTAACCGGAATTCTATACAACGATTCAATTGTGATGACAAAGGTGAGAAAAGACATGAGATCTCGCTATGCAAAGTATGTTTATTGTAATTATTCTCGTGTGAGGATATGTAAACAGCGCGAAGAAGAAGCAAAAAGCTTAGGGACATTGTCGATGATATCTTCGTTCAAATACACCCAAATCCTCTAGATTGCATGCTTAAAAAAAGGCACAACAACATCGAAAGAAAACCGTTTGTTTAACAGTTTTATTGTCTGTGTTGTTAGGCAAATGGGGACACTAACGTGACATACCAAGTCAAGAGCTTGACCAAGTTTATTTCCATAAGAGAAGCCCGAGTACACGCAGTTATGCGTCTAGTTCGTATAAGATTTCAGATCGGCAATATTTGCCAGTGACCACAATTGAATATGTTATATTGCAGACTGAGTTATAATAGAGGTTCAAATCGACCATGGGACCAATTAATCGTTCATTTTTTTAACGTCATTAGCCGAGACTGAACGGCAATAATTTTTATACATGCATTCATTTGGTGAGCTAGGCATCTACATTGTTCACTAATAAAATAATTCCCGGCAAAATTTGCAATAGATTGAAATTGAGCATTGGAGACTTGGAGGTAGTGTACACGCAAGAAATTAAATCAGCAATAGAGACACTGGAGGGCCTTTAGAGAGGCTAAAAGCAATTAGGTTTTAATGGGCTTAAGGGAGGGGTTCACGGTTCTGCGCATGTCCATGAATCAAAGTACGTTTTTCTTCTTTGCTCGCTATGACCCAAGCCTGTTTAATTTAATTCGCACGGTTTATGAACCATTCGTAAGGGAATAGGTAACTTGGGTGGTAATTTTGTCATATGATTGCGTTATATCGCATGCAAATAACTGTAAACACATCAACTGTGGAATAAATCCTTCGGGTCAACACTAAAGTCAATATCGACAATAGGTGGTTTTCACCTCACACATCGTCACGCAAGTGAAAAAATAAAATCCTCAACCATTCAATAGATAAAGTCAAGAAATTGATATGTTGTAGAAGAGTGATACATAAACAACGTGTGAAAGCCACAGGGCTGTGCCATATCTCCTAATCGAGTTATTCGAGAAAATGTACCACGCAAAATAACAGAGTTTAGTATGGGACGCCATGTTGGTGCTCCGTCTGATGGGCACCAACATGGCGGCCGGAAACCAGCAAAAACATCTGGAGTTTACCTTGGCTATTTCAAAGCCTTTCTTCTCTCTGCTGAACTTTCACACATTGACATTTACGCTTCTATTACATGTTAGCTGATCAGACCTAAAAAAAACACGAGGCGAATCCATGTTTTCATGTACGTGACATGTTTAGAGCAGCAATCCTTCTGTCACGCACTGCGCAAAAATCTAAAATTCAAACTGCTCTATTTTCAAAACAAAGAATGCTATCCTGCTGAAAACAAGCAAGCCGATGGAAATTTAGATTTTCTTATATGTGATGAAGATAAAAACCCAAAATTGTGTTTAGTTATGAATTTCAGTTTTTTATGACGTCATGTGAAAACCAAGAATATGAGTACAATCCACTAGCATTTTCTGTGAATTTGGTCATCAGCCATTTTGCTTGGACTAATTATAGAATGTGATTACTGAAGTACGTGTGGGTGGGATTTTTAAGGCCACAAAGTTGATAAGAAAGAGAAAAAAGCATTTAGATTCATCCACATGCGCTGAAATGTGAGCCTCTCTCTTTAAGACGCACAAACTTACAAACCACGACTCAGCGGGCCCGCAACCAACGGCTTACCGGACCCACAACCCACGAATCACCAGCCCCCAAAGGCAGCCGTATTTCCTGGTGTCGCTTCTCTAGACCCGACAGGGAGAAGCGACAGCCGGAAATACGTCTGCGTTCGCAGGCTAACGACTGACCGGACCCACGACCCATTTTTCACGAAGTACCCACCACCAATTAGTCAATCCCTGTTTCTTCTGCGCTGCAAATGATGATCTAAGATTTCTTATTACAACAAAGCGTTAAGCGGAATGGAAATCAGAATACCCTGATCACTAAAAAAGAGTAAATCGGCACCGAAAATTAACAATCGACAGAAATTCAGAGCAAATGTCTCATAGGAGGCAGGGTGGCAGGGTTCAAGTCCCCGGCAGTCTGGCCGTAAGCTCATTAATGTAGGTTTCTGTAAATTCTGTAAGTCCTTCATTTTTGAGTTGGTCGCTTCAAAGTAGCAAAGCAAACGCGTTTAAATAAGGAAAATAGACCTGGGAGCCGTTTCTCAAATGTTCGGATAATTTTTCGGGCCCGTTGATAAGTTTCTTTTATTTGTCATCAATTAGTGTTGGTTTTTAGTTCAAACTTGACGTCAACTTGTTTCGAGAAAACGATTTTAAGATTAAATATGATTGCCTCTCTCTATGTTTTGGAAGCAATCAATGTGTTCAGGTCCGCCGGTAAGTTTTTTAGGGGTTTGGATACGAAGCGCAGGCTGTTTTCTGTCACCGTGTATGAGAGATAATGAAAAAAAATACATAAAAAGTGTTTCCTTTTTCAGTTATCAAATGGGAACCTGTAGATATTTTTACATCTCTGTTGTCAGGCAATAGACCAATTGGCTAGGAGGCTTTGGGAAATAAAACAGAACAAATCAATTATTCATCTCAGAACCTTGATATAATTTCTGTTGTTTTATTCCTCTAAGCCTCGTAGCCAAGTACGAATTTTAATTTTACCATGGTTACAACGAAGCTCCATAATTATTATTTCAGTTTATGTGATTTATCTGAAAAACTTAATTCAGATGCATGGCAGTCATTCAGCGCTACGGTACCAGCAACTACATGCATGTGTATGGTCTCACTTTCCAGTACAACTTGGTTTTAAGTTTTGATTCGGACGATGCAATCCTAATGCGACGACTTTTTCATATTTCAAATAAACATTACTGAACATGATCGAACATGACTTTATTGCTAGTGTGGTGCCGTTGTGTTTTGTCAGGCTCTTGCGGCTTAATTTTTTATCGATTTGAAGGGTCTTAATTTTTTGCGGCCGTTGACTATACGTGCGGACACACGAAACCCTTCAGATCGCAAAGCACAAGGACTAAAGCACGTTTAAGGTCAGGTAATATGGGTAACATAACAAGTTGCGACTGTTTGTAGCTCCTATGACCACCCCCGCGGGCAACAAATTTCCATGTTGCAAAACGTAGAAACAGCGTCTACCTTTACAACATGAAAATTTGTTGCGCGAAGAGCTAAAATAGCTAGCGACACGATGAGAGTAAATGAAAACAAACTTCTCCCCTTTCACAAGATTTATTTACGGAAGACTGATGCAAATTAACAAAGACACGTTATTAAAGACAAACGAAACGTTCAAGACAGTTCTGAGTTTGGCGGCTAGGAGACAAAACAAACTACAAAATGGGAAACAAATTTACACAGTCTATAATCAATTCACATTACACAACTTCAAAAACACTCCAATACAATTTATAAGAGAAAGAACCCACTATTGCCACATAATATGTGACGTCATCGATCCCGTACCGCGTAAAGAAAACAGTTTTGAACGTGGTATATACCTTACTCTATACTTCACTGCTATAGTTTTAATAAAAGGCAACAAAATAAACAAGGTTAATACCCACTTCAAACCTAAGTGGCCCACACGGAGCGTAACCCGGTTTCCGTATAGCATGTAGCAGCTAGGAGCAGTATTACTCCCCCCTCCCCCCCCCCTCCCCCCTTTCCCCCTGTATGGGATGATAGTCCATTGAAATGTTTCCTCCGCGAGTGTCTCGCAACGTACACGGACGTACCCATCTATACACCTGGGTGAAGGAAGACAATGTCGAGCAAAGTTTCTTGTCTTAGTTGAAGAAACAACTGACATAAGAGGGATTTAGAATCACGTTAAAGTGCCTATGAAGTAAGAAAAATTTATCCTTTATTTATCCTTTATTTGCCGCTCGCTGTTTTCAGTTTCTGAGTAAAATTAATTAGTTTTCCTTTAGCATATAAGGCCAGAATTATTATCCACTATTCTAATCTATGTACTCATTTTATCAAGAAAACATAAACGCGAATTTCAGTCACGTTTGCCGTTTGCGATTCTAAATTAGAGAGAAAGAGTGTCGCGTTTACGGTAAACGTGAGATTCGCGTTTATGATTTCTTGAAATAAAGATTACAACGATGGGAATAGTGCAAACTAATTCTGGCCTTTGATTCTAACGCAAAACTACCCGATTTGACAGAGAAACTGAAAACAGCAAGCGGCAAACATAGGACAAACATGGCTACATGGTCATATCTCACGCTTGCCGTTTGCCGTAAGCGTCATCCTTAACCTCTCTAATCCCTCTGTTAATACAAAGACCAACCGAGCCTCGAGCCACAAACCCTCTGATCATCCCAGAAGTCTGATCGAAAATTTGATGGGGAAACCACTACACCACCGCGCCTCCACACACCGATTAGAGAACTTGTCATTTTTGGCGGGCCTTAACAAGCTCCACATGTGTTTAGCCCCCTCAATTGAACAGTTATCACACAGTATACGAAGGTATATCTTTTCGCAGTAAGAGACTCTATCCACACCGGAGCCGGCTCAACTGATACCGCACTGCATATGGAATAAACCAACCCTTAATTACAATAATTTGCATCCCTCTCGCTGATCATGTGAATTTTGAAGTAGAACTATTAAGATACTTTAAGATCTCAAATATAAAAAAAACAACCAATTTCTATTTTTTAACAACTACTGAAAAACCTCAGTAATTTGAACAATCCCATCATCCTTCAAATTACCACCAGTTGCACCAGAACAACTCGTACCACTACAATACGAACCACCTCCCCCTCCGGCTTGAAACCACGAAGTACCGCTTCCACCCCCAGAGTACCCCCCTCCTCCACCAGATGCACCATTATCTTCGGATCCCCCTCCCCCACCACCAAACCCACCTGCCGCCCCAGGGGGTGGCCCTCCATACTTTCCGCTATTCATTATACCAGCTCTTCCTCCCACCCACCTCTGAGCACGTGACCCTCCTCTCTCACCATGACTTAATCCGGCCCTAGCACATCCCTGAGCAAACCAACCCGCACCTACTCCCCCATGGTAATTAGCATCTACTGTGTTACATTCACCTGGTTGTCCCCCCACTCCCCCACGCCTAGTTTGAAACAAATGAAGGCCCACACTACTTGTGCCATTAGTACTTGACTGACCATCCACTCCGTTATATCCAGCAGACGCACCCCCTCCCCCTCCAGCAGCTAACAATAGTACATTACTACTAGTATAAACAAAACTCCCTCCCCCTCCCCCTGTACCAGCATTGTCCTCTACAGACAGTCCCAGTTCAGCTGCTGTCCTGTTAGTCCCGTTAGTTGATTGTCCTCCAGACACCTCCACTGAATCTCCTCCTCTCTGTCCCACCACAACCTTCAGAACTGTCCCTTTATTCAGTGTGAAGGTGCCTTCCTTGAACGCTCCCTGGCCTCCATAGTAAGTTCCCGGTTTGTATCCATAGTTGTACGAGTGCGTTCCTCCTCGAGCGCCCCAGGCTTTGATTCGATAACGACAGCTTGTTGGAACAGTGAACTTTTGTATAACGCCATATTGCCCCCTGCGTCCACCCGTCGTGAAGTTAAACGAAAGCGGAGGACGGTCTGATGAAAAAGGAAAACGTGCATGTTCCAAATATCAGTTACCTGAGTCATATTGGACTATCCAAGACAATACCTAACAGAGAGGTGCTTATCATTAATTTTTTTTCCAGTCGCAGCATGGAGCGACCACTGCGCCACTGGGAGGGAGGGAGTTAGTATGATCATAAGGATTGTCAAGGCCGAGGTTTGGTTCAGTCTGCAAAGACCGAACTTACCATTTCTCTCAAATGATAAATTCCTACCAGATGGAGCTGTTAAGAGCGCGTCCGCGTAAGGACAACTCCGATATCGGTAGAAAATAGATTTTCTTTATATTTTCTGCTCAAGACAATCAACATACATGTATACAATGAACAAAAATGGTGTTTTTTTGGGCTGATTCGCACTTAGCTCGATTAGCTTGCTATTTCTAAGTGGCTGTGCCCTCTTCTTTAGTAATTTTTCTTTCTTGTATTAATGTAACTGTATAATTTCTGGGCACGAATAAAAGATTGTTGTTGTTGTTGTTCGCCTGTTTTATTTTTTTGGGAATTTTTTTAGGTACCTCATGCCAAAATAGCACAGAAAATAGAAAATGAAAACACAAGATTTTGAGGTCACTCCAAAGTCGCATAAAAGTTACCCATTCGGTGAAACCGCTTTTAACCGCTTTTAAGAATTAAAATTCTTTAAGGATTTCTAGATTATTGTTTCCCCTTTCCAAACAACTAAAAACTGTTTATCTTTATTAACGGGAAGGATGTCTCAACCCCTAAAAATCGTCTTCTCTATGTTTGCCAATGGAGCCTTTAAATAAATTGATTTTTCGCAAAGGTGGGACCTCAGCTTGCACACATTTCTAAATGAGGTTGCAGTCAGCTTTTTAAAAGTCAACAGCAAGAGGCTACAGGTAGCTATTACTCGGGCCAATCTAGTATAACCTTGCAAATCATAGCAGCAAACAATTAATTAATCTCTCCCCCTCCCCCTCCTACCTCACCAAAAAAAGAAATAAATTGAAAAGATGAAAAATGGATTGAATGGCAACCAGGAGGACTTTACGTTTGATGCAGGTACAATATTTAAGAATATTATCAAAAGACTTTGTAAATTCGATAATCTTATTCTAATGGTATTACACCATTACTTTTCTCGATATTTCTATGATCATAATTTTCATCCTAAGTCTATCTCATTTTCAGTTGCTATATCATAACCATGGTAAGTGAACTCTAAAGCTTTTAAACTAGTATATTCACCTAAAGAAATCAAATCAATAGTGTCAATCGTAACTCAGTTCATATATACCTTTTTAAACATTTCATAGGGGGACTGTAGAAAATTTATTATGTGTACACCTTTGTTCAAAGGGTTTCAGGGATTAAAAACAAACTAAGACTGTTTGCGTCAGATCGGAGAAAGAAGAAGTCTTTCTCTGTAGCAAGACAGCCACGGGTATTAAAACATGAAGGAACTTCTTCGTAATGTTTTAATACAGCTTTTAATTGGTAAATGTTATTGGTTAAATTTCATGTATGAGCCCATGATAGGATTTTGAGTAAGCCGGAGCCGTGCCACCAGTAGAACTGGCGGAGGAGGAAGAACCCGTACGAAAGTACGGAAGAGACCGACAAAGGGAAAGAAGAATGAACACAATGCCGGAACCACACAGGACACTGAATGACTAACTTAAATAACCAGACAAGATGCCCCGAGGGCGCAAGGCAAAGTGAACAGACACAACCGAACATCCGCACGACCGCACGACCGAAGGAACATCGCCAATTGCCAATTTCACGGTCGTTTTGCCGAATTTGGGGCTTCTGTTTGTTCTTGAAATACTTATTAATAATTAAAGGCTGTAAATTAAATTAATAAAAAACTGCAGAAAGAAGCAACTTTATTTTAAATGACTTAAGTGCGCTAACTTAATGCCAACTTTTTTTTTTTGTCAGATATTTATGTCAGAGTGGAGAAACAAGTCTTTCTCAGTAGCACGGCAGCCTTAGGTATTAAAACATGAAGGAACCTCACCGCGACGCCTTAATGGAGCTTTTAATTGGTTAAATTTTATTGCCTACAACAATTATGCCCATGAATAGCAGGAGGAACTGGGCATACGGAGTAACAACTGAACAAACCAGAAACGCAAACGAACGAACAAACGGAAGCCCGAGCGAACGAATAGCCGAATGACCGAGTTAACGATCTAACGGTCCACCTAGCGCTCGTCGGCGAAAACGAACGAGCGAGAAACCGAGTGAACGAACCCGCGAAACTAGATGAACAGCTGAATGCCCGGGTAGACAGCTCTTTTGTTTGCAGTTCTAAGCGTTTATAAGAATCGATTTTCTGATATTCTAATGCAAACTTAAAAGTGCTTATCTTTTCGGAAAGAGTGAGAAGCGATCTAGCTTTCCTTCTTATTACTTAATGTTAAGTATAATTATTAAAAAATCTTACACACGTATTTTAGTGAGCTCACCAAAAAGATAATTAAGAAACAGCATAGATTGTCAAAAGCAAAATAAAGCTCTGTCTGCTCGGACGGTCTGTCAATCTCGTCAGGGGCACAATGAACAGACCCGGTAGAGAGTTCAGAAAAACGCCAAACAACAAAACACGAAGGAAATATGTAAACGACATAACGAGGGAGAAAATTGTGAATAAATTCAGGGTGAACTTCTCTACCACACGTTTCAAACTGCCGCACCACAGCTGGCCCTACGTGCCTGAGCTGACATGTATCATTCTATGCAGTTTTAGCAAATTAAAAAGCTTATTTTACCTTGTACCTGAGCGGCCAGCGTCTGCAGAGGAAGAGTTCTTATTTTGCATGACATACAGCCGGTTTGAATAAGTCTCCTCGTTGCACTTAATAGGTAAAACGACTTGGAAATGTAAAATGTTGAAACATGGAACTGAAGAACGGCAAATTAACAGCTAACCTTTGAAACGTTTACAGCTATAACTGAGTGTTTAACCTGGCTCCTTGATTTAAACAGTTAAGTTTGTTGATCTAATCGGGCTCGCAACATTACTTGAACACGACGTTTTATTCAAACGGAAACGTCACATTCTAGTACCCAGACTATCTCAAAACTAAGATTGATTGTTAGCGAGGTAGTTTAGTTCTTCTTAAAAAAAATTATGCTGAAACCTAGTATTATTACAAAAGTTAAATACAATGTAAATCCTGATATAACTTTAATGCTAACCAAAAAATAAAAAAAATAAATAAAAAAAAAATTAAAATCAGTTAGGATCGACAGATTTGTATTTGGGTCGACCCGCCGTTCTATTCGACTGCGCCAGCCGAATAGAACGGCAAAAGTTCGACTTCAATCCAGACGTCGAGCTTTTACATGTGCCGAACCAAATGCATACGTCACGTATAAATTATATAAATTATAGCTATCCCAGGGGTCTGTGCGTTCCAACGACTTGGCATGCGCAAAGGACTTCATTCTGAACAAGATGGCGGGAAAAGAGGAATGTGCTTGTTCTTCTTGTTTCGAAACAGCTAAATATACTTGTCTGAGATGCGAAAGTATTAAAAAAAAAAAAGAATCTATTCTTGATGTGCACACGCACTTCAAACAGACAGAAACTTTCCAATACAGGCTATATCAAAGGCGAAGCCTTAAGACTTCTCAGAACAAAATCTTCAAAAACAGCATTTGAAAAAAACATTACTCTATTCAAACAGAGATTACGCTGCAGAGATTACCTCGATAACCTTATAGATAAAACTCTTTCACAAGTCAATCTCCGCGAAAGAATGTCGGTACTACAAGACAAACAAAAAACGCGCAAAAACATTTTGCCGTTTGTTAGGGAATATCGCCCTTCTGTGCCTAACGTAAAACCATTCAGATGAGTAAATGGCACTTGATAGAAAATCAGCCTCTGCTAAGAGAGATCTACAAAGACCCTTCCCTGCTTTCGTACAGAAATGGGAGATCTTTGAAAGACGAACTCGTAAGAGCAAATTAGCTTTGAACGTCTTCCTATCTCGACCAATAGGAGCCGTGTTTGGTCTGTCTTCATTATTTTACTAAACAAGCTCTTCCATGTCAGAATTCATATTTCCCGCCATTTTGAATCTCGTTGACTAAAAACAACAACGGCTGACCACGAAAATCTATTTTCTCACTTTAGCTTTAAGTTCGACTTCAGTTAGGTTCGACGTCTGAATCAACTGCCGAACTTAATTATTTCGGTCGACCTTAATAGATATTAGGTTCGGCTCATGTAAAGTTCGACGTATGAACCGGGCCTAAGCTTTAACCTGTCTGGGTAAAGAACAAAACTACTGTAGTGAAAGAAACCATTGCTCGAGATGTTTTTCGTTGCATCACTAATCCCAGACGTGAAAGTCATCCAGTACTGCAAATTGCCTGCATGTTTCATCTAGCTTTGGGCAGTTGTTGATTGACTGTTCATAATCATTCATTGTTGAATGACAACAGACTCTTTCGTCAATGCCCTTTAAAAAAAACGGTCGAAACTCCCGGCATTAAACTGTCAATCAATATTTATTATACGCCTTTACAATAGTTTATAGAAGCTTTATTTAAACGGCTAAAGTTTGATAGCTACCAGTTATTGTTACAGTGAGAGATCAAAAATAATGTCATTACGAGAAATCGTCTACTACAAAATTACAAAATTAAATATCTATCCTTTCCTATCCAACCATTACGTAATGGCAACAGCTTTAGGTCATAATAACTAATAATAACAATGCTTCTTTTTCTAGCTGAAAAATTTCCCAAGTCATAAAACAACAGTAATCAAATTGCCTTTACCTTCATCACATGTTTCACCACCGAATCCGCACTTGCATTGACAACTGTAGCCTCCCCCTGGCTCATTAGAGCAGATTCCTTCGTTAGAACATGGACTTGAATAACATGGTACATTTTCTGCAAGGCAACGTTTAAATACTACATTTAAAGCCTTTAAGGAGAACAAATTTTGCATGAACAAACAAACCAGCAAGAAAATGAATCAAGTGTCGCAATATTATAATCCTCACCGGCAGGTTTTAATAAGCAAAGCTAAATTCTTTCCGATAGTATATTTTCATCATTAATGTGTGCATTGTCCGCTATCGATTGGAATCAGGGATGGCGCAGTGTTGACAGCACTCGCCTCCCATCAATGGGGGCATGGTACGATCCCAGGACACGGCTTTACACGGGGGTTGAGTTTGTTGTTGTTTCTCGTCTTTCTTCCGAGAGGATTTTCTCCGGGTACTCCGGTTTTCCACTCTCTTAAAAACCAACATTACCAAATTCAAATTCGATCTGGGATCTAAGGGCCACGGAATTGTCAGTCGCAGCAGACTGTGAAAGTTTCACGTGCATTAAACAGGAGGCAGAGTGGTCGATACGCCTTTGCGGAATCAGCTTCAGTAGCTTTGCAAGCCAGTGTTTCCTTTGCTATTGTAACCTTATCTTGGTTAACTAACTACAAGGTTATTAGAGAAATGGCAATAAAACGTAAATACTTTTGAGGCGCGCAGCGGGAAGTGATCATGTAAAATAACATTAGAATGACGTCGTCATTTCCAAACGAAGGCCATCTTTAATCCGCCATCCGAATTTCTTCATTTCCCTAAAATTTCAAGCGTCAAAAGTCCCTTTAAGGTGATTGAACACAGTTGGCGCGCGCTTCACCAGTTCAGTGCAGGACACAGTTAAGCGCGCGCTATGGCTGTGGTAGGGAATTACGACGTCGACAAGGCGGTCCCTCAACTTTATATGAAATGGCTCAAAAGTTGAATTTTGCGGTTAAAATAACTCAGTTCCTCGTTTGTGAACCTTTTTTTTTTTCACCGAGCAAAGAAAGCGGGTTAACGAAGACCTAAGCTTTACTGCGAACTTTGCATCTTTACTATGAAGTCCCAATTAAAAGCCGCGCAGGCGCATTTGACCAAAATTCTGTGAATCGTTGTTTTAGTAGAAAGGAACTGTTTTCTAAGGAGCCGAAATTTGACAAAAGAGTAGTTCTCTTATAGTGCAACTTGCCTACAAAGAAAAACCCAAATCTGACAGAGGGTATCTCGGCAAAACATTAAAGTGCAAAACCAATATTTACAGGGGATGTCTCAGGAAAATTACATGAAAGCAGCGTCACTATGTCACTATTTTGTGACTTTTCTGGAGACAAAAATGAAAAAAAATCTAATGAGTGCATTTTCTAAAACTAAAGGAAACCTATTATTTGAGTACCGTTAACAGCTCGTCACGTTGCTATGGCCACGGTACATAGGTCAACAACGATTATCTAAATACATTCCTTCTTAGTTAATCTTGCATCATGTTAATTTTGGGCACCCAGAAGTACGAATATTACAAATAACGTTTACTAAGATCTGTATACTAGAAAACTGTGTCCGGCCACCTAAATTGACTGAAAATAACAAAAAGAGAACCACCAACATGATCAAACAGTAGTTAAAACACTCACATGATCTAAAAACATGAATGTAACGTTAGAAAGTCGATTTTTGATTAATGAGACAAAATTTTGAAACAACCTGCGTTTCTAGGTATGATGGAATGGTAAATTCAAATCCAATGGACTCTCTCTTACCACAGCAAATTATTCCCACATAAATTTCTGAAAAAATCGTAAGGTTTGGTGTCGCTTTGCTCAAATATTTAAAAATCCGAAATAATGAGCACGTTTGTATTAAGTCACAACTTTAGGTTACGTCTAGTTAGATTGTCTGTAGAGGAAACTTGAAACCCGTGGTCTTACTGACATGATGTATTATTTTCTCTGAGATCACAGTTTATACCTGAACGGAATGACATACTCCGGAGAAGAACGTGTAATTTTTTGTCTATATTGTATTGTATTGTATTGTATTGTATTGTATTGTATTGTATTGTATTGTACTGTATTGTATTGTATTGATCATAAACACAGCAGATTATTTTGCAAACAGTCTTTCTTCGAGCGTTATCTCGCAAACATCTTACTGTGAAAACGTAATCTAAAAAAGGCCCTCACAAAGTTTAGAGGTACCCAGGATACTAAAAAATATGAAGCCTTTTAATGTTGTAAACAATGTTCAACGGCGACCTTTATCGAAAACGAAAAGCAAAACGGTTTTGATTTAAATATAAGTGTATCACAAACAGCTGGGACAATGTACATAAACTTTATCATAAAATAAACTAACCATAAACTAACCATTAACTGAAAGTTTTAACATTCAGTTAATGAAATCGCGTTAAGTGCCCGTTTTCGCGTTTTGCCCGAATTACACATTGTGCGACTTAAGGACGGTGCCTACTATTGTTACTGCGCATACGTTCTGCGCATCTCGAGATAGTCGGGTTTCCTATGGGTAGTGCGCACTAATACAGGGATATTTTTGCGCGGTTTAAAACTATGCAGAGAAAGCAGAACTTATTAAATGCTTTTGGTATCTCAAAAGAAAATTGGGGGTAACCATGCATTTTTCAGAGATAATTAAGCTTCAATTTAGGAAAAAATCCCATACATTGCTTTATATTTTGGCGTTTTTTAGAGATATTATTGCTTAATTATCTCTAAAAAATGCGTGGTTACCCCCAATTTTCTTTTTGGATTCCAATAGGTCTTGCTGAGATCTGCTTTTCCCGCATAGTCATAAACCGCACAAAAATACTTCGGTATTAGTAGGCACCGTCCTTAACAAGTGAGAATAGTTACGTACCAGCAAACTGATCCTGCAGTTGTGTTACTGTTTTATTCAGAGATTTAACGGCAGACTGGAGCTCTAAGAGATTAGAAAGGAGTATTAAACCTTAATAATAAACATTTTTGGTATAGGTTATGCCAAAAGTTACACAACCCTTCGGTTTGATCTAAAAGAAGAAAGGGATGTCACAAATATAAATTAATGAGATGTTTTAGGTCTCACCAATCACTGTAGTTTGTAGCAAGACAAATGTGATCTCTGGAAATGGAAATACTATCTTTCAATCAGCTGGAATGCTAAATTTCATGCCAAACGGTCTGAGGGTCTCAATACTTGAGAAGTCAGTAAATTTTGTATTGAGCTGATAAGGGCAAAAAACATTTCTGTACTTACTCACCGATAAAAAAGGCGGATGTTGTATAACGTTTTGCAATAAGAAGATCATTAGAACAAGAAATTATAGGGCGTTTAAGTGCAACAGAGCCGATAAGCAGAGATTCATTGACATTTTACAGACTTAATTTGTGTGGAAAAGTATTTGAGCATGACTGAATGGCAAGGGTATAAATTTTGTCTTGTATCTTAGAAGGGAAGGTTTTCTAGGTTCCTTTGAAATGAAAAAGATTTCTATAGGATGAATAAGCCTCAATTCCAAAAGCAACCAACCTTGGTTGTCACTCTTCAGCTCATTCAATTCTTTGGTTTGAGCTAAAAGAAGAAAGAAATATCAAAAACATGACTCAATAAGATGTTTTAAGTTCTTTCCGTAGTTATGTAGAAGGTACAGAAATTTGTTTTAGCTACGCATTAAAATTCATCTAATAGGAATTTTGCAACAATTGGCCACTTCACCAATCATCGTAGTTTGTTCCTGGACCAACCTGGTGTCTAGAAATGGAAATACTATCTTTCGACGAGCAAGAACGCTAATTCTACACGATCTGAATTTTTGGATATTTCTGAAATCAATAGATTTTGTAATACGGCGACAAGGCATAATAACATTTCTCTACTTAGTTTCTTGATTTAAAAAAGGCGTTGCCGCAAAAACTGTTAGCAATAAGAAGATCATCATAGCAAGAGATCGTTTTAAGCCAGTAGAGCACAACGGGAAGATTTAATTAATGACAGTTTAACCTAACTTGAAGCCTTTCCTCCAGAGCATCAATTTTACAAACTTGATTTGTGTGGAAAAGCATTTGAGGGTGACTGAATGGCAATGGTGAAAAATGTCTGTCTTGTATCTTAGAATGGGGGGTTTTCTAGGTTCCTTTGAAATCAGAAAGGTTTCTATGGGATGAATATGCCTCAATTGCAAAAGCAACCAACCTTGGCTGTCACTCTTTAGTTCATTCAATTCTTTGGTTTGAGCTAAAAGAAGAAAGAAATATCAAAAACATAAATCAATGAGATGTTTTAAGTCCTTTTCGTAATTATGTAGAATGTACAGAGATTTGTTTTAGCTACGCATTAAAATTCATCTAATAGGGATTTTGCAACAATTGGCCACTTCACCAATCATCGTAGTTTGTTCCTGGACATATCTGGTCTCTAGAAATGGATAACTATCTTTCAACGAGCAAGAACGCTAATTTTTCACGATCTGAAGTTTTGGATACTTCTGAAATCAGAAGATTTTGTACTCAGGCCACAAGGCCTAATAACATTTCTCTACTTAGTTTCTTGATTTAAAAAAGGAGTTGCCGTAAAAACTGTTAGCAATAAGAAGATCATCATAGCAAGAGATCATTTTAGGCCAGTAGACCACAGCGGGGAGATTTAATTAATGACAGTTCAACCTACCTTAAAGCCTTTCCTCGAGAGGATCAATTTTAGAAACTTGATTTGTGTGGAAAAGCATTTGAGGGTGACTGAATGGCGATGGTGAGCAATTTCTGTCTTTTATATTAGAATTGAGGGTTTTCTGGGTTCCTTTGAAATGAAAAAGATTTCTATAGGATGAATAAGCCTCAATTGCAAACGCAACCAACCTTGGTTGTCACTCTTTAGTTCATTCAATTCTTTGGTTTGAGCTAAAAGAAGAAACGGATATCAAAAACATAAATCAATGAGATGTTTTAAGTCCTTTCTGTAATTGTGTAGACTGTATAGAAATTTGTGTTAGTTACGCATTAAAACTCATCTGATATCTTAGAAGGGAGGGTTTTCTAGGTTGCTTTGAAATGTAAAAGATTTCTATAGGATGAATAAGCCTCAATTCCAAAAGCAACCAACCTTGGTTGTCACTCTTCAGCTCATTCAATTCTTTGGTTTGAACTAAAAGAAGAAAGAAATATCAAAAACATAAATCAATAAGATGTTTTAAGTTCTTTCCGTAGTTATGTAGAAGGTACAGAGATTTGTTTTAGCTACGCATTAAAATTCATCTAATAGGAATTTTGCAACAATTGGCCACTTCACCAATCATCGTAGTTTGTTCCTGGACCAATCTGGTGTCTAGAAATGGAAATACTATCTTTCGACGAGCAAGAACGCTAATTCTACACGATCTGAATTTTTGGATACTTCTGAAATTAATAGATTTTGTAATACGGCGACAAGGCATAATAACATTTCTCTACTTAGTTTCTTGATTTAAAAAAGGCGTTGCCGCAAAAACTGTTAGCAATAAGAAGATCATCATAGCAAGAGATCGTTTTAAGCCAGTAGAGCACAACGGGAAGATTTAATTAATGACAGTTTAACCTAACTTGAAGCCTTTCCTCCAGAGCATCAATTTTACAAACTTGATTTGTGTGGAAAAGCATTTGAGGGTGACTGAATGGCAATGGTGAAAAATTTCCGTCTTGTATCTTAGAATGGGGGGTTTTCTAGGTTCCTTTGAAATCAGAAAGGTTTCTATGGGATGAATATGCCTCAATTGCAAAAGCAACCAACCTTGGTTGTCACTCTTTAGTTCATTCAATTCTTTGGTTTGAGCTAAAAGAAGAAAGGAATATCAAAAACATAAATCAATGAGATGTTTTAAGTCCTTTCTGTAATTGTGTAGACTGTATAGAAATTTGTTTTAGTTACGCATTAAAACTCATCTTATAGGCCTTTTGCAACAATTGGCCACTTCACCAATCATCGTAGTTTGTTCCTGGACCAATCTGGTGTCTAGAAATGGAAATACTATCTTTCAACGAGCAAGACTGAACGCTAATTTTCCACGATCTGAATTTTTGGATACTTCTGAAATTAATAGATTTTGTAATACGGCGACAAGGCATAATAACATTTCTCTACTTAGTTTCTTGATTTAAAAAAGGCGTTGCCGCAAAAACTGTTAGCAATAAGAAGATCATCATAGCAAGAGATCGTTTTAAGCCAGTAGAGCACAACGGGAAGATTTAATTAATGACAGTTTAACCTAACTTGAAGCCTTTCCTCCAGAGCATCAATTTTACAAACTTGATTTGTGTGGAAAAGCATTTGAGGGTGACTGAATGGCAATGGTGAAAAATTTCCGTCTTGTATCTTAGAATGGGGGGTTTTCTAGGTTCCTTTGAAATCAGAAAGGTTTCTATGGGATGAATATGCCTCAATTGCAAAAGCAACCAACCTTGGTTGTCACTCTTTAGTTCATTCAATTCTTTGGTTTGAGCTAAAAGAAGAAAGGAATATCAAAAACATAAATCAATGAGATGTTTTAAGTCCTTTCTGTAATTGTGTAGACTGTATAGAAATTTGTTTTAGTTACGCATTAAAACTCATCTTATAGGCCTTTTGCAACAATTGGCCACTTCACCAATCATCGTAGTTTGTTCCTGGACCAATCTGGTGTCTAGAAATGGAAATACTATCTTTCAACGAGCAAGACTGAACGCTAATTTTCCACGATCTGAATTTTTGGATACTTCTGAAATCAATAGATTTTGTAATACGGCGACAAGGCCTAATAACATTTCTCTACTTAGTTTCTTGATTTGAAAAAGGCGTTGCCGTAATAACTGTTAGCAATAGAAAGATCATCATAGCAAGAGATCATTTTAGGCCAGTACACCACAACGGGGAGATTTAATTAATGACAGTTCAACCTACCCTGAAGCATTTCTTCCAGAGGATCAATTTTACAAACTTGATTTGTGTGGAAAAGCATTTGAGGGTGAATAAATGGCAATGGTGAGCAATTTCTGTCTTTTATCTTAGAAAGGGGGTTTTCTAGGTTCCTTTGAAATGAAAAAGATTTCTATGGGATAAATATGCCTCAATTGCAAAAGCAACCAACCTTGGTTGACACTCTTCAGTTCATTCAATTCTTCGGTTTGAGCTAAAAGAAGAAAGGAATATTAAAAACATAAATCAATAAGATGTTTTAAATCCTTTCTGTAATTATGTAGAATGTACAGAAATTTGTTTTTGTTACGCATTAGAACTCATCTACTGTAAAAACCCACGTATAAGAACCTAGAATTTTTGGGTTCAGGCTGAATGGGTTCTTATATTTTGGGGTAGTTTTTCCAAAGTCAGGCTGATTAAGTCCTTAGTAGGTTCTTATTTGTTGGATTTGTCATAGTGATACAAAAAGTCAGGGCACTATACAGAGTCCCAAGACTACACCAGTATAATTTTATACAGTACTATATATTCTATACTCTGTATTTAAAAGATTTTCAATTTTGAAGTTTCTTCATTGTACTACATACTGTATTAAACAAATAATTTTCATGGTATATTTCTCAGAAATTTCACAATTTCTAACAAAGTTCAGTATTTTGGCCTTAAAATAAGAGTGTTTTTTTTTTTGGTATAAGAACCTATTTTTCTTTGCCAGGCTAAATAGGTTCTTATATATTTGGGTATTAAAATGGCCAATTTCAGCTTGTAGTTTCTTAAATCACCAGGTTCTTATACGTGGGTTTTTACTGTAATAGGGATTTTGCAACAATTGGCCACTTCACCAATCATTGTAGTTTGTTCCTGGACCAATGTGGTCTCTAGAAATGGAAATACTATCTTTTAACGAGATAATAAAACGCTAATTGTCCCTAATCTGAGGGTTTGGATACTTCAGAAATCAGTATATTTTGTATTGAGGCGACAAGGCCTTTATAACATTTCTCTACTTAGTTTCTTGAGAAAAAAAAAAACAAGTTGCCGTATAACTGTTAGGAATAGGTAGATCATCATAGCAAGAGATTTTAAGCCAGTACAGCACAACTGGGGGATTTAATTAACAACCTACCCTGAAGCCTTTTCTGTAGAGGATCAATTTTGTTCTTGATAACTAAGACGTTAGAAAGGAAGAAAAAATATTTTATTTAAATGTAAAACTCTTAAAAACTGAAGTGATGACTATCGACACTGAACCACAGAACAAAACATTGTTAACTCTACATAACACTTAAAAATTCCGCTAGTGGGAGGTTGACTATAGTTGGGTACAAATGCGAGGCTGAGAATTTGAACAGGGAATTACCATAGAATAAATCCAGCTAGAAATCAGAGCTCCGAACATCCGGTTTACAAGCGCGCACGTCTAACAACTCACCACACTTAAACTTCCGCTTAGTTTTAATCTTTAACTCATTATGAGAATTAAAGAAAATATGTTTCCAAAATCAGAAGAAAAGAACCAATCGACGAAATGAGAGTGAAAAAGAACATAAAAAAAGGTAACAAACTTGAAAACATTTTGTGGAAAGCTCTAGCTTGGTTGGTTTCACTTACATCTTGTACACATCTTAGAACACTTCTTAGCCCCTCCTGAGTCTGACGTAATAAGCTTGAACGCCATCAGTACACTTACAATGAGAATATAGGTAGCTTTCATGATAAACTACCAGATAACACGTCCAGATCTACAAAAGCAAAACAGAAAATTTGTAAGAAAGAAAATATTAAGTAAAGCAGCCATATCTTGGCTTATAGTATACTAATTTAAGGCTTATTCGTCGCTTCCTTCGAAAAGAATAAACTAATCAGAAGAAACAAAAAAGCAGGTACACTACATTTATTCTGACTCCAGAAAACTCTCACGATTGCTGTAGGCAGATTTCATTTGAGTTTCCTAACACCAAATCCAAAGTGAGCACCCTAACTAATCACAGCAGACGTAAACACAACTACCAACCAATCAGAACTCGAAGCATTGCGTGCGAGCAGGCCGTGATTTGTTTTGATTTTACTTCTCATTGGTTTAGAAAGTGGCGCGAGTTTAATTTTGCTAACCATTCACAATGCGTGTTGAAGTAAACGTGAATTACTTCAGACACTCAATTGAAAAGCGCTGCAATCTAGGATTTACTGCAAAGGGGAGTGATGAGGAATTATGAGTGAGTACAGACATAGACTGGAGAAAGAAAGAGACCAGATAGGGAAGTTTGCTTAAAATTGAATTGAAAAGGCTGCTTTACAACTCCAAACGTTTTGTTCTATTCCTTACATTGTTAATAAGAAGATGTGTTATGCGCTTAGCAAAGCTAAGGGAAAAATCCCTTTATTCACGCAGACATAATGAGTTTGCTAGGAAAGTAGAATAATTAAGAGGATCAACCAATTTAGCTTTCCACACACATTAGTAGTTAAAGAGTTGAAGAAAAAATGAAACTTCTGTTTTCTTCAAATAGTGTACGTGAATATATTCCCCATCATATTTTCACCGTGGTTTGGCGTTATTTTGAATCTCCACTAAGGAAAATATTGCGTGAAATTTTGGGAAGTCAAGCATCAAATGTTAAAACCTTTATTAATTTAGACGTTCTTTTCAGCCTTTTAAAGAAAAAAACCAACATTGAAGTTTCACGACAATCAGCGGGGGTAAAAAATAAAAATAATATATCGAACTTACAGCTGGTGAGCATGACATCTTTTTAAATTAACAGCAACAGATTGAATTCAGTGCAGGCGCAATTAAATAAGCCACTCCTCCCTAAGTTCTTATAATTCCTGCTGGTGGCTAAGACGATTCCACACTGCTGACCATCGAGATCATGGTCTCAAAAAATGACATCACATGATTCCACTTAGTAGTTCAACAACTCGGATACAGAACGGTTTATAAATTATTTCAACCAGTAATCAGTAATTTCCTCGAAATAATCTATATATTGTGGTTCAAAACCTTTTTTTAGTTGAAAAAGTTTCAAATCGGTTGATTTTCATTTCCCTTTGTCTCGGATTATGGTCTTGTGAGAGTCAAAAGCACGCAAATGATGCCCGCACAGCTTTCATTTAATAACCAATATCCCTTTTTTTGTAAACCAAAAGGGAATTTTAATGAATTAAATAATAAAAAAAATTAGTTGAAAGACGATAAACGTATTCAACGAATTCAGCTTTCCACAGAAAATTGTAAAACAGTTGAAAAACAGAGAACGAAATTATTTTCCACAAGCAGGACCTTTCTTCCATGAAATTCTTCACCATTCTGGTGCATTTTCACTAACAATCTCTGCGCTGTATCAATATCGATCGCGCCACGAGTTGAAACTTTTCAGCCATCTAAATTCACTGCTTATTTCTCCGCTTTCTAATTTCCTTTGCCACCTCATCTCCAATTCGTTAGCTGTTGTCGCTAAAATACTTGAATGTATTTATTGACATCGAGAAATTTGTGAGGTTGTTGGACAAAATTCTAATGGGAAAAAAAAACCTTTTGAGACCTGATCGAAAAATAAATTATTGCGCATGTCGACAGAGCAGTGACGCACTATTCTGACAAACCACGAGTTGAGACTTGCCCCTGTATAAAGATTTGAGTTTCTTTAATATTCTCTTTAGCTTCCGTCAGAGTTGCGATTTCTGTCGGCTCCTCTTGAACTGAAGACGGGAAAACTAAATGTTCTATTCATTTATGACAAATAATAGCCATAGTTTCTATAACAGAAATTCAACCTCAAAACGTTCTCCCCTGCGCGCTCTATTGTTACAAACAAACGCAATTACCTAAGCTGTTAAAATAGCATTGATTACATAAAGAAAGTGAAATGTTGAAGCTTTACAACCCCAGTTTTATGCCCTTCATTTGACGGACAAATTCTTTTATACGGTTTCCAAACTCAAGAAAAACTTGTCTTTTCCACTTCTAATAATTTTGCTCAGTAGCCATACACAAATCATGATTTAAAATCGAATAAACGAATTTGGCTTCCCTCCGCGACATGATAGGCGCTTTATTTTTAACAAAGAACACAAACTGAAGTAATAATGCCCATCGCCAATGCAAAATTAAATTGTGCAAAGATTTGTCAAACGCCTCCACAACGCGTTGGCCATGGCAAGAAAAGTTTGTCATCTATTCAGACTGATGATTTGATTTAAAATGTTATTTTATATTTTAGTCTTGCAATGCCAAAAAAACAAAACCAAAACAAGAAACAAATCACACAGATAGAAAGAAGAAAGAAAGAAAAATATCAGGGGAAACAGAACTCAAGTCTTACTTCAACTAAATCCATAAGAACCGTCAAAGCCACTAACAAACAAATACTATCTATTTTCATTCGCTTATTTATACTAGGGAAATAGAAGTTAGCTTTGTACTGAAAAGAAACTTTTTTTCCAAGAATAGTATATTTTAATTTAAGAAGCAACAGTAACTAGCATACCCAATAGAAAAGAAAATAATTATACACAAACAGGGAAAAACATAAATAGTATATACAGTGTCAGTTTTATTCCCTCATTAATTAGTCGTTTTCAGTGATACAGATAAGTACGAATTTTTTCCTATGAGGTTTACAAAGTTCGCATGCCAAAAAATTTGCTTTCCGTCCCAGAAGTAATAAATTTTGCTGGGCTTGTAAAAGAATGAGTTAAAAGAGGATAGACAAACTCAGATCAAAAATTATAAAGCAGTTGAAACACAGAGAAGGAATTTATATTCTGCGCGCAGGACGCTTACTTTGTGAAATCCTTCACCATTTTGGTGCATTTTCAATGACAATCTCTTCTCTGCCGTATCATTTTTCGATCACTCCACAAGTTGAAACTTTTTCAGCAATCTAAATTCACTTCTTTGTTTTTTCCGCTTTCTACTGAAATTTCTTTGCCACCTCATCCAATTAGTTAGCTTTTGTCGCTAAAATAATTGAATGTATTTATTCACATCCAGGAAGTTGTGAGGTTTTTGGACATCTAGCTTAAATTCTAACGGGAAATGAACACCTTCTGAGAACTTATCGCCAAATAACTCTGCGCCTTTCAAAGAAACAAAGTAGTGTCGCACTATTCAGATAATCCAGGAGCTGGGACTTGCCCCTGTATGAAGATTCGAATTTCTTTGATATTCTCTTTAGCTTCCATGAGAGTTGCGATTTCTGTAGGCTCCTACTTAATGTTCTATTCATTTATGAAAAGTAATAGTCAGAGTTTCTATAACAGAAATTTAATCTCAAAACGTTTTCTCCTGTGCTCTATTGTTACAAACAAACGCAATTTCCAAGCCTGTTTAAATACCATTGATTACACAAAGAATGGAAAATATTAAAGCTTTACAAGCCTAGCTTTATGCCTTCTATTTCGCCAACAAATTCTTTTATACCGTTTCCAAAGTCGAGGAAAGCTTACGTTTTCCACATCGAATAATTTTGCTCAGTAGCTACACACGATTTAAAATAGAATAAACGAATTCAGCTTCCCTCAAATATTAATTGTAATGCATGCAGCCCAAGGTTTGTTACTCTGGTGTGTATTAAGAAACAGAGAATAAAAGCTTTGTTTTACGTAAGTTAAACAATTTCTTAGTTAAAATTTTCAGTAAATTACCGATGCATTTCCATTCAGAATCTCCACGCTCTACCATTCACTAAATCTTGCCCCAAGTTGAAGTTTAGAGTACTATAAACTCGTTCGTTGTTTTTGGATATCTAATTTTGTTTGAGTCCTTTACTTCTAAATTGTCTCAAATTTGTTAGCTGTTATCGCTTAAATACTAAACTGCCTTTATTTAGGTTTAGAAATTTGTGACTGAATGTTGGAAAGGTACAACAAACTGTAACGGGAGATTAATGAAAACCTTCTAAGACACTATAACCAAATAAATCATTGGGCTTGTAAACAGGACTCTAAAAAATAAAGAAATTTAACTGGCACTTACTTCTGGATGAGTTTCCGAGAGAGTTGCGACGCGGTTGTTTCTCGTTGAACTGAAGAGCGGTTACTGACGAAGAGTTTTATATTCTTGTATTAATTATCATATGTGCCCGTTGCTAGGCATAAATTCTAAAATACAATACAAGATACAAGAGTTCCTTCAGGCGCTTTATTTTTACTAAAGAACACAAACTCAAGTAATAATGCTCATCGCAAATTACTCGATGTAATTAAATTGTGCAAAGATCTGTTGCTGAACAAAAGCCTCCACAACACGTTGACAAGAAAAGTTTCTAATCTATTCAGACTGAAGTTTTTCGCAACTGTTTAAGTTGCGTAGTAACTGCGAGGATCTTTCTTCTATTTGATCTTTCATCCGCATTTCAAAATATATTTTTCATATATTTACAATTATTTGTTCATCCTTTACGGGTATATTACAAACTCACAATATGACTAGCTCCCAGTTGGCTTGATAGCTCAGTCGGTAGAGCTAGAGGTCATGTCACTGGCATCGCAGAGGTCATGGGTTCTATTCCCATTCAAACCTGAATTTTTTTCACGCTTTCTTTTCGCAACTCCTTAAGTCGCGTAGTAACTGCGAGGATCTTTCTTCTATTTGATCTTTCATCCGCAGTTCAAAATATATCTATCAAATATTTACATTTATTTATTAGTCCTTTACGGGTATATTACGAACCCACGATATGAAAAGCTCCCAGTTGGCTTGATAGCTCAGTTGGTAGAGCACTGCACCAGCATCGCAGAGGTCATGGGTTCGAATCCCGTTCAGGCCTGAATTTTTTCAGGCTTTCTTTTGGCAACTGCTAAAGTTGCGTAGTAACTGTGAGGATCTTTCTTCTATTTGATCTTTCATCCGCAGTTCAAAGTATATCTTTCAAATATTTACATTTATTTATTCATCCTTTAAGGCTATATTACAAACTCAAAATATGACCAGCTCCTAGTTAGATTGATAGCTCAGTTGGCAGAGTACTGCACTGGCATCGAAAGGGTTATGGGTTCGAATCCTGTTCAAAGCTGAATTTTTTTCAGGCATTCTTTTCGCAACTGTTTAAGTTGCGTAGTAACTGCGAGGATCTTTCGTCTTTTTGATCTTTTATCCGCAGTTAAAAATATATGTTTTAGATATTTACATTTATTGATTCATCCTTTAAGGCTATATTACAAACTCACAATATGACCAGCTCCCAGTTAGCTTGATAGCTCAGTTGGTAGAGCACTGCACCGGCATCACAAGGGTTATGGGTTCGAATCCCTTTCAAGCCTGAATTTTTTCAGGGTTTCTTTTCTAAACTGCTAAAGTTGCGTAGTAACTGTGAGGGTCTTTCTTCTATTTGATCTTTCATCCGCAGTTCAAAATATATCTTTCAGATATTTACATTTATTTATTCATCCTTTACGGCTATATTACGAACCCACGATATGAAAAGCTTCCATTTGGCTTGATAGCTCAGTTGGTAGACATCGCAGAGGTTATGGGTTCGAATCCCGTTCAAGCCTGAAAATTTTTTCAGGCTTTCTTTGCGCTACCGCTTAAGTTGCGAAGTAACTGCGAGGATCTTTCTTCTATTTGATCTTTCATACGCAGTTTAAAATATATCTTTCAAATATTTACATTTATTTATTCATCCTTTACAGGTATATTACGAACCCACGACATTAAAAGCTCCCATTTGGACTGATAGCTCATTTGTTAGAGCACTGCACTGGCATCGCAAGGGTTATGGGAGCGAATTCAGTTCAACTGAGCCTAAATTTTTTTTAGGCTTCCTTTTCGCAACTACTTAAGTTGGGCAGTAACTACGAGAATCTTTCTTCTATTTGACCTATCATCCGCAGTTTAAAATATATCTTTCAAATATTTACATTTATTTATTCATCCTTGACGGCAAGCGGCTATATTACAAACCCACGATAAGAAAAGCTCGCATTTGGCTTCATAGCTCATTTCGTAGAGCACGGCACTGGCACTGGCACTGGCACTGGCATCTCAGAGGTCATGGGTTCGAATCCCGTTCAAGCCTGAATATTTCTCAGGCTTTCTTTTGGCAACTGCTTAAGTTTCGTAGTAACTGCGAGGATCTTTCCTCTATTTAATCTTTCATCTGCAGTTCAAAATATATCTTTCAAATATATAAACAATAGCCTTCATTGTCTGCGGACATTATCTGTTCCGAGAACTCGCGAACAGTTTTCCGAGAGCGAAGCTCGAGGAAAACTGTGAGCTTCGAGGAGCAGATAATGTCCAAGGACAAATGTCTGAGCATATTTTTAAAGCCAAATGGAGGCTATTGTGGTCATAACCCTTCAAATATTTTTCGTAACATGTAACAACGAGCTTGGGTATTTGAACATTTCGTTTAAGAACAGTTTACCGTCAAAAACGTTTAGAGCGTATGTTGTTTTCTGATACTGCTTTATCGACCAGCAGGTTATATCTCTCCTTCTGTCACAAAAGCAAACCGTTCCCCCATGTTGACATTAAGTTTAATTGTAAACAAGACACGCCTTGAAGTTTTTGAAATTGGGGAATATCACTTGGCGAATATTTAACAATTAGACGGCGAGCTCGAGGTTTCTATCGGCTGATAGTTGGCGAGGGGCGAAGCCCCGAGCCAACTATCAAAGGCGATAGAGACCGAGAGCGAGTTGTCTAATTGTTTTAGCATACCTCAGTGATCGATCTATCAAGCAAAAAAAATCTTTTTATTTCATAAATTTTGATACATTTGTGCAATGATGCATGCTAAATCGCGCGCGCTCTGACAAGCACGTGTTTAATTCGACTTTGGTTTGTTATTTAATGGGTGTTGTAATTTCTTTTTGGGTTGAAAACCAATTTAAAACGAACAAGAACCGCAATTGTTACTTTTCTTTGACAAAATTGTTTTGTTTACTTACGAACTTAGGTAAGCTTACGCGCAATTTGTTGTTGGTTTTAAATAAAGCATTTTATTTCGGAAATTGTTCTGCACTTACCTTTAAAAATCTTTATTCCATATTTTGTAGCTTTCTTTGTTTTTTTCTGGCATGCCACATTGCAAAACGTTTTGTACGTCTTCTTCACAAACTTTACGAAAACACGAAGGGGAAGCCATTTTTCAACAGCTCCAGGTGCCGTCTATCGATCGATAGACGGCACCTGTGTAGCCAATCAGATTGCGCGTTTACGTGATAGTCGGTCACTGAGGTATGCTAATTAACAATTAGATTATGAGCTCGAGATTTCTATCGCGTGATAGCTGATGAGGGCGCAGCCCGAATCAGCTATCACGCATAGAAATCGAGAGCGAATAATCTAATTGTTTTAGTATAAATCTACTAGTCGTGCAAAACTAAGCAAGTAAATTATCTATATCCTCGTCGCAGACACTACGAAAACGCGACGAAGTGGCCGCCATTTTGTTGAAAATCGCTACTCACTATCTATCACAGAATAGATAGCGAGTAGCGTAGCCAATCAGAGAACGGCATTCGTGATAGAACACTAGTAGATTTATACTAACATCGGATATTCCCCAGTTTTAGCTGGGGTATATTCGGTCACGTGAGGCGTTTAGACCAATCACGTGCGAGCGAAAATATTTAATGGATTATAATTACATTTATTTATTTATCCTTTACGGCTGTATTACGAACTCACAATATGACCAGCTCCCGGTTGGCTTGATCGCTCAGTTGCTAAAGCACTGCACCGGCATCGCAGAGGTCATGGGTTCGAATCCCGTTCAAACCTGAATATTTTTCAGGCTTTCTTTTGGCAACTTCTTAAGTTGCGTAGTAACTACGAGGATCTTTCCTCTGTGTGATCTTTCATCAGCAGTTCAAAATATATCTTTCAAATATTTACATTTATTGATTCATCCTTTAAGGCTATATTACGAACTCACACTATGACCAGCTCCTAGTTGGCTTGATAGCTCAGTTGATAGAGCACTGCACCGGCATCGCGAGGATGTTTCTTCTATTTGATCTGTCATCCGCAGTTCAAAATATATGTTTGGTATATTTACATTGATCTATTCAGACGGATGAGTTGATTTAAAATGTTATTACTATTTTGTCTTTGCAATGCGAAATAAACAAATAGAAAACAACAAACAAATTACGCAGCTAGAAAGAAGAAAGAAAGGAAGAAAATATATCAGGGGAAACAGAACCCAAGTCTAACTTCAACGAAATCAACAGGAACCGTCAAAGCCACTAACAATCAGAATACTTTTTATTTACTTTCACTTATTTATTGTCGCCTGAAATTGAGGACGCGTCGCCCGCGTAACGACAGCGGCTCTCTCATATTTTGGAGACAAACGGGGGGATCTGGTTTACAAAGAAATTTCTGGTGCGAAAATTATATTTGAGAAAAGATACATTTAAAGTTCTCGCATACCTGTAAAATTTGCCACCTTTGTATATCAACCAGTAGAAAGTATCCTTAATCACACTGTGTAAATCTTTCATCTGCACAAGTCCGTGAACACCGTCCCTTTTGAGGCTGATTTTAGCTGTGATCTCGCTGTCTTAATCCTTCTATTTCATGTTATAAGTTGCTTAAATCACAGTCTTTCTCAGCTGACCTCGTTTACGTTTACGATTTTTGAGTTTGCCGCGTTTACTTCTGAGAGTCGACATAGTGGCTCATAAATACAGCAATTTTCAGTTCAATTTAAGGACGGTGCCTAATAATACCGAAGTATTTTTGTGCAGTTTATGGCTATGCGGGAAAATCAAATCTTAGCAAGGCTTATTGGAATCCAAAAAGAAAATTGGGGGTAACCTCGTATTTTTCAGAGATAATTAAGCAATAACATATCTAAAAAACGCCAAAATATAAAGCAATGTATGGGATTTTTTCCTAAATTGAAGCTTAATTATCTCTGAAAAATGCATGGTCACCCCCAATTTTCTTTTGAAATTCCAAAAGCATTTAGTAAGTTCTGCTTTCTCCGTATAGTTTTAAGCCGCGCAAAAATGTTCCTGTATTAGTAGGCACCACCCATAGGAAACCCGAGTATCTCGCGATGCGCAGAACGTATGCGCAGTAACAATAGTAGGCACCGTCCTTAAAATGATTATCAGCGTCGTTTTTTGGATGAAAACACGAGAAAGTAGAGACGTTCAACCTTGAACGAACGGAAGTGAGCAAATGTCGGTTGCTTTTACACGCAAAAGGAAAGCCGTGTGCCAGTTCTTCGCTGCCTTCTCCTTCGTTTATCCAACATGTTTGGAATCAAAATAAAGTTTAGAAACCAGGCTTCAACTTCCGATGAGGAATGGTGAATAGTGGTTAAAGTGTCACTAGCTACGACTGATCAAAGTTTTGCATCTTTTTTTTCTTCAGCTTTGGAATTTAGAAGTGATAAATACTTACCACGCCAAATTTTACGGCGAAATTCCAACGGGAAGACCAGTTATTTTAAACGCGAAGTCCAGCATCGCTGTGCCGACTTTACTCGAACGAAAAATGGCCGTGAACCATATAGAGAGCTAGATCTAGTTGCACCGAGAGGAATAAGACGTCATACGTGCATAACAACATGGCCTGCTTTCCAATGTTTGATCTCGCTGTAAAGTCACACTGAAGTCACTTCTTTATATATTAGTGGCTCAAGGGCCGTCTTTACAACGCACACGTATTGACCTCATGGTGGTTGTTTGAACATTTATGGCTCTGAAATATGCTCAAAAAGGGGTAATTTCTTCAGAGAAATCGTCTTGTTGTACATCGCACCGAAGTACTAAAGAGATATCCTCTTGACGACTTCGAGGGAAACTCGAACGCAAGAACTGCCATGCAATGCCACTTCCTCGAGGCTTACTTTTCCAGGGTAAAGCGAGGGACTAAGTGAGGCGATTAGGCCAAGATAACTGATCGGAAATGAACTGTTTTCGTGAATGTGTGCAATGAAAGCAAGTGGCACGGAGTGGTGGTGTGTATATTTTGTCTATAACTCATTGTGATGCTGTAACGGGGCGGACGCTGATATCAATTAATTCTTTCAGTCTTTGAATTTCTTAACAGCGCCGCATCGGAGAAATGCTTTATGATAACGGAACTTCCAGGCATCTATCTTTCACAACTGATTTATTGAACTTGAAAGCTCGTTAAAACTGAAATAAACCGAGCAGAATAAAGCTATTACTATAAATCTACGCTAATCGAAATGTTCTTAACTCGAGCACGCGGGGCATGCATATACATTAAGGCTACATTAATCTAAACAACACAAATAATCTTAAGCGTAACGAATCTGCTTTCGATTAAGTGTTATACATTTCGGGGTCTAAACAAAAAGGATAAACAACGTAACATACCTCTTTCCCCGTTCTATTACAATAGTATATTCGACGATCCTTCCATCAATCTGCTTCTTACATGCACTTATAACTTCCACGTGTCCGAAACGAAAAGCTAATGCCGACAACTAATCGATATGTCACATAAAACAAAGAGGTATTGACGGTCACGCAATCACAACAATAAACAGCATTCGCTACAGTCTGCAACATAAACAATAAAAAAAAGCTGCTGCTGTTATAAAATTGGCGCGAAAACAGGGCGCGCATTTCTGTTAATTTATTTTATTGAAATCATTCCGCGCAAATCGTGCTTCGCATAATTATGCCATTCTGCAAGTCATGCGACATACCATTCCACATACCATTCCATCCGGGCCATCTTTTACCCTCACCGTAGCCAAAAATAGTTGCCATGAAATCCTCTTCTGGTCCCAGTCTCTTCGCAGAATGACATTAATATTAGAAAGGTCTATCATCATTTCTTCATTGTTTAAATAAACAATTATTCCATTTCGTACTTGTTGAATTACCAACTCGGCCCTTTGCTCCTCGTAGGCAATCTACCATCGGCCGTAAATTTTACTATCATTAATATCTAGTTCGTAATCAGTGAGAAAATAATTAAATTTAGGTCGCGACCCATTGAGTCAAAATGTCCGAGCGTCCGAGTAGGATTTTCGAGATTTTCATTTGTCGATTGGAACGGCATATTCCACTTCAAAGGGCCAGTAATCGTCCTCGACGGGTGACACACAAGAGCGGAGCCACAAAATCCAGAAAGAGGGAGCCAAAGAAATTGTGGCGAGTGCCCCCCCCCCCCCCCCACCCCCTACATCTCCACTGGAATGAAAAATTCACATTCGTTGAGAGGAGGTCAACTCATAGCCTGCGTAGCAGGTACCTGAAAAATATAGGGCGCGTAAGAGAGTGACACTACTTTCACCCTCGCTTGTCTCTCTCCCTCCCTCACGCTCCACGCTTTTTTTTTTTTCGCACCCTATATATATTTTTCACGCGCCTGCTACGCGGCAATTTTGGGAGCTTTTTTGGCCAAGTAATATTAACGTTTTTGTTTTTTAACAATTGTGTTCTGGGGGTTGGTTTTTGGTCAGAGACACGTTATCAATGTAGTAAATATATTAATATTTTGAGACGAGAAGTACTCCCAGACGGAAGTTAGTTGTGGGATGTCAGTTTACACGCAAAATTAAGTGGAGAAGACCATAAAGTGAGTATGTCTCATTCTGGGAACATGGAAACTGGTTTACCAGTCAAAACGATTCAGTTTGAATTGAGAGCCAGAAGGCAAGGTTAAGCAGCTGAAATAGTGATGTCTAAAAGACCTTGAAGCCATCTGACGGCCAAAAATAACTACTTTTTGACGGTTGACTGCGGTAAAATTTGACGGTTTACGGTTAACCCTATTGAGACTCTCATTTCACCCTATTAGGAAACGGAACTTTCCACGAATTATATTTTTAGGCTTTAAAATACATGCAAGAAATATTATCGATGCGATTGCGGAAATTCAGATGCTAGGAAATGCGTATTTCTCAAGTCATCCTCTTTGTTTCCGACTCACCTGACAATCGCGGATGTCGTCATTTCCCGACCGTCACGAATATTTTCGATTTATCAAAACACGATGACGACGATATCTTCGACAGTCTGCCATAATCCGAGATAATTTGCGGTGGTCGGTGATTATTTGGGATCTACGAAAACATAAATTACAACTGTCTGGATTGTCAGTAACAGGGAGGATAGATGTTGGACGGTGAGACGAGCGGTCCGCTCTTTGTGCGATGTGTGATGCAGAAAAGGACTGGCACGAGCGCTCTTTCCGCGGTTCTGGTTTGTGTAATGGCTGGCAAAACCGAAAATATAGTTTTCTTTCCTTATTTTTCAGTTCCTAGTGTAGTATGTCCAAAAGGTTTTTGAATACTTTTAGCCCATAACTTAACATGTTTTTGTCTGTTAGTATACTGTCTAGTTTTGGTTAAATTTGTGTGGATTTGAACAGTGTCGAATTCCTGTACTTTACGCTTATCGTGAACGAGTTGTGTTCCGCGTCCTCTTTTATAATTTGCAAAAGCTCCAAATTACTCTACCCTAAATTTTACATATGTTGAAGACCGATAATTTTTCTATAACGTTACAAAAAATTACCTGGATATATTTGGATATAGCAGCGTTATAAAACTTCAAACTTCACATCTTGCTGCATTGCGCTTACGGCGATCACGCCATTAATGGCGCGCAACCTATAAATTTTGAGCAAACATTTTTCTAAGATTTCTTTCTTCATTCCCCTTGCAAAAACTAAAAAAAAAAAAAATACAAATTGTCACCGCAGAGTGACAATTCATTTGGAAGGAAGCATAGCTTTTCCTGTAAGCTTTTCATGAAATGAATAAGCATGTGAGAGTTTTTGCAACAGAAATGACCTTGTACGAATTATGAGTCGATAAACTATACCATCATCATCATGGCAAATTATCACATTTTCTATCTTATTAGTTTTGCCTGCTTCTCGCTTTTATTCAGTTGTTTAGTCGTTTCATTCCAACATCATTATCAAATTAGAACGGTATAAAATATACTGAACTGCAAGTGTAGCTTCAATTGTGGACCTCATTTCCTTTATTCTTGGGCATCGGTTGGATAATATTCAGAAGGAAATCAAATGATTTTCTTCTAGAACTTAAATTGACACTATAGAGATACTATTTTAGGCTGACCTTTATCCATCCCACTTATACATACCCGGGGAACTACAACTATGGCAAGCGAACTCCAATTCTAGTTAGATTCAGGGTGATGAACATTGTTCATATTTTTGGCCCTCGTGGGGACAACTATTTTACTTGTCATTATTAACACTGATGAGTCCAATTCTGATTTTGGGAATGCATCTGTCGTTCCAAAGAGACTAAATCAAAATATATATGCGTTATTGACCAAGCGTGAGGTCAAGATGGCTGGATATTGGCCAAGTTCTTTTTTTGCGTTTTTATGGACCAAGACGAAGTCGAGGTCCATAAAAACGCAAAAAAAGAACGAGGCCAATATCCAGCCATCTTGACCGAACAACCTTGGTCAATAAAGGATTTATTATATGGCTTTACCTTCAAGTTAAAACTACAACAACAAAACAAAACAGGACATGAAACTTCTCCACTCGGAAAGAAATTCTTCATAGCCGGCCGGTGCAAGATTTATTTTCAGTACATTTTTGGAATAGCATGTAATCGTGGAGAACAAGGAATCCTAAATTATCTTAGGGCTCTAACTTTATAATGGCTTAAAGGGAGTATACAATTATTGAGAACGAAAAATTTAGATTTTCGCAAGAGCGGGAAGATTTGAATAGAATCCGGCAAACTCGCCATTTTCAGCTGATTGCACGGTGGCGTAAATAATAAACATTTTTACACAGTTTTCGGCTTCCAATCATTAATTCTTGAATGAAACAATAGATTTTGAGATTATATGCAAACACAAGCCGAAAAAAAGAGCGGGTAAATCAGTAAACTGGGCGAAACTTTGATAAGATTTTGTTGTTTACAACAAGCAAGACGCGGCTAAATTAAAAACGTGAGCTTCTTCGGCGAACTTGAGAAAAATACTTTTCTGAACTGCTCTAAACACTTAACGCATCTTCCACTACGCTATGATTTAAATACAGTCATTGCAAACCTAGAGAATTTATCAATTTGGCACTCGACTTGAGACAATTGTTTTTATAAAATCGACTCTATCTAAAATACTACACGCAGAGCAACTCACCGGTTCAACTCACATTCATTGTAGCTGAAACAACATTTTCACTACACCAGGACGATTCCATTCTCTTTCCTTTCGTTTAGGTAAATGTTCAGAGTTTACCGAACTTTTTAGTGAGCGTTTTCCCCCAAAACAACGAGAAAATCGAAGAAAAGATTGCATTGTTGTTGGGATTAAACTTTCGATGCCAAGCGAACGGGCAACGGGTAATCCCGAGCGGGCAAGATAGCTCCATCTTGCCCGCTCGGGTAGCCAATCACAGCGCAGGATTTGACTCATCTTGCCCGCTCGCGGAGCCAGCCATATAATAATATTTAATATTCTTTGCATTGACAAATGTGTTTATTTTCACTTAAATGGCTACCGTGTTTAGTCAAGCAGTCAAATCTCAACGAAGTTGAGGAATGTTTATATCTTGCTTGATCAAATGAGCACCTCCCAAGGACAGATGGCTATACCAACCTTCATATAACTTGGGCAGTTGATTTATAACAATTTTATAACCTGATCATGATGTACAGATAAAATCTTCAAATATCTAGATAACATCACAAACGGTTCAATGCTAGTGGGCACAAGTGCCTTCATTATCTAAATATTCTTAGTTGAACAAGTACAAATATCAATACGGCAGAGTTAGGACCTACAAATGCTCCAGTCTTCCCATTTTAGCATATGCATTGTGGATTTTGTGTCTGAAACTTTGAGCCATTTTTAACTCTTGAGTAATGCAGAAGCAATGAATAAGTTGTAGCATTGCTTCCAGTCATTTTCTGTAAATTGTTTTGGTTAATTCTCCTGACACCAAAACCATTGTGAGATTTGTTAGCCTTGACCAAACCTTTTACACTGTGGACGATGTCGAGCAAAGTTTCCTGTCTTATTAAGGGAACAACTGGCATAAGAGGGATTTAGAATTGTGTTTACGGGAATTAAATCGGAGAACGGCAGAAATAACCACGTGACCAAGTTAATCCTTCATTTGCCGCGCACTGTTTTCAGTTTCTGAATAAAATTTGATTAGTTTTCCTTTATCATCAAAGGCCAGAATTGTTTTTCGCTATTCTCATCTATGCACTCATTTTGTCAAGAAAACATAAACGCTAATCGCACGTTTGCCGTTTGCCGTAAACGCGATTCTAAATCTCAGCTCTCTATTATATTAATGCAAAGACCAATCTAGCATCGAGTCACCAACCTTCCGATCTTTCCTAACGTCTGTTCGAAAATCCGATGCGGTAACTAAACACAATTCAACCCGAAATGTTTATTTTTCGAGCTCGTTCTCAAAAACCAACGCGCGCGACACCTACCGGGAAATTTAAAACTAAGGAGGCTTGGAGCGAGTCTGCCACCGGAAGTGGCCGCTCCAGTAACTACACCATCCCGTCACCACAAATTGATTGGAGAACTTCAATGTGATAGGACTCTACCTACTCCACAGGTGCTTAGCCCTTTCATCTAAAGGGTTATTACATATCATACGAAGGTATATCTTATCTCAGTACAAGACATTTTCCACACCGGGACTGGCTCAAAATACGAACTTGTTGGGGTGCATTAATGGAAAATATTATCCCTTAATTACAATAATTGGCCTTCCACTCGCTGTTCCTGTCTTGAGCAATTAATACAAATTTTGAAGTAGAACTATTAAGATACTTAAACATCTAAAAATATTTTAAAAAAATCAATAATGCTTTACTGTAACTGATTTCTATTTTTTAACAACTAATCTAAAAGCTCGGTAATTTGAACAATCCCATCATCCTTCAAATTGCCACCAATTGCACCATAACAACTCGCACCACTACAATAAGAACCCCCACCCCCTCCAGCTTGAAACCACGTAGTACCGCTTCCACCCCCAGAGTACCCCCTCCTCCACCAGATGCACCATCATCCTCTGCTCCCCCTCCCCCACCGCCAAATCCACCTACCGCACCATGGGGTGGCCCTCCATTGTTTCCACTATTCATTCCACCAGCTCGTCCTCCCACCCAACCCTGAGCACGTGACCCGCCTCTCTCTCCATGCTGTGATCCAGCTCTAGCACATCCCTGAGCCAACCAACCCACCCCCACTCCCCCGTGGTGATTACCACTTGCACTGTTACATTCACCTGGCTGTCCCCCGGTTCCCCCGTTCCTAAGATAAGACCAACCTCTCCCCACACTACTTGTGCCTCTAGTACTCGACTGACCGTCCACCCCGTTATATCCAGTAGACGCACCCCATCCCCCTCCAGCAGCTAACAATAGTACATTACCGCTAGTATAAACAAAACTTCCTCCCCCTCCCCCTGTACCAGCATGTTCCTCTACAGACAGTCCCAGTTCAGCTGCTGTCCTTGTAGTTGATTGTCCTCCTTTCACCTCCACTGAATCTCCTCCTCTCTGTCCCACCACAACATTTAGTACTGTCCCGTTACCCAGTGTGAAGGCGCCTTCTTTAAAGGCTCCCCTGCCGCCAAAGTAAGTTCCCGGTTTGTATCCATAGTTGTACGAGTGTGTTCCTCCTCGAGCGCCTTTGCAACTGAGTCACGTTTGCTGCGTATAAGCTCAAGCGGGTTTAGGTGGACTTTGTTGATTGAGTGGCCAGGTTGGTTGAAATGAAGCGAGATAGGAGTAGGACTGTTAGTTGATGGTGATTCAGGATAGATCTGCGGACTGTTCCCCGAAACGTTCATTGAGTTGGCGATTTGTCTCCCAAATGTGTTGAGAGTGGCACTTCTTCAATGAACGTGTATCGTGATTGGGACCCCCCTTTACCACCCTGGTGTGTCTTAATTTTGGAGTTTTTAAACTCCAAAATTAATTATGTGTTTAAAAACATATAATTATCTCTTCTGTCGTAGTTCCTCCTCGTGTCACAACAGGCGCGGGAAATCCACTTACGTGACACTGAGGCAGCGTGACGTTTTGCCCTTGTTTTGCGTGAGTGGGACCTGGGCTGAGCCGAACACGAGGAAGGTAAAACATTGCACCCTCTTGGTATAAAATTAAATTGACGCAACGAAATATGTCTTACACTTGTTATGTAGTCCTAAACAACCAATCATTGTCACGCATTTTATATTTTAAATCTATTTGTTACGATCCTTTTATGTTTCTCACTTTTCTTTTTCGTTCAGCCCCGAGGAAGGTTTGAATTGCAAACCGAAATATCGTGCAATTTTTTTTAAACAAATATATTTCATATAAATCGGAAGGTCTTAGGTTCGACTCCTGATAGAAACACTCGGATTTCTTTTTTGCGAGTATGCCTGTGCCACTTTCTAGAATAATACATCATTCTCATTCATTCACCAGGCTGGAAATATACCATCACATTTATTTCAAATACCACACGTTCGACATTCAAATCCTAGCAGTATGCAGAATATTTGTCCCATGAACCTAGTTTAATGGCCTTAGCTCCCACGAGGCTTTGTTTTAATTTATATTTCATCAAATTCATCGGCCAAAACCTAATCAATCAAATGTAGATAACAGATAAGATGAATGTAAAAACCTCTGAAGCTGATATTCTCTATCTAAAGCCTGTTTGAACCAAATACTGGAGACCTCAACATTTCCAATTTTGCAATTTTTTGCAACTTGCCTCGGATGTCTTCAACACCCATGGCCAGAATATAATTTTCCCCAAATAGATTTTATAATATTTATAAACTTCAATATCTATGTAATCCCTGCTGCCAATTTGGTTTATGTGGAAAGAGTACTTTCGGAGAAATAACGAATATGGTTGTGCTTGTTTTTCCTTCTTGTCAAAATGGCTGACAGGTAACATAGTAATACGACCAAGGTCTTCTTGATTATAGAACTAAAAATACTCTAACAGCAAAATTTATAAACTGGGAGAGTGGTTCTACCATCTGTATGAATTTCATTTGAATTGGTTCACATGTACTCGAGAACCAGACTCGTTTATTTTTACTATTTGAGAGTGAATTTTTCGGTCAAACCATAGACCTCAGGCCGACGTGATCAAGTGTGGTTTCCATGGCAACGACGCACCTGCCGATCCAAATATGGCTGTTTTTGTTCATCCCTCCAGGTAACCTACCTCCACACAAAAAATGAAGGGGGGTTAAAAAATTTCATTTCCAACTTTGCCTCACTTTCCTGGAGAATTGCTCTTAAGTTTTCTACGCAGTCCAACCTTGCAGAAATTTGAGTCATTTATATTTTGGCTGATTAGATCTTTTACAGATACTGCGTATACCTGCAGCATTTTCGTTGTGGGGTTCCTTGCTTATTGTTTGCTTTTATGTTTTCGACCGTAGATCTTTTTAGATCCGATATGCTGTACCTTTTAACATGGTTTGGCCATGTACCTGTGAAGGAAAGTTTTGCTTTTCTCATTTAACTTATTTCGCCAGCGGCATGATATTTCAGTTCTTTTTTTCATTGTTCGTAGTCACGCGCTATGACGTGGACGGATGTCTGAATTTGGGCCCATCCAAATTCGGCTACCACGTGCATTTGGTAGACCACTCGACTCGCGTTGGTGTTCTACTTTTTGCTCTGCTACACCGTGCTGACGAGAGTCAACAAGCTCGAAACAGCTGTCCACGGTTGTCGCATTCTGTTGATTCTCGGTTTGGTCTCCATCATGTCGCTGTCGTATTAAGTTTTCTACGCAGTCCAAACTTGCAGAAATTTGAGTTAAATTTTGATGCATCGAAATTAGGCTATTAAGAGGTCACAATTTACCTTCAACAATCAGCATGGCAGATTGGTTCATTGAGCCAAACCGATTTCTACCAACACAAACATATCTTCCTGCATCCGCAAGAGTCACGTGACGTCCCTCTAATCTTCCATCTCGGTCATGCCGAAAACGGTGTGTCAAGTGACCATCAGAGCGAAACCACGTCACTGTCGGTGCTGGGTTTCCACTCGTAGAGCACTGGAACATGACGTTTCGATTTTCTCTGACCGTCTTTGTCATGAGTGTTGTCCAATACACACAAACGGAATCCTATGGAATTGATTGGCATTCCATTGGTACACCATTGGTGAATTGAATTTGAGTACAGTGGGATTCCGTTCGTCCATTGGTACCAATGGTACGATTGGCACCAATAGAATGACTTGGCATTCCATTGGTACACCATTGGTGAATTGCATCTCATTAAGGGGACTTAGCCTATTTTCACTACGGTTCGGTTTGTGTACAGCTGGATTCCGTTCGTCCATTGGTACCAATGGCACGATTGGTACCAATAGAATGACCTGGCATTCCATTGGTACATCATTGGTGAATTGCATCTCATTAAGAGAACTTAGTCTATTTTCACTACGGTTCGGTTTGTGTACAGCTGGATTCCGTTCGTCCATTGGTACCAATGGCACGATTGGTACCAATAGAATGACTTGGCATTCCATTGAAACACCATTGGTGAATTGCATCTCATTAAGGAGACTTAGTCTATTTTCACTACGGTTCAGTTTGAGTACAGCTGGATTCCGTTCGTCCATTGGTACCAATGGTACGATTGGTACCAATAGAATGACTTGGCATTCCATTGGAACACCATTGGTGAATTGCATCTCATTAAGGAGACTTAGTCTATTTTCCCTACGGTTCGGTTTGAGTACAGCTGGATTCCGTTCGTCCATTGGTACCAATGGTACGATTGGTACCAATAGAATGACTTGGCATTCCATTGGAACACCATTGGTGAATCGATCTCATTAAGGGGACTTAGACTATTTTCGCAACGGTTCGGTATGAGTACAGTGGGATTCCGTTTGTCTATTGGTACCAATAGTACGATTGGTACCAATAGAGTGACTTGGCATTCCATTGGAACACCATTGGTAAATTGCATCTCATTAATAAGGGGACTTAAACTATTTTCGCCACGGTTCGGTTCGAGTACAGTGGGATTTCGTGTTTCCATAGGTACCAATGGTACGATTGGTACCAATAGAGCGTTTTCATTCACGTGACTACCGGCCATATTGGTTTACTGAAACAAAGAGAGTATTTGCATAAAAATAGTGTTCAATTCCCAGAGGTTTAGTTCGGGACACCAACATGGCCGCCATTTCTTTGTTTTGGGACACCAACATGGCCGCCGTGACGTCATGTGAAAACACTCCATAGAGTGACTTGGCATTCCATTGGTACACCATTGGTGAAATGCATATCATTAACACATGTAAGCCGTTTGAAACTTGAACGAATGGTCGATTGGTACCATTGGTACCAATGGTACAAATGGAAAAGTAGTCAGTCGATTGGTTAACCATTGGAATCTGCATCTCAAAACAAACGTCATGACTTGAATATAGGTCGATCTATGAGCAAAATACCCTGATTCTTTAATGCCATGAACCGAAACAAGCGCGTACGCATGAATATAACTCGTCCTTTAATCCATGAACCGAAACAAGCGCGTTACGCATGCATGAATATAACTCGTTCTTTAATCCATGAACCGAAACAAGCGTGCTACGCATGAATATAACTCGTTTTTTAATCCATAAACCGAAACAAGCGCGATACGCATGAATACAACTCGTTATTTATTCAATGAACCAACTCCAAGCGTGCTACGCATGAATATTACCGGTAGTCGTTCTTTAATCCATGAACCGAAACAAGCGCGTTACGCATGCATGAATATAACTCATTCTTTAATCCATGAACTGAAACAAGCGTTCTACGCATGAATATACTCGTTTTTTAATCCATAAACCGAAACAAGCGCGATACGCATGAATACAACTCGTTATTTATTCAATGAACCGAAACAAGCGTGCTACGCATTAATATTACCGGTAGTCGTTCTTTAATCCATGAACCGAAACAAGCGCGCTACACGTGAATATACCTCGTTCTTTAGTCCCTGAACCGAAACAAGTGCGTTACCCATAAATATGACTCGTTCTTTAATCCATGAATCGAAAAAAGCGCGCTACACATAAATCAAAATCGTTCTTTAATCCATGAACTGAAACTAGCGCGCTACACATGAATATACCTTGTTCTTTAATCCCAGGGCCAAAACAAACGAGAAACACATGAATATAATTCACCCTTTAATCCATGAACCCAAACAAGCGCGCTACGTGTGAATATAACTCGCTCTTTAATCTATGAACCGAAACAAGCGCGATACACATGAATATGACTCGTATATTCATGTGTAGTGTCTTGTTTCGGTTCATGGATAAAGAACGATCGAGGTATATTCACGTGTAGCGCGCTTGTTTTGGTTTATGGATTGAAGAACGAGTACCAGTAATATTCATGCGTAGCACGCTTGTTTCGGCTCATTGATTAAAGAACGAGTTGTATTCATGTGTATCGCGCTTGTTTCGGTTTATGGATTAAAAAACTAGTTATATTCATGCGTAGCGCACTTCTTTCGGTTCCTGGATTAAAGAACGAGTTATATTCATGCGTAGCGCGCTCGGTTTTGGTACATGGATTAAGGAACGAGTTATATTCCGTGTGTAGCGCGCTAATGTTTTGGTTCATGGATTAAGGAACGAGTTATATTTATGCGTAGCGCGCTTTTTTCGGGTCATTGATTAAATAACGAGTTATATTCATGTGTAGCGCGCTAGTTTCGGTTCATAGATTAAAGAACGAGGTATATTCATGTGTAGTGCGTGTGTTTCGGTTTATAGATTAATGAACGAGTACCGGTAATATTCATGCGTAGCACACTTGTTTCGGTTCATTGATTAAAGAACAAGATGTATTCATGCGTATCGCGCTTGTTTCGGTTTATGGATTAAAAACCGAGTTATATTCATGCGTAGCGCGCTTCTTTCGGTTCATGGATTAAAGAACGATTTATATTCATGCGTAGCGCGCTTGGTTTCGGCTCATGGATTAAGGAACGAGTTATATTCTGTGTGGAGCGCTTGTTTCAGTTCATGGATTAAAGAACGAGTTATATTCATGTGTAGCGCGCTTGTTTCGGTTCATGGATTAAAGAACGAGGAATATTCATGTGCAGCGCGCTTGTTTTGGCTCTGATCGATTAAAGAACGAGGTATCTTCATGTGTAGCGCGCTTGTTTTGGCTCATCGTGCATTAAAGAACGAGATATGTTGATGTGTAGCATGCTTGTTTCGGCTCGTGGTTATAGGAACGAGATAGATTCATGTGTAGTGCGCTTGTTTCATGTTGTTTCGGCTCATGCATTAAAGAACGAGGTATTTCGCTTATATATCAAGGAAGATTCAAGTCATGACGTTTGTCTTGAGCTCCAGATTCCAATGGTGAACCAATCGACTGACTACTTTTCCATTTGTACCAATGGTGCCAATGGTACAAATCGACCATTCGTTTTCGCATGGCTTACAAGTCAGTTAATGAGATGCAGTTTACAAATGGTATACCGATCGACTGAGGAGCTTACCATTTGTTCCAATGGTACGAATCAAAACCAATCGACTGACTACTTTTCCGTTTCCACCAATGGTACTGATGGTACGAATCGTAACCAATCGACTGACTACTTTTCCATTTGTACCAATGGTACCAATGGTAACAATCGACCATTCGTTTTCGCACGGCTTACAAGTGTTAATGAGATGCATTTCGCCAATGGAATTCCCATCGAATGAGGAGCTTACCATTCGTTCCAATGGTACGAATCGTAAGGCGTCTTTGACAAATCGTAATCTTTTACCAATGGTACGATTGGTGAGGGTGTTTTGACGATTCGTATCCGTTTGTGTATATTGGACATGAGTGGCGACTGTGGGATTCACGGTAAGGCGGGTTTGTTGTTTCTCCGCCATGACAAAGCAACAGCTTCGCACGGTAATATTCCACTTCAGACGTTGCAAAGATGAGATGCGTCAAGGCAGGATGTAATGCGAGTCTTGTGTTGACATTTGTCTAAATCACTCACGCAATGCAAGCGGAAAGCCTAGGTTTATCTCATCAGTTAGCGGTATTCAGGAGGTCATAAGTCAGGCTAAAATTGGCAAAGAAAGTCTTGTTTTCGTTTACTCCGGCAATTCATCAGCCTCTTCCAATTGCCAGGCGGAAAACATGTGGATCGATCGTCTGGGCAAGTTTTACGGCGATAAGTTCTCCGGCACGTTTTCCCAAATGAAAATTGTTTTAATCGGTTTACGAAGAAGGAGAAAAAATAGGTAAGTTTTGACTTACCCATGACAATTTAAATGCAAATTTAACAAAAGTGAAAAATTCAGCTTACCGCAAATTCAAAAGTCTTGCTCGACATGACACAGGACTATGATTTCGTACTGGTTGCTGAGGCCTATAGTAAGTAACAACCGCCATAAACTATACAGCCACTAAAACATTCGGCTTAGCACGTGCGTTATGAATTTGGATACATTTCTTTGTAGTCTTCCGCAATCACCAAATTCATAGACTACAAGTGGTTCTTTATGTGAAGGCGGAGCAAAAAACCCGAGCGCGCGCGAGAATTTGTCTTCCGCGCTACGCGTCTACTCGCGGGGAGTACTGCGTACCGCTCTTGTACTTCGTTAGCCTTCAAATGCTGGCGTTTTCGAGCGCGCGCCGCCAGTAGTCATTAGGTCGTAGCCGCCATGTTGGATTTTCAAAATCTTAGGTAGATGGGGAAAGGGCTTCGGAGAGGGGGTAAGAAATATTTCCCCTCCCCCTTCCTCCCCCTCCTTTTTTTTCTTTTTCCCTAATGGCCACCCCTCTAGTTGCATTTTCTATTCTCCCCAATATACTTCTGCTTTTAACATCCAATATGGCGGCTACTGCGCTGAACGTGAACACATGGCGGTGAATTGTTCATTCTTTTTCTTAACTTGTGCCTGCCGTTGAAATTTCCATTACGGAGCTCGAAGTTGAGGTAGCAACGTCATGAACTTTCGAGTGACATTGGCCCGTTTCTTAAATGTTCGGTTTATTTTTTGGGCCCGGTGATAAGTTTCTTGTTTCGGGAAAGGGATTTTAAGAATAAATATGATTGCCTCTCTCTATGTTTAGGAACCAATCACTGTGTTCCGGTCCGCTGGTAAGTTATCGGGACTTTGGATACAGAGCGCAAACTGCTTTCTGTTATAGTGTATGAGACAATGAAAAATACAAAAAAAGTGTTGCTTTTTTCAGTTATCAAATGGGAACCTGTAAACTGACTTTTGCACTGCTGTTGTCGGGCAACAGACTACGGGCCCTTGGAAAAAACAAAAGAAATCAATTATTGAACATCACTGAACGTGGTTGAACATGACTTAATTGCTAGTGTGGTGTCGTTGGGTTTTGTCAGCTTCCTTTAGCGATTTAAAGGTTTTTTTGCGGCCGTTGACTATACGCACCGCAACGCAAAACCCTTCAAATCGCAAAGCACAACGACTAAAGTACGTTTAAGGCCTGGTAATACGGGCAACATAACAAATATTGCATTGGAAGTTGCGACTGTTTGTAGCTCCTATAACCACCCCCGCGGGCAACAAATTTCCATGTTGCAAAACGTAGAAACAGCGTCTACTTTCTACAACAGGAAATTTGTTGCGCGAGCAGCTAAATTAGCTGGCGACACGATGAGAGTAAATGAAAACAAAGTTCTCCCTTTTCACAAAATTTATTTACGGAAGACTAATGCAAATTCCCAAAGACACGTTATTAAAGACAAGCGAAACGGTCAATACAGTTCTGAGTTTGCCGGGCGGCTAGGAGACAAAACTATAAAATGGTAAACAAATTTACACAATCTATAATCAATTCACATTACACAACTCAAAAATACTCCAATACAATTTATAAGAGAAAGAACCCACTCATCGATGCCGTAAAGAAAAACAGTTATACCTTAAAAGGTTCACTGCTATAGTTTTAATAAACGGCACAAAATAAACAAGGTTAAGACCCACTTCAAACCTAAGTGGCTAAGTGGCTCACGCTAACCCAGTTTCTGTTGCATGTAGCAGCTAGGAAAAGTATTGCTCCACCCCCCCCCCCCCCCCCCCCTTTCCCCCGGTATAGGATGATAGTCCATTTTTGAAATGTTTCCCCCGCGAGTGTCTCGCAACGTACACGGACCCATCTATACACCTGGGTAATTGAAGACAATGTCGAGCAACGTTTCTTGTCTTAGTTAAGAAAAAAAACTAACATGAGAGAGATTTAAAATTATATTTACGGGAATTGAATCGGAAAACGGCAGAAATTACAACGTGACCATGTTTTTATCCTTCATTTCCCGCTCACTGTTTTCAATTCTGAGTAAAATTGATTAGTTTTCGTTTAGCATAGAAGGCCAGAATTGTTTTGCAATATTCTTATACAGTGGAACCCCGCCTTACGACCACCTCGTTATTACAACCACATTTTTGTGCCCCAAATGAATTAAAAGTTCAGTGTTTTTCTTAGTTTTACAACCTCGTTAATCCGACCACCCCGTTATAACAACCGCATTTTCGCGGCCCGAAGGTGGTCGTATTAACGGGGTTCCACTGTATTTGTACTCATTTTATCAAGAAAGCATAAACGTGAATTTCACGTTTGCCGTTTGCCGTAATTTAGAACTGCGTTTACGGGAAACGACAGAAATTACAACGTGACCAAGTTTATCCTTCATTTGCCGCTCACTGTTTTCAGTTTCTGAGTAAAATTGATTAGTTTTCGTTTAGCATAAAAAGCCAGAATTGTTTTCCAATATTCTGATATAAGTACTCATTTTATCAAGAAAACATAAACGTGAATCTCAGTCACGTTTGCCGTTTGCCGTAAATACGATTCTAAATTGGATAGATAGAAAACCGCGCTTACGGAAACGGCAAACGTGAGATTCGCGTTTATGTTTTCTTGAAATAAAGAGTACAACGATGAGAATAGTGCAAATTAATACTGGCCTTTGATGCTAACGCAAAACTACTCAATTAGACAGAGACACTGAAAACAGCAAGCGGCTAATATAATATAAACATGGTCACGTGGTCTTATCTCACGTTTGCCGTTTGCCGTAAGCGTCATCCTTAACCTCTCTAATCCCTCTGTTAATACAGAGACCAACCGAGCCTCGAGCCACAAACCCAGAAGTCTGATCGAAAATTCGATGGGGTAACCACTACACCACCGCGCCTCCACAAACCGATTAGAGGACTTTTTTTTTTCACGGTAATCAACAAACTTCACATGTGCTTAGCCCCTTCAACTGAACAGTTATCACATAATACAGTATAAGGTGTATCTTTTCTAAGTTTCACACTGGAGCCGGCTCTAAATACACATACTCGATAGTAATCATCAGATTTAAGAATTTGTTGGTGTGTATGTGGAAACTGATATCCCTTAAGTACAATCATGATTTGCATCGCTCTCGCTGTTCCTGTCTTCAGTAATTATTACAAATTTTAAACCAGCTAACAAATTGAAGTGGAACTATTACAAGTAAGAAACCTTGAGATCTAAAAAGAAGTCCAACAGTAATGTTCACTCTAACTTATTTCAAATTTTGTATAAATTAATCAGTAAGCTCGGCAATTTGAACACGCCCATCATTTTGCAAATTCCCACCATTTACACCAGAACAACTCGTCCCACTACAATACGAACCACCTCCCCCTCCGGCTTGATTTGAGTGAGTACTGCTTCCTCCTCCAGAGTACCCCCCTCCACCACCAGATGCACCATTGTCTTCGGATCCCCCTTCCCCACCACCAAACCCACCTACCGCCCCTGGTGGTGGCCCTCCATTCTTTTCACTATTCATTCCACCAGCTCTTCCACCTACCCAACCCTGAGCACGTGACCCTCCTCTCTCACCATCATTTGATCCGCCCCTACCACATCCCTGAGCCAACCAACCCGCACCCACTCCCCCATGGTGACCAGCACCTGCAGTGTTACATTCACCTGGCTGTCCCCCCGTTCCTCCATTCCTAGCTTTAGAAGAATATCGACCCACACTTCTTTTGCCACCAGTACCCGACTGACCATCCACCCCGTTATATCCACCAGAAGCACCCCCTCCCCCTCAGCTAATAATAGTACATTACCACTTGCATAAACAAAACTCCCTCCCCCTCCCCCTGTACCAGCATTGTCCTCTACAGACAGTCCTAGTTCAGCTGCTGTCCTTGTAGTTGATTCTCCTCCTTTCACCTCCACTGAATCTCCTCCTCTCTGTCCCACCACAACATTAAGTACTGTCCCTCTACTCAGTGTGAAAATGCCTTCCTTGAGCGCTCCCCGGCCGCCATAGTAAGTTCCCGGTTCGTAACCATAGTTGTACGAGTGCATTCCTCCTCGAGCGCCCCAGGCTTTGATCAGATAGCGACCGCTCCTTGGAACTGTGACATTTTGCAAAACACCATATCGCCCCTTGCGTCCATCCGTCGTGAAGTTAAGCGAAAGAGGACGGACTGATGAAAAGGAAAACGTTATGCAGTCAACTTTTAAAAACACTACAGCAGAACATAAACTAAAGCTTTAATGCGTATGTTCCAAATATCAGTTTGTCGAGCCATATTGGACTATCCAAGACAATACTTATCAGAGAGTTGCTTATCATTCATTTTGTCCAGTTGTAGCATTGGGCGACCACTGAGCCACGGGGAGGAAGGGAGTTAGTATGGTCATAAGGATTGTCAAGGCCGAGGTTTGGCTCAGTCTTACAATTTCTCCCAAATGATAAATTCCAACCTGGAGCTGCTAAGTGGGTCTCAGTGGGAGTGTAACTTTGGCGGTTAAGGTTACCCGATACCTTCAGAGGTGTCTCGCGTTTAAGCGATGTAGCGCGTCCAGTTTAAACTGTAGATACCTAAACCCCTATATCAAATTAAAGCTTATAGAGCTGACTATCAAACCATACCAAGAATTTTGAAATAAAATAAATTGTCGAATTTTTCACGACCTCTAATTGCGAGCGTCCGAATCACCTTTTTCAAGCTACAAGTCAAAGTGAATTTTGTTTTTTGCTAATTTAATTTGCTCCTCAGTTTCCTGACCCAAAGCGCTAGAAAAACGTGTCTGCGTTTTGCCATATTCAATCGCAGTGAAAAGTTATAGAGCATTTTCGAAATAGGATGAAAAAAATGTGGAGTAATCGTACAAAAATCACTCTCGGAGAAAAAATATTTCGAAAGAAAAAATTCGCAGACACGTTTTCACAATTCTTGGTTTAGTTGGATAGCCAGCTCCATAAGCTTTAATTTGATATAAGGGTTCAGGTATCTACAGTTTAAGCCGGACGCGCTACATCGCTTGGACGCGAAACACCTCTGAAGACACCTCTGAAGGTCCCGGGTAACCTTAACGGTAAAATTTTGCCGATTTTCACGCTTGACGGTTAAATTTGACGGCTTTTGGCGGTTGACGGTTCTCAAGAGGAAATTTGCCATGAATTAAAGTTAATATTAAAAAATATTAACCTCTTACTAACCGAGCGCGAGGGCCGTACTGAGGAATCTTGGCCCTAGGTCGTGGCAGTACGGACCGGGCGCAGCGAGGTCCGTACAAAAACGGCCGAGGGCAGAACAAACAAAATTGTTAATTTATTGAATGACCATTTTTAGAGGCAAGATGAATTTGCGGGAAAGACAAATCCATTTCACTTCTCGCGCGCGTGCCAACAATGGCGCACATTGCAGAGGCAGGGAACAATTTTTCACTTCATCGGATTTATGGATCAACTCTGAGCCCAAGTAAACGGATGATACAGCCTCCCAAGTCAACTGGTTTGACCGTAAGGCCAGCCAGTTTGTGAAAGGAAAGTCCTTTGAGCTTTTTCCAAGCGAGATCTGTCTTGTCGCATTCAGGCCGGTGAGTTGTGTCGGGAAAATGGAGAACGTTCCGTTACTTTGTTTAGCCTCTTGGGATATTATAAAGCAGTCGTCATCTACCTGTGATGGATTTTTGTGTTTAGATGCTTGAAAGCGAGTTGTGGAGACAATAAACAATGTTGATATCGGACAACGCGGTGATGCAAGCCTTCCAGCACACAAGCTCTCCATCGAACGCCGACTGAATCGCGAAGAATCGAAGTTCTCGAAAGAGAACTTACGTTCCAACGGGAAAAAGTTGGAGACATTGAAAGTTCTATCGTAGCGGCTAGCTAAGAAACGATACTAAATACACCCGCTGTGAGATCACAAGTCGCCGACTGTCTCTGTAAACGCCTCGCTCAGACGACAGCCTTGCGTCTTCAACTTCCCTTAGGCCCGTAAACAAGAAAAGGCAGCTAAAAATTTGGGGTATCAATTTGCCTGTGTTTAATTTAACCGATACACTGGGGCATTAAATTTCCCGGTGTTTAAATTTAGTGATGTACTGTGGAAGTAATTTGCCTGTGTTTAATTTAACCAATACTCTGAGGCATTAATTTGCCTGTGTTCAATTTAGTGATGCACTGTGGAATTAATTTGCCTGTGTTTAATTTAAGCAATACACTGTGGCATTAATTTGCCTGTGTTTAATTTAACCAATACACTGGGGCATTAATTTGCCTGTGTTTAAATTAAGTGATACACTGTGGCATTAATTTGCCTGTGTTTATTTTAATCAATACAATGGGGCATTAATTTGGCGGTGTTAAATTTAACTAATACACTGGGGCATTAATTTGCCTGTGTTTAAATTAAGTGATACACTGTGGCATTAATTTTCCTGTGTTTATTTTAATCAATACAATGGGGCATTAATTTGGCGGTATTTAATTTAACCAATACACTGGGGCATTAATTTGCCTGTGTTTAAATTAATCAATACAATGGGATATTAATTTGGCGGTGTTTAAATAAGCGATACACTGTGGCATTAATTTGCCTGTGTTTTATAAGATTAATTGATACACTGTGGCATTAATTTGCCTGTGTTTAGATTAAGTGATACACTGTGGCATTAATTTGCCTGTGTTTAATTTAATCAATGCAATGGGGCATTAATTTGGCTGTGTTTAATTTAACCAATACACTAGGGCATTAATATGCCTGTGTTTAATTTAATCAATATAATGTGGCATTAATTTGGCGGTGTTTAAATAAGCGATACACTGTGGCATTAATTTGCCTGTGTTTAATTTAACCAATACACTGTGGCATTAATTTGCCTGTGTTTATTTTAATCAATACAATGGGGCATTAATTTGCCTGTGTTTAATTTAATCAATACACTGGGGCATAAATTTGCCTGTGTTTAATTTAACCAGTACACTGGGGCATTAATTTGCCTGTGTTTAAATTAAGTGATACACTGTGGCATTAATTTGCCTGTGTTTATTTTAATCAATACAATGGGGCATTAATTTGGCGGTGTTTAAATTAAGCAATAGGATTAATTTGCCTGTGTTTAATTTAACCAATACTCTAGGGCATTATTTTGCCTGTGTATAATTTAACTTATACACTGGGGCATTAGTTTCCCTGTGTTTAAATTTAGTGATGCAATGTGGCATTAATTTGCCTGTGTTTAAGGTGACTCGACCCAGTTATTTTTGGATGGTACCACCCAACTTCGAAGCTCCCTGGTATCCCCACCTTTACTTTTATCGTAAGTGTAATACATAGAATGTATAACATATACATCAATGTACAATATAGCAAAAAAAAAATTGGCGATCGGAGTAAATGTCACGTGGTTATAGTGCCACGCCCCTTTGAGGTCTGAGTCGAAATTCTGCTGTTGCCGGCCTTTTTTCGTGAGAATCTCTCGGCTACACATAGTGCGCAATAGTGCCTTGCGCTGAACAAAGTTTCAACAAAATCGCAAAGACCCAATTCGAGAAATTTAGCGCTTTCCAAATTTAGGTCATAATTTATGTAAAAATGATAAGCAAACTTTACACGATTATATCTAATAAACTATGAAATTTATTCCTTTATTTTGGGGATCTTTATAACAGATGGGCCCTTGCAAGTCAGCAGAAAGCTTTAGGGTCTTGTAAATGCGCGCGATTTTGAGCAATGCAAACATATAGAAATTATAGTTTTAGCTATTTGTTGACGCTTGTCAACGTTTCAGAGTCCTCCTCACAAAAAAAGCATTTTCTTAAAAATTCGTATTTTTTTTTCCTTCAAATTTTTTCAGGGCCACAATTGATTAACTAACTACCCGGATTCTGAATTCTATGGTCATTGAAAAACTGTGACATTATCTTCTATAAGCTTAAACTTGAGTAAACGTTAAAGATTTTCAGCATTTTGGCTGAGATTGTGCTTTGGGAGTTTTCTATTGTTTCGAGTCTGTCATAGTACAGCATACTTGTTCAGCACGCGTCCAATGACCACGCTTGCCTGACTTCCGAATGCACTCATTGGACATTGAACGCGTGCTGAACAAGAATGCTGTATCATGACAGACTCGAAACAATAGAAAACTCCCAAAGCACAATCCCAGCCAAAACGCTGAAAATCTTCAATGTTTACTCAAGTTTGGGCTTATAGAAGATAATGTCACAGTTTTTCAATGACCTTAAAATTGATGGGTGTTTTCACGAGTACGATTATATTTCACTCTTGAAATTTGAGGAGAGCAGGCGCGCGAAATTCAAAATTCAGGTTGAGGAAGCCACAATTGCTAATTTTGCCGTGCTGGAATAATATACGGTCTTAAATGTGTAACATCGGCAGCATGGTCACCATAATCACTCTCTTGAAATCATGGCACGGAAAATTGTTCATCTTGTTTCGGAGGAATCATAAAAATAAAACGCATGTTCTATTTTCGCTTTGACAGCCTTATCAGATAAATGACCGCAAGTTCCTTCTCATTGGCGGAAATTAATTGCTGAGTCGCTTTAGCTAGGGTGTCAGTAAAACGCGGGGTCGGGGCCGGGGTCGGGGCCGGGGTCGGGGTCGGGGTCGGGGTCATTTTTTTTTTCTTTTTTTTTTTTTTTTCAACACCACAGGTCATTTGTGGGTCAAATAAGGATTAAAGCCAATATAAAAAAGTCTCTAAAGCTTACTAGCTTAGGATAGGTCATGGGTGACAACACTCGATGCAGTTCTGTATTCTCGCGAACATTTTGCATTGGTTCCGTGAATTGACTACCTTTTATTCTTCCAAGAATCGAAATGAGGCATAAAATACAAGGTAAGAGACAATATATTTCCTTGAACTAACAAATTCGTGAACTAGAATGTGCATGAACTTACTTACCCCGCCGCCTTCCATGATCGTGCTTTTTTGTTACAGTCAATCCATGTCACGCGTGACTATTATTTCCGAGAATGAAATAAACATTCGTTCGAATTCCTTTGTAAAGCTCGGCATTTGAATTAAGCAATAGACCGCACTTTCCAGAAGTTTACCAGCGTAATAAAACCACGCGGGATGTTGGGAGAACACGAGAAAGCTTGTAAATCACGAGCCGCAGGCGAGTGATTTACAAGCTTTTCGAGTGTACTCCCAACATCCCAAGTGGTTTTATTACGCTGGTAAACTTCTGGAAAGTGCGGTCTATTGCTTTTATGAAATAACTACTTAGACAAAAACACTTAGAAATCGGCGCTTTTTATTTTGTAACTTGATCAAGTTGTTTATTCTCTTCAAATTCATCAGTAAGGCGGGAGAACCAATCACAAATCGGGATCTATTTTGAGCATAAACCTGTTGAATCGCCGAAGTTTGAGCGAATGAATGAAAGTGTTTTTTAAGTTAAATTACTGTCTAACTCTCACCAAAATGTGGCTAAAAAAGGTTAATGCCTTGGCGAAAGAATGCTTTTTATCAGCAGATAGCAGTTACTGATGAAAGGCGGACAGCGGCTTGGTGAGTGGAAAAACTTCACTTGTTTTGAGCTTGGCCAGGTCTTCTTTTTCTATTGCTGGTTTGTGCATGGTGTTTTGCATGCCTTCTTGCTTAAGCTGTTTAATTTTGGCGTCAAGCATTTGGTTTGAGAGGACAAAACGTGGGTCGTGAGTGAACCTTATTCCTAAACTGTGTGGTGGTGTGTTTAGATATCTCTCAATGCCATTTCTTATTGACAGAAGAGTCGCACGGCTGTAATTTTCGCCTTCTTTATTTCTTGCTTCGCCGTAGAATTGCCTCAGATTCCTGTCCAGCTCTTCGACCGCCATTTCCGCCAGACTTACGCCAATAACCTTTTGTTTACTCCACTCTAGGTGAACAGAGAAAGAGGAATTGTGATTTGAGCAGTTAATATCAAATACCTTGTACTCGGGTTGAAGTCGGTTTTATATTGTTTTAAACGCTTCAAGTTATTTGTAAACAACTTGACTTTGGCATAACCTTCAAAATATTACAAATTTTGTATTGTTTATCAATACTGTTTGAGCCGTTTATTTTATAAAATAACAGTTTCAGTGAAAAGCCAGGCTAAAAGATTATTCATGTAATTAAAACCAACCTGTGAATACGGAAACTGCCCACTGTGTTGCCTGCTTGGTTTTTTTGGCTTGTGCATTTTCGACGATCGAGTCAAGTTCTTCGTTTTCCACATCCGCAAATCTTCTCTTTTTGCTCGACCTTTCTTCTTCTGCCTCAGTATTTAAGCTCTCCTTTTTAGAATTTGGCTCCGAATTTTTATTGTGCGGCAAAAGCACATCAAAGCCTGACAATATGTCAAAGTTCGGAAAGTTTTCGTCGCGCTCGTCGGCCATTATCGAGAAATCTCCAGCGGGAGAGCAGCGGGAGTTTACCGGTACAATAGTACATAGGTTTGGCAACTCTATTGACCAATCAGAACGCGCGTAGTATGTTAGTTATTTTATAATAGAATGTAGAACATTTCTCTGGAAATCTTTTCCAAAAAGACGCATTAACTGACAAAAAAAAAAGATTCAAAATACTTGAGAGGCAATTATTATTCTTGAAATACTTGTGCTGTAATATAAAGAAAAATTCATAGTTTTATACCGTCAATAAACTAGGGAAATTTCTATGGAAACTCTAAAATCTCATTGGCGAGATCAAAACTGACATGTAAATTTAAAAACTCCACTCAAATGAAAAACAAAACAAAACAATAAAGCTTGGCGTGGATTGACTGTCAAACTCCCTTCCTTCCAACGTGTTGTAGAAGATGATGGTTGATCACGTGAAAAACGTTTGAAAGCCCTTCTCATGAAGCTATATTATTATGCGCAGTAAAACTATCAAAAAGGAACCATAGCGTAACCTGTAACTCATAGCGTAACCTGTTAGCCAAGCGAAACTTAAAATAACACGTGAATAAATCAATTAATTTATATATACATATATTATTATTATTATTATTATTATCATCATCATCATCATCATCATCATCATCATTAAGGATGTCAGTAAAAGGCGGGGCCGGGGCCGGGGTCTCTTTTTGTTGTTGTTGTTGTTGTTTATTATTTATTTATTTACTCTCCATTGGGTCTTTTTATTTCTTTTCTTCTTCTTTAACCAAAACGCCGATTTGCATCAGCAGTGCATTATTACTATATCTCGAAGTTCGAATACAAACCCGTAAACGAAATGAGATGCGTTGGAGCTCATTTGTCCGGGACATCACCGAAAATGATCCACGTCACATTTCGGTCAAGACAGCTGTATATGAGATATAGAAGCTGCACGTACTTCTTCTCTAGGTCAGCGCCGATTTCGGTATTAAAGACTGTGCACAGCCGTTATTAAGCTTTGATGGAACTGCCGCCGTCTTGGTTTGTAGAAGCTAGTGCGACCTGAGGAGAGTGTCTAAACTACCGAGGGTAGCGGGAGTTGGGATAAGTTGAGTCGGGGAGGGGGAGCGAGAAAAATTTTCCACCACCTCCCCACTCCCGCTCCCCTCAGTAGCTTAGACACTCTCCCCAGACTGCGCTCGTTTCTACAAACCAAGATGGCGGTGTTGCCATCAATATTGCGGAAAGCGACAGGACAAAAAGTTGATGTCTGAAGAGTTTTTTATTTTGGAAACATTTAAAATGCGGCTACATAAAGTGCCAATCAACTGGTCAAGCCTAACGTAACGCGGGTTTTGGGTAAAGTCATTGGATATGACGTCGCTGTTTGCTTTGTCTGGAGTTCGGCGGCCGTTGCATGGGACTTGCAGGTACGTCATATAGAAGTTATAGAGATTGAAATTCATGTTTACATGACAAGGTAGTAATATCTGATAATATTCAAACCAGAGCAACAAATTAAACGTTGTTAAAAGCAACAGGAATGATGTTAGCTTCAACGGTAGTTATTTATTTGGAAACACAACTTTACACAGTGCTTATCATTCGAGATATGCTTAAACCTTCTCTGCAACTTTCAACACAAGAGCCCTCGTTTACTATCATAGCTGAGTTCGCGATTGCGATTACGTACAACGGATCTTTCAAATGTTACAGTATGTGCTATTATTAGTGCGGCCTGCCCCCCCCCCCCCCCCCCCCCCCGCCCCTCCAGAGGGGGCAGGCAATCCCTGTCGTTCTACAGGAAAGTGGCACAACTTGGTCTGGCCGAACGCAATTCATAAATTTCAAAACATTTTCTTTGATTTTCTGTACAATCGCTTGTTCTTGATTTGGTTTGTAACAAATATTACATTCGTAAAAACAGCAGATGAACAATGATTTCAAAAATTAAAACAACATTTTTTAGTTTAAATGCAAATTTAGATGCAAATTTGAACACAACAATTTGAATTTTATCCACAAAGTTTCATATTACAAAGATAACAATATTAGGCCCAGTTCAGACGCCGAACTTTTCATGAGCCGAACTTAATTCAAATTAAGGTCGGCCTAAATCACGAAAATCCCGCCTTTTGATTCAGACGCCAAACTTAATTAGCCGAACTTAATTTACTTGAAGCAAAACCAATCGAAATGTTAGCGTTTTTTTTTTATTGTTATTATTATTTTTTTTTTAAATTTTAAATACGTTATATAATAATTTATGCATTAGGTTCGGCTCATGAAAAGTTCGGCGTCTGAAACGGGCCTTTTAAGAATACTAATGAAAAATAAGTAGAAGGTGAGGTATTCTATTACAAAACTCACTGAATAGAAAGTGATAATCTAATACGTTGTAACTGCTGATTTAAAACAGGCTTCTCCCATTTAATGAAAACACGTCTTTAACTTTGACATGAAACTTAGCTAGAAAAAAAGTGAAACAGTCCGCCGAACAGGCATCTCAACAAGCCTGATCTGAAATTAAATACTTTCAAACATGAGAAGCCTTGTCGGACACGAACGACTATTTGTGAATAATTTTATCAACAACCTAACTGGGGAAACAATACTAACCGTTTGAAGTGACGAATAACTCACTTGTTACCCACTTAATACTGTACATGTACCCCTCTTTTAACTCCAACAAAACATACCAAGGTATAATTAATCATCATTACAATATGAATGCATCCAGTGTTTCCTAGTCCTTACTGGCTGCATGACATTGTTAGTTTGAGACTACACTACACCTTAATCAGGCCTGAAACCCTTGGTTATTTTCATCTTGCTTCCATATAAAATAGGGATCAGTTACATGTTTGGAATATCAAGGTTGCTTTATGAATTAATCCCAGTCAACTCTTTTCATTAATGTGACACATGAGTCCGAAATCATAAACCTTCGAAATACTCTGGACAGCCCAGTAAGTCTAATGGGAAATTTCAACTTTGCAACCAAAAAGTCATGGAACACATGAAAGCTCTCAAAAGTACATAAGCTTGTTACTCCACTTTTTGTTTTTGGAATCGAGTCCCACTAATTTCTGTCCAGATGATAATAGTGTCACAGGCAAATCATTGAATGAGATCCGATTATAGAGAGCAGAGCCTTTTGTGTCCTTTTTAACTTCATCTGGTACAGGACACCACAGTATTTAAAATCTAGTTGTAAAACTGCATAATAAGGCCCCCTTGATGAATTAACTCCAATTGGTCTGTAGATAATTGAAGGAAGAGACTGTTGGTGATGAAAACAACTTTATTGAACAAAGGGTTTTTCCGTTCGACATGTTTGCTATCTAGATGATAGTACGTTGCAGAGAAGTCATGGCTGACAAGTAGGTTACTCATAGTGTCCGTACCTCTTACCCGTCTGTCAACATGTTTAATGATAACATTGTGTGGGGCTTTCCTATATTTGTCAACAAAGGGCCTTCCACACCCATAACACTTTTGAACATTTGTAGGTAACAATTTTAACTCGTATTGATGCGGTGACATACCAGAGTGCCACTGAAATGCCATGAGACTTTCTGCTCCACTGAGTGGGTTTAGTGGGAAAATCTGGTGGGCAGCACCAGGTAGAGACTGTTGAACCATAAAATTATTACTTATTGTTTCTTGGGGCGAAAAGCCAACAACAACCGTTGTAGATTGGTCTTGATTCTTGAAAGAACCTACACTAATGGCATTACCATAGTTCTTTGAAGCATTTGGTCCCAGACTCAGGGGCGTGTTTGCACTAACGGGATTGCTTGAAGACTGTGGAGCAAGACTCACGGGCGTGTTTGCATCAACAGGATTGTTTGCAGACTGTGGACCCAGACTTGGGGGCGTGACGGTGCGTGCACTACCAAGATTGCTTGGAGCCTGTGGACCCAGATTCAGAAGCATGTCTGTGTGACTAGGATTGCTTGAAGATTGACCCAAACTCAAAGGCATGACTGCATTACCAGTTATATTTGAAGATGGATAAAGAGGAGACTGATTGAGCTGTTTAGTTGTTGCCAAAGTGCGTTTTACTTTTTTGGCTGGTAGTCTTCCACCTTTCCTACCACGACCAGCAGGCATTCCATGATTTGCAAGATTAGAAATATTTATGGAGTCTCCACCTTTCCTCCGTCTCTGGCATTTTAACCACTTTACATAAGACGGGAAAACATCAAAGTACTGAGCATAAACAAGAGAGTGGGAACATATGCTCAGACTCGCGTACTGTGCACATGAACAACTAATTCGTCCAGAGGTCTGCTGGTGAACAAGCCTGGGGGTTTGTGGGCAAGAATGACTTGGGACTACCAAGGTGTTTTGTGAACCTGGTGCAACCACTAGATTACTCCTGTCTTGCAACAGGTCCTCAGCCTTTTGGGACATTCCTTGTAAAACATCACTTGGAATCCAGTCTACTCCCTCATGGAAAAGTTTGTTTTCAAGTGAGGTTTGCTGATGCCTCACCACGCTTGTGGTCAAGCTTTCCTTCACATTACCTTGTGACAAAGAAATGGAATGTATTTTTGCAATGGCCGTTGCACGTTGTTTGGGGGTCATCTTTACCCATTTGTCCTCAGAAATAATTAGTAAATCATTATAATCTTCACAGATCTCATATGGCCCACGATTAGTTACTGCAAGTTCGATGTCGACAGTTTGCCTTTGAATCAACTTCTCAAGCGTTTTGCAAAATACATACTCATCTACCTTCTTACTCCCAGTATCCTCCTGTACAAAACTCTGAACCAGGTGGTTGTTACTTTCAGATTGGTTTGTGTAAAACTTACCTGGAGGGTCACCCAGACCAGCCTGCCTTCTTACTGGTGCAATAGCTTTCTCAACCAGAACGTTTGCTTTGTTTTCCTTTAGCCACTGAAAGGCTTCAAGACCTGCAGGGTATTTTGTTGCCCACTCTTCTCCCATTCTTTCACACATTTCATAGAACTGTGCTTCAGTTGGTGCATCGATGAGTCCCTTCTGCTCAATTCCATCCCATGTGGCTCCAAACACATCATTTAACATCTGCTGCTGAATGGTTTCTGACACACCTAAACTTCTGAAGTGAGTCTTGCAGGTGTTTCTAAGGTGTCTTGTACATAGGACATGGACAGCTGAATCAAAGTTGCTCTCAAATGCATCTATTAGGGCTTTTTCCTCATCAGTACCAAATGCCAGAAGATTCTTAAGGGTTGGTTCAAGTGTTCTCATGGTGCTGCACAACTGGCTGTAGGACTCTCTTGTCTTCCTACTATGAATCATAACTGGACCAACAAGGCAAGGCTTACTCCCATCCCTTCGATTCTTTACAACGAGGTGTTTGTATGTAACAATTGTCACATTGTATGGCCCAAGATTGAATGTGGGATCCACTGTTAAGGGGCTGTACTGAAAAGGGTCACAGCAAAACCTTGCAAGGTCATGTAACTGCCTATTTGTTGCAAGTACACAACTTGGCTCTGGTGCAAGTTTTACAGACCTGATAAAGGTACCATTGTCTCCCTGTCTCTTGCATTCTAAAAGTAAATTATACCAGGGGTCTTTTGAAACCCTAAAAGGTGTGGTACATGCATGAGAAATATTTTTATCTGTATTTTTAGAGTAATCTCGCAGCTTTGACCCCTGTTCCCTGCTCTTAGGTATGGCCCCCACACTTCGTATGTTACACAAGTTATTGTTTGCTTCTAACTGTATTACTTTGTGAAATGTTTCCTTGGGTTTAGATAAATTGGATACCTCTGCAAGCTCTTTCTTAGTACTTTCTAAGGTTCTAACAAAACCTCTGGATGATGTTTTGCAGTTTCCATGTGATGGCACATCAATGGCATGTTCATCCCCTGTGAATGCATACTGTACAAGGCAGAACATATGTAATGTATTATCAGGTTCTGAAGAAGATGAAAATATAGTTCCATAACCAACTGTATGCAATGAAACATGTCCCCCAATAATTAGCCCCTTGGTTGTGTGCCCACTAGTCTACCAGCATCAATCATGTTACTTAAGTCTCCTCAAGACTTAAATGACAATTAGGCTGATCAATTACAATCACCCTTACTCACTTCACAGTGTACCTACAAATTTGGAATCCAGCATCAGCAAAAACAAAAACAGAGTAAGCAGCTGTAAGGAACTCATCTGCTTTGTGTGAGTACAATCATTTGCAACTTAAAATACTTTACATGGGGTGGGGTGGGGGGAGGGGGAGATGGAGTTAAGAGGAAAATGAAAGTTAGTAGTCCATTATAGTTACAACTGCAGTAGTTGTCCACTAGTCTGTTGAGCTCAGTGGGTAGTTTCTGGGAGGTTATAGGTTTGATTCCTGTCAGACCTAAAATTTTTATTAATTTTGTAGTCCCATGCTTGTTGACCTTCTGGATAACTCTGACTAATTTTTTTTATTACTTGCTAGATGTTTGAGGTCTACTTTTACCATCTTTCCCATTATCAAAATACACTGATAAGGTTATTCAGAAGACAAGAAATTGTAATACTTACTAATAACTGTATCAATTCTCTTACGGAAGTCTTTGCAGAGTTGGAAGTATTCTCGTCTCAAAGCATATTCAGGATCCTTGGATTCTTTGTTCCCATCAACTGACCTGGCCAAATTGTAGCCATCAAGATCTTCAATATAGAAACCAAACTTTTTGAAGGAATTGTTCTTCCAAGACCCTAGATCATCACATTTGATATCCCCAGTATCTTTCAGTTTGCTGAGATCCACAATGAATGCACAGTTGTGTTGAACTCTTAACGGCTGTGCTGTGCATATCTTGCTTCTGTCTACATAATCTCCACAGTTCAGCAACAACTCCACTGTTTCTTTTGGTGCTAGCACAGCTTTCGTCCTAGTATAGACTGGTGTTTGTGGATCGTCATTGTACCAGTCTTGTCTATAAGTAATAAATTCAAATAGAACATGACTTCCTGGGACTTAACCGTGTATAAAAAATATAAGCCCAGGGCTTATTAACAGAATTGTATACTACAATTTATATAACATAATATAGAGTTAAGAGTTTGTATATGTATATCCTATTTAAAACTCATGGTTTCCAATACCTACCTTGCAACAGATGTTTTAAACTTCTTCTCTGGACTTTCAAGACTTTTCAACTTAGTTGTTAGTTTATCCACCTAATTGACCAAAAAGAAAAGTGAACATGTTCTGTGATACCTAGCATCAATAAATATTGATCCACATATACATGGGCATGCGTCTGCTGTTGCCGACACAACATTATTAATCTGTGTAATATGGTCTTTAAAATAACTTACTGAGTCTTTCTTTTCATCGTTTTCATCACTGGACACATCTGCAGAAAGAGCAAATGAGCATGTTCAATTAACTCTACTGAATATCTTTCAACTACACTTGTAGACACTGAAAAAAGATTATGTTTTCTTCAAACCCTGTCTTTTAGAATTATTTATTGTTATTCTCTGTTCTATTAAATAGATAGTTAATTAATAATGTAAATCTCTACAAGGCTTGCAGCCAGAACAAGCAACACTTATTATTATAATAACAATGAAGGTATTATCAATGTTACCCATAACCTCCATGGAAGGTCATGTAACAATAATTAATTATTATAACATTTGAGGAGAGGTGGTCTCAAAAGAAAAACTTTTTGAAGGCCACAGGGTCAGTAATAATAATTATTAAGCTAAACAGGAATTTCCTCTTGTGTTTGGGGATGGGGTACTCTCATGTAAAAGTGACAGGTGTGTATGTCAGATTTTGAAAAAAAAAAAAAAAAATTCCAAAACCTTGTTTGTGGGAATGACTCCAATAAATTTTATCCCTAAGAGGTACCAAAACAAAACATTAACTGACATGTTCATAATTTGTTACTTTGATCATGCAAGTAGTATCAAACATGCTCTACTTTGGGAACTGTTAATTCTTTTTAGAAGGGTCCAGATGGTGGAATTTGAGGAAGCCAGTCCCCCAAATAAAGGAGTTTGACTGGCAGCAATTAAACTAATATTGCCAGTAGTGATACAGGTTCATTGTCGATACGAGCCAGCATTACTCTGTCAAAGTACATAAATTAGTGATTCTCAAAGTTTAAAATTGAATTTTTGTCTGGGGAGCATACGCCCAGCCTTGTTACTTACTTATGAAGCCAATATGGACATTGCCATATCATCTTTTGTTATTTAAAATAGGCATTAGAAACAAGTTTTCAAACATACTTTGTTGGAGACAGGTTACAATGATTCTGATAAAAGGACTTACTTAGTTTAAAAAGTAAAGAGGGGGAGGGGGTTAAGGAGGCATCCTAAAAAAAGAAAAAAAAAATCCAAGGGGGGAGAGGGAATGACTCCGGAAAGACAAAATCCCACCAACCTCTTACCTTTACAGATGGACAGTTTTTTGGAGGGTTTTAAAAGGGCACTCGCATATGAAATATATCTCATTTCTACTCCAAAAGGTATGAAGGCTATGAGTGTAAACACTTTGTAAGTGAACACTCTAAGAGGTTAGAAAACCACACTTTTAACCCTTAAGAGATAAGGCAAGTGCTGGAGGTGCGGAGGTGGGGGGGGGGGGGGGGGGGGAGCAATGCTTGACCAATGTCTGGGTATGGTGGTGTCTCTTAGTATATCAAATTCTGACCATGTTAGGACAAATAGATCAATAATAGATTTAAATAAACCCACCCTGTTTAGGACAAACCATAATTAATGACAACAATGTAGGACTTATGACAGATTAGGACTAGATTTAGGACAATCTAGGATTTAATTCGCTTAAAATTACATGCCAGAGAGGTAAAAAATCACAGCCTGTCCAGCGGCATGTCCACTTAGAGGCCACATCAAAAAGTCCCCCCCCCCCCCCCCCCACGGGGAGCGAGCATCCGGCTCACTCTTATGTGCGGGTCTCCTCGCATTAATGAACAGAGATCTTAACGTTTCTTAAAGAATACAGGCATTTATAACGATGTCCAAGCGTAATTATGAGCGCATTAAATATTTTTTTTCCCTTTCTGCCGTTAGCTATGAGAAAATTACGAATATCTAATAATGCTACTCGCGTAAAGAATTCTCACGGAATTCGTGGACAGGTCATGTAATGGGCAATTTCTGATTGCCGATTTCATCGCGGAGTTGAATTAATTTTTGTAACAGTTGTTATCATTCTGATGCACACTTTGCTTCAAGTCAATGTCAGTAACTCAAAATAGGCAATAAAATTATGTTGTAACATCTCTATGGAAGACATTTTCGGTTGGTAGGGTTGCAAAGAAGGATCAGTGACATATCCTCTTACCATGTGACTCTACATCTGATGAATCAGGTGATATCAAAATAACATCTGGAATAAAAGTCCATAAGTTATTCAAATATTAAGACATCCACTAGGGTCAACTAAGGATTAAGGGCTATAAAAATTATTAAAATAAGTCTCAAAAGTTTCGGAAATTTGGTCATTAGTGACAACACTCGATGCAGGTCTATTCTGGCGGACGTTCGATTCCATGAATTGACTACCTTTTACTTTTAATCTTCCAAGAAGCGAAACGAAGCAAAACATACCTGGTACGAGTATATGTCTTAAATTAACAAATTCAAAAACTAGAATGTGCAAGAACTTACCATGAACACCCCCGCCGCCTTCCACGATCACGCTCGTTTTGTAAAACTCCCGTCCATCCAACGTGTAGTGTAGGGCGATGGTTGATCACGTGTCCATTTTCGCGGGAAAAACGACCGAAAACCCTTTCCATAATGCTCAGTGTATCATTCACCTCTGCACCGTTGGTGAATAACGAATATATTATCTCAACAAGAAGAAAATTTTTTTTTCTCTAATGAATATATTACTATTATTTTATTTGGGTGTCAGTAAAACGCGGGGTCGGGGCCGGAGCCGGGGCCGGGGCCGGGGCCGGGGCCGGGGTCGGGGTCGGGGTCGGGGTCATTTTTTTTCTTTTTTTTTTTTCTTTTTTTTTTTTAACATCACAGGTCATTTGTGGGTCAAATAAGGATTAAAGCCAATATAAAAAAGTTAAGTCTCTAAAGCTCACTAGCTTAGAATAGGTCATCGGTGACAACACTCGATGCAGTTCCGTATTCTGGCGGACATTGGTTCCGTGAATTGACTACCTTTTATTCTTCTACGAGACAATATATTTCCTTGAACTAACAAATTCTTGAACTAGAATGTGCATGAACTCATGAACACCCCCGCTACCTTCCATGATCGTCCTCGTTGGTTACAGTCAACCCTTGTCACGCGTGACTATTATTTCCGAGAATGAAATAAACATACGTTCGAATTCCTTTGTAAAGCTCGGCATTTGAATAGAATGTAGAACATTTCTCTGGAAATCTTTCCGAAAAAGACAATTCTTGAGTTTTTTAGCAGCGATGTTTTATGAAAATTATTTGACATCGGATTTCCATACAAACACTGTTATTTCAAGCCTGTTTGCCTACTCGTCAAAATGGCGTCGAAAACCGTGATAAGGCCTATTTACATGTCAGTTTTGATGTCGGCAATGAGATTTCAGAGTTCTCGTTTCCCTAGTTTATTGACGGTATAAAACTATGAATTTTTCTTTATATTACAACGCAAGTATTTCAAGAATAACAATTGTCTCTCAAGTATTTTGAATCTTTTTTTTTTGTCAGTCAATGCGTCTTTTTCGGAAAGATTTCCAGAGAAATGTTTTACATTCTATTCAAATGCCGAGCTTTACAAAGGAATTCGAACACATGTTTATTTCATTCTCGGAAATAATAGTCACGCGTGACAAGGGTTGACTGTAACAAACGAGCACGATCATGGAAGGCCTATTCTAAGCTAGTAAGCTTTAGAGACTTAACTTTTTTATATTGGCTTTAATCCTTATTTGACCCACAAATGACCTGTGATGTTAAAAAAAAAAAAAAGAAAGAAAGAAAAAAAAAAATAAAAAAAATGACCCCGACCCCGACCCCGACCCCGGCCCAGACCCCGCGTTTTACTGACACCCCTTTAGTTGCAACAAAGATCTAAGATAATGCGAAACGAAGCAAAACATACCTGGTACGAGTATATGTCTTAAATTAACAAATTCAAAAACTAGAATGTGCAAGAACTTACCATGAACACCCCCGCCGCCTTCCACGATCACGCTCGTTTTGTAAAACTCCCGTCCATCCAACGTGTAGTGTAGGGCGATGGTTGATCACGTGTCCATTTTCGCGGGAAAAACGACCGAAAACCCTTTCCATAATGCTCAGTGTATCATTCACCTCTGCACCGTTGGTGAATAACGAATATATTATCTCAACAAGAAGAAAATTTTTTTTTCTCTAATGAATATATTACTATTATTTTATTTGGGTGTCAGTAAAACGCGGGGTCGGGGCCGGAGCCGGGGCCGGGGCCGGGGCCGGGGCCGGGGTCGGGGTCGGGGTCGGGGTCATTTTTTTTCTTTTTTTTTTTTCTTTTTTTTTTTTAACATCACAGGTCATTTGTGGGTCAAATAAGGATTAAAGCCAATATAAAAAAGTTAAGTCTCTAAAGCTCACTAGCTTAGAATAGGTCATCGGTGACAACACTCGATGCAGTTCCGTATTCTGGCGGACATTGGTTCCGTGAATTGACTACCTTTTATTCTTCTACGAGACAATATATTTCCTTGAACTAACAAATTCTTGAACTAGAATGTGCATGAACTCATGAACACCCCCGCTACCTTCCATGATCGTCCTCGTTGGTTACAGTCAACCCTTGTCACGCGTGACTATTATTTCCGAGAATGAAATAAACATACGTTCGAATTCCTTTGTAAAGCTCGGCATTTGAATAGAATGTAGAACATTTCTCTGGAAATCTTTCCGAAAAAGACAATTCTTGAGTTTTTTAGCAGCGATGTTTTATGAAAATTATTTGACATCGGATTTCCATACAAACACTGTTATTTCAAGCCTGTTTGCCTACTCGTCAAAATGGCGTCGAAAACCGTGATAAGGCCTATTTACATGTCAGTTTTGATGTCGGCAATGAGATTTCAGAGTTCTCGTTTCCCTAGTTTATTGACGGTATAAAACTATGAATTTTTCTTTATATTACAACGCAAGTATTTCAAGAATAACAATTGTCTCTCAAGTATTTTGAATCTTTTTTTTTTGTCAGTCAATGCGTCTTTTTCGGAAAGATTTCCAGAGAAATGTTTTACATTCTATTCAAATGCCGAGCTTTACAAAGGAATTCGAACACATGTTTATTTCATTCTCGGAAATAATAGTCACGCGTGACAAGGGTTGACTGTAACAAACGAGCACGATCATGGAAGGCCTATTCTAAGCTAGTAAGCTTTAGAGACTTAACTTTTTTATATTGGCTTTAATCCTTATTTGACCCACAAATGACCTGTGATGTTAAAAAAAAAAAAAAGAAAGAAAGAAAAAAAAAAATAAAAAAAATGACCCCGACCCCGACCCCGACCCCGGCCCAGACCCCGCGTTTTACTGACACCCCTTTAGTTGCAACAAAGATCTAAGATAATGCATGGTGTGTTCTGTAGATACCTTTAATGTGTAAATAACAAATGTTTAGTTTTCATGCGGTAAACTTACATTTCATTCTGATGAGAAACGAGAAACGCTGGATTCATTACCTATATAAATGTATCTACCAAAAAACTGAGGAGTCCTTTAACAGGTGAAAAAACTTTCACGTCAAGTACACGTTTGTTTTGTCGTTTTAATTTGACAAGTTTTGTTTTGACCCAAATAACTAATTTCTAAGCTCTATTGTATAGACGAACGAGCATGCTTTGAAATTACAAAATTCGCCATGGTTGTTTTCAAATTGCAGTCTTCAATTAATCAACAACCTTAGTTAACAATAAAAGCCATAAAGTGATGACGCAAATACAGTGCTTCAAATGGTAATGAAGAAGAGTGTCTTTCCGCTTTTCCTTCCCTTTCTAATATTTCTTCTTTTTCTCTTAACTTATTTTGCAAAACAAAAAAAATTTAAAAACAGACACGGCTGTCTTCACTCTAAAATCCAAACGAACATCTTTAAATAGTTTCTTTAAGTTAGCTAATGACAAGTTCCGGTTTTGAACTGAAAAGGGAACTGTCAAGATGCGAACTGATCGCATTTTCATTGGCTTAAAATGACAGGTGCGATGTTCAAATAAACCTACGCTAAAACTCTACTGGTGCTAAGAACAATAAGTTGCTATCGACAAGCTATCTGTTTGCGCTCTCCTCTTTAAAAAATCAACATTTGTACCCGACAAGTTGTCGGTGCAGCTACGATAGAAGCAAAAGAAAATCATGGACTCTGGAAAGCCCCAGCTTTACGTTTTTCTAACGATCTTATATTTGAGAGTTGTTTCCGCCTGCTTGGATGGTAAGTTTCATTTTCACAAATCGTTTGGCAGTTGTGTCTTTTTTTTTCTTTCAGCTTTTGCCTTTTTTTCGGAGATATCGCGAGACTTGTATAACGAGTTTTTATGTCATAATTTCAAACCTGAGTTAGCAGCAAAGGTTTCTTATCTATTTCAGCTTCATCGTTTACCAGAATGATTGTTGACATGATTAGGTGTTTTAAAACTCACGCAATATTCTACCCTTTGGAAATATTTTCATCACGTTTGCATCATCTAGACGTATTTCAGTTTTGTATTAAAAAGGGATCTGCCAATTATACCGACCCAAGTATCGATGATAGTGCCGTTCCTATCTTGAAATACCTTTATTGTAATTGTTAGAAATGTCAGGTTGCCAAATTCCTGCTGTTAACCTAAATTGCGTAAGAATGATCTAGACATATTTCAGTTTTATATTAAAAAGGAAACGCCATTTGTAATTCTCAAAAAATGTTCAACATATTCTAGTTTGTTGTATTTAGAGGCTTGATATTTAACCCGATGCATGCCGCAATTAATGAGGATATTTTACACGTAGAGCCGAGTTGTTTCTAATCATATAATATAGTAATAGAGCTGATGTTGGCGGGCATAAATATGTTTTTGACACGAATCAGGCTCGTTTTAGAATGAGTTCTATAATAATTTGAGAGGGCATTCAGGAAAAAAATTCAAAGAGAGTACAATAACTAAGACACAAGCAGTTTGAATTAACAAATGACAAGTTCCTGTCTTCATTTGAACTCATCACCTTTCCGTCCGCTAAACTAATTGAAAGTAATAGCGTCCTGCTTAAACAAACGTCGGAATTCTACTGGTGCTTAATACATTTGTTTCTACGGACGAGCTATCTAGATCTATTCGGCGGCATTCTCCTTTTAAATATCAACGTTTGTAGCCGACGAATTGTCATAGCAACCACCATAGAAAAAAAGGAAAGGGGAATCACGGAAGGTTGCGACAGCCTGCTTGGTTGTAAGCTTAATATCCATTTCCTCAAATTCTTCTTTTTCTTCTTCTTCGTCTTCTTGTTCTTGTTCTTGTTCTTGTTCTTGTTCTTGTTCTTGTTCTTGTTCTTGTTCTTCTTCTTCTTCTTCTTCTTCTTCTTCTTCTTCTTCTTCTTCTTCTTCTTTGTTTGTATCTTTAGTTTGTTCAAAAAATTCCGCGTACTGACATATTTGACAACTTTTATTTATTTGGAAGACCACAGCAAGGCCGTTTTGTGATTTAGAAAAGAGGATTAATTCTTCAAGGAAAGCACGTTTCAAAATTCAGTCAACAACGAAAGCCAGATGAAGGGTTGTAACATTCCATTTGCGGAAGTTCAGAAATAGAAATAAATTGTTTTCAATATCGGTTCTCGTTTTTGGCTCAGAAGCTGAATTCGCTGATGGAAATTACCCCGTTTGAAGTAAGTTGTCACTGTTTCATGTCTGAGTTGACAATAAATGTTCGTGAACTCACGCCATATTCATCCGTTATTGGATTTATTACCGTTACGTAAGCAGCTATCAAGAAGAAATATCAGCCTTAAATCAAAACGCAAAAACAGCTAATTAATGTAGCACAAAGATCTAAGATGCTGCATGGTGTGTTCTGTAGAGATACTTTTTCTGTGTAAATAACAAAATGTTTAGTTTTCATGCGGTAAAGTTACATTTCATTCTGATGAGAAGCGAGAAACGCTAGATTCATTACCTACATAAATGTATCTACGAAAAACTGAGGAGTTCTTTAACAGGTGAAAAAACTTTCTTGTCAAGTACACGTTTGTTTTGTCGTTTTAATTTGACCAATTTTGTTTTGACCCAAATAAGTAATTTCTAAGCTCTACTGTATAGACGAACGAGCGTGCTTTAAAATTACAAAATTCGCCATGATTGTTTTCAAATTGCAGCCTTCAATTAATCAACAACCTTAGTTAACAATGAAAGCCATAAAATGATGACTTCAATACAGTGTTTCAAATAGTAATGAGGAAGAGTGTCTTTCCGTTTTTCCTTCCCTTTCTAACATTTCTTCTTTTTCTCTTAACTTTTTTTGCCAAAAAAAAGTCGAAAACAGACACAGTTGTCTTCCTTCTAAAATCTTAACAAACATCTTTAAATAGCTTCGTTAAGTTAGCTAATGACAAGTTCCTGTTTTCAACTGACGAGAGAACTGTCTAGATGCCAACTGATCGCATTTTCATTGGCTTAAAATGACAGGTGCGATGTTCAAATAAACCTACGCTAAAACTCTACTGGTGCTGAGAACAATAAGTTGCTATCGACAAGCTATCTGTTTGCGCTTCCTTTCAAAAATCAACATTTGTAGCCGACGAGTTGTCGGTGCAGCTTCGATAGAAACGAAAGAAAATCATAGATTCCAAGCCCCAGCTTTACATTTTTCTAACGGTTTTATCATTGAGAGTTGTTTCCGCCTGCTTGGATGGTAAGTTTCATTTTCTCAAATCGTTTGGCAGTTGTGTCTTTTTTTTTTTTTCTTTCAGCTTCTGCCTTTTTTCTGAAATATTTTATGCATTGATAAAATTGGCACCAGTACGTTGCGTATTTGAGGGAAGAAACCGCCAAATTTTTGTCACATAGCAGACCTTCATGGTTTAAAGTAAATCACGCTTTAAAATTCATTCCTTATTTTTTTTCCTTTGTAAAGTAAGGAGTCGCAAAATATTTCAGTTTAGGAGTTCCCATAATATACTCGATTTTTATCCAATATTCTGTTCAAATCGATATAGCTCAAAAACATAATTCGTAATTATTCAGAATTGTATAGCACGTTTTTATGTCATAATTTCAAATCTGAGTTAGCAGAAAAGGTTTGTTTTATATTTCAGCTTCACCTTTTACCAGACTGGTTGTTGAGATTATTAGCTGTTATAAAACTCACGCAATATTTTACCAGTTGGATATATCTTCTCATTACAAATGCATGATTGAAAAGGGAACAGCAAATTATAGTGATAGTTCATCCTATCTTGAAATACCTTCATTGTGATTGTTAGAAATGTCGGGTTGCCAAATTCCTGCTGTTAACCTAAATTTCGTAAGCATGATCTAGACATATTTCAGTGTTATATTAAAAAGGAAACAGCTAATTAAAGGGACGCCATTATCGCCGATAGTACATCCTTATTTTTAATACCTTTATCGTGATTGTAAGAAATGTTAAGTTGGCAAATTCCTTCTGTTAACCTAAATTTCGTTCAAATACGAACAGGTTAAAAATATTTTTCCAAACTATTGAGGAGTTCTGTTGACATGTGGAAAAAACTCCACGACAGGTAATTGCTTATCTGGTCGTCTACTCGACAATTAACTTTCCGTGACTACATTTTACCAATATTACCAGTATTTTGCCAATACTACCAATATTTTGTTTTATTGCTCCTTTTTATTACCAAACCCTAATTTTTTAGGTTGACATTAACGTAAAAACGAACCTGGCAACCTGCTTTGTTACTGAGGCAATTTCTTGTCTCTCGACGATGTACACTTCAATTAATAAACAAGCGCAGTAAAAATCTACACCGAGGACTTTCCAGCTGGATTTCAAGAAAACAAAACATTTTTGTTAGGTTCTTATTGTTTTGCACTCCGAAGACGCAAATACTTCAGACCTTCTGACTCTGATAGTCCATCTCACTTTCATACCTTGAAAGGTATGAATAATGAAAAATATGACCTCATATTCCTTAGTTATTTTCTGTTCATGCCGGTTTCACTTTGAACCTTTATTTATAAAAGCAAATTAAAATAGCGGAATTGCAGAGTAGACTTAGGTAGACGACATCGATTGACTACCACTCAGTTTTTTCGTATGTTTTAAATTCTGTCGCACCATTCTTGTCGTCATTTGTAATGCTCAAAAAATGTTCATCATATTCCAGTTCGTCGGATTTAGCGGCTTGATATTTAACCCTGCCTCGACGTAGCGCCGAGTTATTTATAATCATATAACATAACAATAGTTGGCGGGCATAAATATGTTTTTTACCCGAATCAGGCTTATTTTAGAATGAGTTCTATAAAAATGTGAGAGGGCATTCAGGAAAGGAATCAAAGACAGTACAATAAACGATATCTGAAACGCTGCCAGCGTAGCGTCGGCGTTTATTTTATTGTCCAAATCAAAGCTTTTATTGTCACATAAGCTTAAGACTTTGGCTGAACATCACTAAATCTGCCAAAAGAATCTTTGCTTCTAATTTTTCAAAATTAAAATTACATCATTTCGTAAACAAGGATGAAATAGTAAATTACAAGTTTTAAAATTAATTGACAACTTGCTAAAATGAGCGGGTTTCGCTCGACGAAGGCAAATTTACATTCACCTCTCCGTCTACAATGGAGCTACTACAGGCACTATTTCCATCATCCCCCACGAGTTTCTATAAGTTCTCTACATCTAGCAAAGACGCCTGAGAATTTGTTTCTTCGTTAGGTTTTTGAGCCATTTTGTAGCTCAAAACAATTTCTTTGCAGATGGCCGCGCTTCCAGTCAAACACGCGAGAAAACGGCGCGAACAGTTTAATGGTTTCCAGTTCTGACTGGCTGACTACGTTATTTTCGTCTTTCTCATTGGTTAGAGCAGAGGGCTAAAGTAGATTTTAGCCACTAAATTCTCCATTTTAGAAAGCAAATACGCCGCAATGCCCGACGAAATTGTTATAATCACTCTATATCCAACAAGCGCGAATAAAATAATTGTTACGTGCACAATAGAGCAGCCAAGAAATGTTGACGAAGGCGATTTAATGACCACTATTTTCTCGGTTATATTATAATTCCTGTTATCACACGGCTGCTAAGCCAGTCATCTATGGAATTGCATTTTCCACTTATCCAGATTTTAATGATCACTGTACACCCACAAAGATACAAATTTCAAGAAATTAAAGGAACATTTTCTCGCCAAAATTTTATCTACCAACCCAAACTACCAATGTCATCTATGCTTACAGTAAAGCTGCAAACATGATTTTCAAACACTGTTGCGATATTTTTGCCAGAAATAGTAACGTCAGTTTGCATAACAACAGGGGCACACAACGGTTTGTTTCAGTGAAATATCTTTTTCGGAGGGACTTAATCATCTTAGATCGATCGGATTTAGATTGAAAACAGCTGACGTTTTTTTTTTTTTTTGGCCAAAATGCCATCCCAAATTTACACTGTAGAGCTAGTCTCCTTTGGTTTAGACATGTTAACAGAGGCATATGTTGTTTTAAAGTGCAAAATAAGGCAGGCTAGCATTATCGGAAAACCAATCTCATCTAAAGAATCCAAACAGACCCGACGGTGTGGTGTTTGTTAATGTAAATTTGCTTTTCAAAAGGCTGTAAAACAATTTGAAATACAGCATTTGGGATTGGATTTTGGATTTTTTTTTTGTTTTGTTTTGTTTTGTTTTAATTTTGTGTTTTTTGTTTTTTTGTTTTTTTTTTTGTTTTTTTTTTTGTTGCTGCTTAATTTGTGCATGTAACTGGGATATAATTTCCGGTAAGGTTGGTATACTTATCCCGACACCTTAAGAGAAACGTGAAAGAATCCTGTCAAACAAAGCATGACATTCCAACAATTGCCTATTTAAGCTGTAGTTTTATAACACATGTCTCGTTTGGTTTGACTGGGCAAGTATTTCAACAGGTAGGCTTTTTGAAAACGTCCAACCACTGTGAGGCCAACCTTTTTTTTTTCATCTAGATACTTCCAAAAGAAATCACACTTTTCACTTTTTGTCTCATCAGTTTCAATTTAATTGGAATCTTTCAGGTGAATGTCGTGAACTGGCCTTCCCTTCGTTTTACTTCTTTGCTAACAAGCGTCTGGAGAATCACAACATAACCACTGTCAGAGTCCGAGATATGAATGCTTGTGAACTGCGCTGTTACCATGAACCCAACTGCGTCAGTATTAATTTTAACTATACAGCAAATGCCAAGGGAACATACAGATGTGACTTGAACAACGCTACTCATGTAGGACATGACAAGGAGTTTGTACACACAGATGGCTACTTATACCGTGGGGCAGATGTAGGTTCTTCCTTCTTCTTCTTCTTCTTCTTCTTCTTCTTCTTCTTCTTCTTCTTCTTCTTCTTCTTCTTCTTCTTCTTCTTCTTCTTCTTCTTCTTCTTCTTCTTCTTCTTCTTCTTCTTCTTCTTCTTCTTCTTCTTCTTCTTCTTCTCCTTCTTTTTTTTCCCGCCTGTTACTTTCCAGGCTTTCGTAGTTTGTCTTAGGGAAGTGGTCAACACTACTATATCCGACCAGGACCCACCCGGAACCACAGAATAGATGGTGGTCTCTGCCTGCACCCTTTTTCTCAACGTCAAGTGATGATGTTTAATTGCATAGTCACCTCTCTATGCTGCAGTAAAAAAAGAGTGACAATGAGATTCAAACCTCACTTTTATTGTTTATCTTAAAGTGCGGACTATTGCTAGGTGAATATTTATGTATCAACTCAATAAAATTTTGTAGGCAATGTTCATGAGATAGGTGGTGTCCTTGACAACTCCATTACCTGGCTGACAAGGTGTGTCGTCTCCGAACAAACTTGTTATAACTGGTTTCCTCCTCTCATCCCTTTTCTTCTTTTTTGCCTTTGAAAATTTTATCCTAAGCGAATACTAAGCGTAAAGTAGTGCTCCTCCTAAATATTTGCTCATTACAATTTTTTTATCGAGCAAAGAGTATTGTTCATCTCTGTTAATATTCCCATTCATACTTTATTTTTATTATTTTGTAGAGTGCTTGTGATAGTGCCCCTTGCCATAACGGTGGTACCTGTCAATCTGGATTCACAGATAAAGGATACCGGTGTTTGTGTCCGCCTGGATTTATGTTTGCACACTGCAAACAGGGTAAGGGGCAAATTTCCTCAATCATCTTGTATTGTTCGTCTGCAAATCCAACATCTTCCTTGTGCAAAACAGTATCAAATATTGGATAATTTTACAAGCATGGAAGTGAAATGTCATTCTTACGATTTGATTGCTTTTTTAGCAGTTTCTATCTCGATTCCTTTTTCTAACCGTTTTCTTAATTTTTCTGACGTGGATCAAACTAACACGCTAAAGACGCAAACAAATTTCGTCGTTAACTGCAAATTTATTACCTTTTTTGAGTAGACAATTTTTTATCTGTCTTACATAACTCAGTTTTACACTACTTACAATAATTACGATACTTACACTGTTGACGATACTTATTAACTATACATACAATATCTACACTACATACAAACTAACGCTATGACTGCTTATGAATAATCACAAGTTACATCCAAAAATGCTTGAAACACTATGCTTAGACATCTAACAATACTTTTTGATTACAAAAGAGTTACATTTTAAAGCATCTTTTTTTTTTCAAAACATCGAAGTGTGCACAATTAAACGAGACAAGCCCATTTGCGATAGTAACTAGACAGGCAATTATTTTCAGTCGCGATCTCTTTGAGAATTTCAAGTTTTCCTTGGATAAGCAGAAGAAAGTTTTGAAAATTTAATTCATCTCCACGAAGGCATGTGCAGAAAAAAGCTATATTTTGCAATTTATATATAAGCAATAGTTAAGTACCTGCCAATGTTTTGTCCCGTCGAACCAGCTGTAAAGTATGTGGCTTCCAGATAAGTTATCATTTCGCTTGTTTTTTCGTACCAAACGTTTTGGAACGAAGTACAAATCTCGGCTAAGGTAACACAATTTATCAGTAAGTGGGTCAAAGTTTTTTCCGTGGCATAACATAAGTTACAAGTAGCACCTTTCATTAAATCATCACAATAAAGAGTGGTACGGGCTGTAAGAACATTATGAATCACTTTGTATTGAAACATTATTTTCACCTCCTTGGTGACTGTAAATGACATGAGATAGACCTTTTCTGTAAATCCGTGACGAAGAATCTTACTTTCAACAGTACGGGGATTGAAAACTTGTTTTAGAAAACAGGAGTCGTTGAGAGAGGCACTGGGTTTGGTAGTCGGAGCAGGGTTTGTGAGTTTTACTTTCCAAGGTTTTGGGATTGCATTTACAAGACATTAATATTTTGTAAAAGGTACATTCATTTGGAATTTTTGTCCAAATTCATTCAAATCCAAAAAACACCTTGGTGGTTTTGTAAATCACCCATTTTGGTAATCCCGGCGTCGAACCAATTTTGGTAGAACAGAGGTTTATTATCTACGAGGATGTTACAGTTATTCCATAGTACTTCATTTTTAAGGTGTGTTGTGATACCGTAGCCTGAAGACTTTCTAAACTCGCACCAATAGTCTTAAATGTTTTTATAGACAGTGACAAGATTTTTGAGTTCAAGTGTGTTTGTTGCGTAATTGCGTTTTGTTGGGAAGGATAAGCTTCCGTGTTTGTGTACGTGGTGATTGGGGATTATTTTCCAGGAAGCATGTGAGTCGTCTGGAATGCTGTTGATCCAAGCAATTCTGAGAGCTTTTTCCATGATTTGGTAATCAAACGCTTTTAAGCCGCCGTTTTTCTTTTTCCCAATTATGGTGACACTTATGATGCTTAGGAGGAGGCTTCCACGCCCATATAAAGTTAAAAATTAGTTTATATATCTCTTGGGTATAATGGATTCGGACAGTTTGATAGTTTGTTTACTGCGCAAGCAATTCTCTATCTTTCATTGGTGTTTTGATAAACGCATCTTGTGCCTTGTTGCTTTCAAGAACTCTGGATCTGTTATGATACTAAACGGTTTTTTTCAGCCAGCTTTAAGGCTTCTGAGAGTTATTGCTTTTTACTACTTCAATCCTTTTGTCTACCAGAGAGATAAAATTGCTCGAGGGACTTTGTGAGCTCTGTTTTCTTAGTTGGTTTTCTCCATCTCCTCAAGACGAGTCAAGTACTCTGTTTAATTGTTACGAGAACCAATCTAAGAAAATACTGTTTGTTATTTCCGAGCCTTTGCTAGAATACGGAACAATATAAAAGTCTAGCAAACAATTTTTTTGCTAAACTGTAATTTGCCAGTTCATAAACAAAAAGGTATCGATCAGTAAAAGTCTTTGCACTAACCATTACAAATCTTGGCAGCAAAATTGGTTGCCTCTTTGTTTTTTATGAAACAGCATTATAATAAATTAGTTGTACTTGTGAGGTCATTGCTTTTTGAAAGTGCTCTGCCATTTTTCTTCCCGATACACGAAATTACGTATATCGCAGGATAATTATGATCGGACAACGTATATTAAGTTCACCATGACCATATTTTGGCAGTGTTACAATGTGTTGAATAATTATTTGGTATATCCGAACTAGCTGCTAAGATTATGGCTGTTCACTTTTGTCTTGAGGTTTTTGTGTAATCATAATCTGTGTCCAATAATTTTTTTATAGACGTTAACGAATGTGCGTATGGAAGATGCATCCATAATTGCAGCCTCGACGCAGAGTGTATCAACACCAAAGGATCGTACATCTGCAAGTGTCACCTAGGGTACACTGGAGACGGCTTCAATTGCACAGGTGAAATTGACCTATCCATAATCCATAACGCGTTAGGTAGCTGCCCTTCTAGCTGTGATTAGACCCTCATTATTATTATTATTATTATTATTATTATTATTATTATTATTATTATTATTATTATTATTATTATTATTATTATTATTATTATTATTATTATTTATCTTTTCACGTGAAGTATGTGAAACAGACATACAAACAGAGCTTAAGGTGACTCGACCCAGTTTTTTGTTGGCGGTACCACCCTACTTTGAAGCTCTCTGGTATCCCCACCTTTGCTTTTATCGTAACTTTTAACACACAGAATGGGTAACATATAGATCAATCTACATAATAGCAAAAAATTTTTGGCGATCGGAGAAAATGTCACGTGGTTATAGTGCCACGCCCCTTTGAGGTCTGAGTCGAAATTCTGCTGTTGCCGGCTTTTTTTCGTGAGAATCTCTCGGCTACACATAGCGCGCATTAGTGCCTTGCGCTAAACAGAGTTTCAACAAAATCGCAAAGACCCAATTCGGGAAATTTAGCGCTTTCCAAATTTAGGTCATAATTTATGTAAAAACGGTAGGCAAATTTACACGATTATATCTAATAAACTATGAGATTTATTCCTTTATTTTTGGGATCTTTATAACAGATGGGTCCTTGCAAATCAGCCAAAAGCTTTAGGGCCTTGTAAATGCGCGCGATTTCGAGCAATGCAAACATATAGAAATTATAGTTTTAGCTATTTGTTGACACTTGTCAGCGTTTCAGAGTCCTTCTCACAAAAAAGGCATTTTCTTAAAAATTCGTAGTTTTTTTTCCTTCAAATTTTTTCAGGGCCACAATTGATTGACTAACTACCCGGATTCTAAATGCCATGGTCATTGAAAAACTGTGACTTTATCTTCTATAAGCCCAAACTTGAGTAAACATTGAAGATTTTTATCGTTTTGGCTGAGTTTGTGCTTTGGGAGTTTTCTATTGTTTCGAGTCTGTCATGATACAGCATTCTTGTTAAGCACGCGTTCAATGTCCAATGAGTTCATTTGGAAGTCAGACAAGCGTGGTCATTGCACGCGTGCTGACCAGGAATGCTGTATCATGACAGACTCGAAACAATAGAAAACTCCCAAAGCACAATCTCAGCCAAAACGCTAAAAATCTTCAATGTTTACTCAAGTTTGGGGTTATAGAAGATAATGTCACAGTTTTTCAATGACCATGAAATTCAGAATCCGGATAGTTAGTTAATTAATTGTAGCCCTGAAAAAATTTGAAGGAAAAAAACTACGAATTTTTAAGAAAATGTTTTTTTTTTTGTGAGGAGGACTCTGAAACGTTGACAAGCGTCAACAAATAGCGTTCGGTTTCAAGGTCCTTCGTTTTTCAACTCGCTAAGTCGTGAAATTCAAAACAGTGAAACTATCAGTTTGTTTGGCAAAAGACTTAAAAAATTCCTTCTATCTAAGTTAAATTGACTCTTTGATGAGCTACACACCTTTTCTTTACTCTTTTTTTTTTTTTTTGTTAATGGCAAATAAATTGAATTGAATTGAATTAAAACTATAATTTCTATATGTTTGCATTGCTCAAACTCGCGCGCATTTACAAGACCCTAAAGCTTTCTGCTGACTTGCAAGGACCCACCTGTTATAAGGATCCCCAAAATAAAGGAATAAATCTCATAGTTTATGAGATATAATCGTTTAAAGTTTGCTTATCATCTTTACATGAATTATGACCTAAATTTGGAAAGCGCTAAATTTCTCGAATTGGGTCTTTACGATTTTGTTGAAACTCTGTTCAGCGCAAGGCACTAATGCGCACTATGTGTAGCCGAGAGATTCTCACGAAAAAAAGCCGGCAACAGCAGAATTTCGACTTAGACCTCAAAGGGGCGTGGCACTATAACCACGTGACATTTACTCCGAGCGCCAAAATTTTTTTGCTATATTGTAGATTGATCTATATGTTATACATTTTATGTGTTACACCTACGATAAAAGTAAAGGTGGGGATACCAGGGAGCTTCAAAGTAGGGTGGTACCACCAAAAAATAACTGGGTTGAGTCACCTTAACAGCTACTGAAATTGAAAGTTCTAATAAGAACTCTCCTTAAAAACGTTGCAGATAAGAAATCGCTACTGACATGTCCCTCTTTTATGTGTATGCCTGAGCTTGTATTTCATTTAAAGTTATATTATTTTCCTTTTGTTGTCTTCTTTTGATCATTGGCTTGTTTGTTTGTTTGTTTGTTTGCTTGTTTTAATGTTCCAGTAGTTATATAACCAGTAATCTTTTATTGCTTTATTCTATTCTGTTTATATTTGTTTAAAGGTAGCGGATAGATTCAATAATTCAACTAATGTTCTATTAACACTTTCTGTAAATGTAAACAAGTATACACCGGAGGTCTCAACTGATGGTGATGCTCAAGCCATTATATCTTTAAATCCCGGAGTCATTTCCCATTAAACCTATTTCAGATATTAATGAGTGTGGAGAAGAAACACACAACTGCTTTTCTTCTCATTCATTTTGCTGCCAGAATGTCGTCACTATATCAAGGCACACGTGGTCTCATAGTAATAGTGTTTCTTTGAGAAGTTCCTTCTTATTGTGAATGGTTGCTAAGCCAAGATATTATTGGAACAATTTAAAATTGCATTCAACTCCCGAAGGTGTTTTGGCACAGTTCAGTAGCTGTAAGGTCGGTGAAATAGGTGTATATCTATTTATTTAGTTTTCCTTAAAAGATGCTCCTTTCGTTGTGGAAGCTGGTATAGCTGCTCTTAGGGTAGTGATAACTGATAAATGATCAGTCACGGTTAACCGCAGACAATGTAATTTCATGCAAGACGAGTAATGACTAGATCAATTTTGTGTCCAAGTTCATATGTGGACTGATTAAGAGAAAATCTTCGTAAAAACGTTCTGGTCGCTCTGACACTCTGGTAGAAGACTATACGCGGAGATGATTACACAGTGCGATCCAAATCTTCTCAATCATCTAGTTGATTTCTTCTATAAATCCAACATACTCGACTCGTTGTGGAAATACTAGCAAATATTAAATAATTTGCCACGCGTGGTAGTGAAATTGTCATTTTTAATTATTTGATTGCCTGTTTAGCAGCTTCTATCTCAATTCCTTTTTCTAACCGTTTCCTTACTTTTCTGACGTTAATCAAACTAAGGCGCTAAACGCGCAATGGCTACTCCTGAAGATGTCATAAATGAAAGTCTCGTTGCTTCTATTGCTTTTAAAGTTAATGTTTAAGGCAAATACGTTAACTAAATCAAGACCAAATTACTCATAAATCTTAACAAAAAGCAATTTCTAACAGCGATAAAAAAAATTAAGATTTAATTTACTTCATTTTCCACACTGATGGTCCACTAGGTTTCTTTTCCATTGGTTTTCATTTATCTTCGTTTTTTGTTCCCCTTTATTACTGCAGATATTAACGAGTGCGCGTCAGGAACACACAACTGTAGCAAGTATGGCTTATGCAACAACACCCAAGGATCATTTAACTGCACGTGCAAGCAAGGGTATACTGGCGACGGATACAACTGTACAGGTGAACATGACCGGGCTTTGTTTCTCTTATTGTTTAAAACAGCCATTACTTAAATGGAGTACAAGTCAAACCAGTTTCCATTTGGTAACACGCAAATATTACCGGTCTTGGCATTACCGATAATATTTTGACTTGCCCACTTGCCCAGTAACTAGACCTAATTCTCTGCAACAGCCTGGCTAGCATTCTCCATTTTAACATCTCTATTCGATGATTTGCAAGACAGTGCACTTTTTAACTATCTGAGAGCAAGCGTTATCCATTTTGCCTCATTTCAGATACAGATGAATGCGTGACAGGAACACACGACTGCAGTAATAATACCGCGTGTAACAACACCAAAGGAGGATTCAATTGCACGTGCAAAGCTGGATTCACAGGAGACGGACAAAACTGTACAGGTTAAGATTCCATGATTTCTTTGTTATTCTCATGAGAACTATGCTCTTTGTTTGAGCGTTTAACTTCTGTGCTATGGTAATAATTCTCAGGACATAATATCATACTAAAAAAAAAAGGATAAGATTGTGAGAAAGAAGATGTAAGCTTGATAATCTCTCAATGCGCTACCTAAACACTATTCTGTTTATGAAGTCGAGGAGTGACAAACATTCCTCAATAAATTTCGTTTTCTTTCAAATTTAATGGCAGAAGAAACGTCTGGTTAAATTAAGCATTTTAATCGCTTATCCCTGGATATCATTCATTCCAAACAGTTGGTCTTTTATCTTAAGGCCGAACTTTGATCAACTGCAATCAGTAAACCAAACCTCTACTTTGATAGACATCGAAATTGTTTTATTACATTCTGGATTCTTTTAGTTCCAATGTTCCAATTTAAAGCTGCAAATCCGTTCTTTTTTTTTTTTTTTTAATTCAGTTTAAATGCACGGATTTATTAAACATTTAACCTTGTTTTCCTTCAGATGTGGACGAGTGTGAAGAAGGAAAACACAACTGCAGTGTAAACGCTATTTGTAACAACACCAACGGATCGTATAACTGCACATGCAGACCAGCGTACACTGGGAACGGGCAAAACTGCACAGGTAGATAGCGATTGGCATTTTTTTGCACTGTCCGCTCAAGTGGTACAGGTAATACCTTCTAATATGAATTGTAATTTTCTGCAAGCTCTATCACACGAAATCTTAGTTTTATCTTTCTTTTTTTTCCGTCTGTCCCTGGGGATGAGCCTACAGGTACTGGAGGTATTTCATTAAAACCTTTTTTAACTCGTGAATACGCGAATGCGCAATGAATGCCACTCGCTCGCTCGCTCCCTCGCTCGAATGGTTGTAATCTTTATATTAATTTAAGTTCCGGAAGACATCAAGGATGCATTTATAGTGCACATTTATAATAGGAAGGGAGACGAGACATCCTGTGACAATCACCGCGGGATATCACTCCTTTGCATCGCTGGGAAGATTCTTGCCAGGATAATACTCAACAGACTTATCACTCACATCGCTGATTCCATCGTCCCTAAAACACATGGCTTTGCTGTCCGTCAGCTACAGGAGAAATAGCGTGAGCGGCATCAGGAGCTCCACCTGGTGTTTGTAGACCTCACCAAGACCTTCCATACCATGAACTGGAACGACCTGTGGAAAATCCTGAGGAAGTCTGGATGTCCAGACAAGCTTACAGCACTAATAGCCTCCTTCCACGACGGCAAGCAAGCCAAAGTCCTAGAGAAGGGTGACGCGGTGAAGTGGGGCTGCGTCCTCGCCCCGACTTTGTTCTTCATCCTGTTTGCAGCGATGTTGCTTGACGCCTTCAGCGATTACGACAGAGAAGTGTACATCCAGTTTAGCACTGATGGGAAACTCTTCAACCTGCAAATACTCCAAGCCAAGACCAAAATTTTCGAGGACTGGGTGCACATTCTCATGAAGACGTCCAGTATATCACGGATCACTTCGCAGCTGCTTGTAAACGATTTGGGCTGACCAGCCTTGGAAAGACTGACGCCATGTTTCAGCCCTCCCCATCACAGGCTGCCAATGCACTGTCACCTACTCCAATCATCATCAACAACATTGAGGTTAAGACTGTGGACAAGTTCTGCTATCTGGGCAGCACCGTAACGAGCAGTGGATCCCTGGACGCTGAGGTGATGCAGCGCTTTGAAAAGACAAGTGCGGCCTTCGGCCGACTGACAAAGAGTCTTTCGTAAGACCACGGCATTAACCTCTCCCCCATGATTGTCGTATAAAGAGCTGTGATCCTGTGCACGCTTCTGTATTTTTTCTGAGAGACGTGGACCACCTACCGCCGGCACATCCAGCATCTGGAGCAGTTTTACCAATGATGTCTGCGTAAGATCTTCAACATCAAGTGGCAGGTCAGAGTGTCCAACCTCCAGGTCCTGTGGAAGTGCGTCCTCCCCAGTATTGAGTGCTTGATCATCAAGTGCCAGCGGGGATGGACAGGACACATCGTCCGAATGGAGGACGACAGAAAGTATTTAGAACAGTTTTTATGCGTCATGTGGTCTTCTGTATTCAAACGTTACATAGCTTATGTCATACGTGTTTAGCATTTCTTGTTTTCAGAACATGTAAGACAGCTTTCTTTGTTTCATTGGCGCACCTGAGCAATTCCTGCTAGTCAAATAATGAATTTCGTTACAGTTAAGTTAGGTTTCTTTACTTGAATATCCTTACATTTAAGAGAAAAAGGCCACGGATGTCTGTATGTAGAGTAGAAGATATTTTCCGCGTAAATGATTTACCCAATTATAACTTTTAAATTATCCAGATAAGACAACAGGTTAATAATTGCGTTCATTGTTTATGGTAAGTTCTCATTCGACATAATATTGGTCTTTCGTAATTCTTAGGGTCATTTGAAGTACCTCCGAATATTTTGCTCATATATGAGCCAAATTTAAAGGCCCATGTTCACCCAATAGGCATTGCGCGTGATTATTATTGTTTACAAGCGCTTCTATTGTTTAGTCTTGCGATCTGATTGGCTTACCAGAGTATTCCTACTGGGATGAAACTCCTAGTGAATTAACAATAAATCAGACCAGGCAAATCGGACTGGTTGATTTCGTTTCAGTCGCTCCGATTTATGTATCAGTTAATAAAGATAGTCAATGGGCAATTCGTTGCCCATTTTAGAAAGCCAGATCACTCGGCAAAGTACCCGCTATGGAGCTCCTCTCTCACACCAGGTTGGATCTTTGTTGGCGCATCCTACAACCGCTCCAGTGGTGAGACCAAGGTGTGGGTTGATGGAAACGAAGTTTGGGTGGAAATCATTGGAAAATATTTTGAACTCGGTACTCAGAACAGCGTCACAATGGGAGTGAGGAAGTCTAGTGGCAGATACTTCAAAGGCAGGATTACCCAGATGCAGGTGTACAACCTAGCTTTGACTCAGGGACAAATTCAGTCCATACAAGATTAAGTTTTACGTCCTGGTAAGAATGCAAGTCATTCTTGCTGCTGCTGGTGTTGTTGTTGGTCCGGCTATTTTTATTGCTCATTTTTTTTTCTGGGTATTGTTGTTTATTTATTTTTTTCATGAGTTCTAAAACTTGGCAAACATGTTCGTTCCAATGAACATTACTACTTATTTATTTTGAATTCAAGTTTACACCTCGTAAATTAATTTGTGAGTTTTTGAAAGGACTTCGGTGCGTAAACGACTCACTTCCTCAATTGCTAAATAAATGACTGTCTCAGGTCTGTTAGCTGGTATGTAAGCTTCATTTTTATTTCACCTCCAGTCACGTGATTTAGCAAAAGTTTGATTTGTTCTTTAAGACATGCGTGTCAGTAACTCGTTTGAAAACAAATACTTTCAATGCGGACAAGGTAATGATACATTTTAGCTAACTGCTGTGCCACCAACAGCATCAAAGCAAGGAGCCATTCGAACAAATACTCCAAATAAGCGCAACTTAACTCCCTTTTTGTACAAACGATAAGAAAGAATTTATAAAAAGTGGACAACAGGCATTCAGGGTATTTAACAATAGATTCATAATTTAACGTGTGTGTATCGAGTTATCATGCACGCGGAAAGTTTTGAGAACACGAGAGAAGCGTGAGAGTACGCTTCGAGCAACTCTAGCTTCTTCAGTGTTCCCCAAACTTCCCAGGTGCACTTCCATCTTAACTCAATACACGCCCAGCTGAATGCGTGAACCAATTGTTTTATAACATTGCCACTTGAACGCAGGTATACCTGGATTAACCTTTGTTACAAATCTGAGGCAAATTTGTGTATTTACTACTGGATGAAATGTGAATAAACTAAAGGAAAATATGCATTCTTGCATTGTGGTTAATATTATGTTCAATCGATAATGCAAACATTGGGTTTGTGCAGTGCTTGGCCGGATTTACTATGCTGTAAAATATTCAACTTTGATATAGTAAGCAAACCTGAAGCAAATGTTATGGCATTCGTAGATTTACCTATGTTGCAAAACTGACGCAAATTCCAAGCAAATATCAGATTTAAGCTAAATTTGCACAAAAATTGAGCAGAAGCGAATTTGTCTACTTGCCTAATATTTGTACCAAAGGCAAATGTTTGTCAAACTTAGAGCCTAAATTTGCTACAGACTTGCTCCATTTGCAAAGTTGAGTAAATCTGTTTTTTTTTTCTTGCAGTGTTTATGATCATATTATAAGCCTCATTCCCTGTAACTGCCCTAAAACAATCGAAATGACGGGATATCTAAATATGTGAAAGGTTTTCCCACACCCCTCAAAAAAAAATCTTGACGGTCAGGAATGACATATTCGCTTAACTTGAAACGAATTTTTACTAATCTTCTCCATGAAGAAATTATCCATCTCATTGTTAAAACGATTTCGATAAATATAAGGAGGGAATGGAACGCCGCTATTTTAGTTAAGCAATTGCTTTGAAAATCTGAAACATTTTACTTGTTCGGAGCTTTTCTCGTGAATGAGATTCTGATAAAAATCGGAGCGTGCGTTCTTCAATAAATTATTAATTATTTGATTGCCTGTTTAGCAGCTTCTATCGCAATTCCTTTTTATAACCGTTTCCTTACTTTTCTGACGTGAATGAAACTAACACGCTTAAGGCGCAAACAAATTTCGTCGGGCAGATGGCTACTCCTAAAGATCTCATAATTGAAAGTCTTGTTGCTTCTATTGCTTTTAAAGTTAATGTTTACTGTAAATACGTAAACTAAATCAAGACCAAAACACTTATAAACGTTAACAAACAGCAAATTATTACAGCAATGAAAAAAAAAATAAGATTTGATTTATTTCATTTTCCAAACGGACACTCATGGTTTACTAGTTTTCTTTTCCATTGGTTTTTATTGATCTTCGTTTGTGTTTCCCTTTATTACTGCAGATATTAACGTTTGCGCGTTAGGAACACACAACTGTAGCAAGTATGCCTTGTGTAACAACACCCAAGGATCATTCAACTGCACATGCAAGCAAGGGTATACTGGCGACGGTTACAACTGTACAGGTGAACATGACCGGGCTTTGTTTCTCTTATTGTTTAAAACAGCCATTACTTTAAGGATTAAAAGTCAAAACCAGTTTCCATTTCGTAACGCGCAAAATTTAGATAGGCCTTGGCATTACCGGTAATATTTTGACTTGCCCACTTGCCCAGTTTCTAGACCTAATTCTCTGCTGCAGCCGGGAAAGCATTCTCCATTTTAACAGCTCTATTCGATGATTTGCAAAAAAGTTCATTTTTTGACAATCTGAGAGCAAGCTTTATCCATTTTGCCTCATTTCAGATATAGATGAATGCGTGACAGGAACACACGACTGCAGTAATGACACCGCGTGTAACAACACCAAAGGAGGATTCAATTGCACGTGCAAAGCTGGATTCACAGGAGACGGACACAACTGTACAGGTTAAGGTTCCAAGATTTGTTTGTTATGCTTATAAGAACTATGCTCTTTGTTTGAGCTTTTAACTTCTGTGCTATTATAATCATTCTTATAATATAGACATAATATTATACTAAAAAAGGATAAGAAAGTGAGAAAGGAGATGTAGGCTTGATAGTCTCTCAATGCGCTACCTAAACAATATTCTGTTCATGAAGTCGAGGAGTGACACACATTCTTCATTCAATTTCGTTTTCTTTCAAATTTAATGGCAGAAGAAACGTCTGGTTAAATTTAAAATTTAAATCGCTAATCCCTTGATATCATTCATTCCAAACAGCTGGTCTTTTATTTTAGGGTCGAATTTTGATCAACCGCAATGAGTAAACAAAACCACCACTTTGACAGATATCGAAATTGTTATACTACGTTGTGGATTTTTTTAGTGCCAATTTACAGCTGTAATTCTTTTTTTATTGAAGGCCTACGCCAGTTTCTTCGGATGAGTAAAGTATTTTTGTTCCTTTTTTATAATTCTCTTTAAATGGACAGAAATTTGTTTAAAATTGTTTTCTTTCAGATGTCGACGAGTGTGAAGAAGGAAAACACAACTGCAGTGCAAATGCCGTTTGTAACAACACCAACGGATCGTACAACTGCACATGCAGACCAGAGTACACTGGGGACGGGAAAAACTGCACAGGTAGATAGAGGTTGACATTTTTTCACACTGTCCGCTCAAGTGGTACAGCTACGGTAATACCTTCTAACCCGAATTGTCATTTTCTGCAAGCGCGATCACACGAAATTTCCATTATATTTTCATATTTTTTGTCTGTCGCTGGAGATGCTGTCGGTGGAGATGGGCCCACAGGTACTGGAGGTTTCTCGTTAAATCATTTTTATCATCCTTTTCACCTCATTTCAGATATAGATGAATGTGTGACAGGAACACACAACTGCAGTAATGATACTGTGTGTAACAACACCAAAGGAGGATTCAACTGCATGTGCAAAGCTGGATTCACAGGAGACGGACAAAACTGTACAGGTTAGGAATGAATCATGAATCACTTAAGGACTATGCTTTTTGGTTCAGGCTTAAACATCTATATCATATATTAGTATAATTACTCAGGTGATTATAGAGATTCTGTTGATCTGATTGGTCGAGGATTGCGTCATATTCTGCTATAATCACCTCACGCGAGGTGATTATAGCAGGAGCACTAACTTTCAAAATGGCCGCTTAGCTATTTGTATTTTTTTTAATCGTTATTAACTATAGAATACTAAACTCTACTTACAATACTAATCATACCAACTTAAGATACTAACCTAAATTACAAAAGAGTAATAATAATAATAATAATAATAATAATAATAATAATAATAATAATAATTCAGTCACAGCAAGATGTAAATGAGGAGGTTGATTTAGACTTGCATAGCGTGCAAAAACAAGACCATGTGAATCCCACGGGGCAGGTTAGCACTTTATCACAAGAGGCGTGCAAGTTGTTAGAGAAGGCGACGCAGTTATTCGCTTCAGTTAATTCATACCCGGGCGACTACAAAAGTCACCAGATTGACACCAGGACAAAAGAGAAACCTTCTGGGAATGATCTTAAAAACATAAACAAGACCGTGGAAGAGCTGATGCGGCAAAATGTAATCTCGCCGGAGGAAAACCCGTTTGGATACCTGTGGATTGCAAATTGTGCTCTCTACTCGACTGTCATTGCGTTTTTGTTAATAAAGGGCTGGAAGAAGGAGCATTCGGGACATACTAGATGCAGAAGAGGTCACAGTGACAAGTTTCGAAGGGAGTTTGAAAACAAAGCTACTGAGTTGTGGAAAAGAATATCCATCGCAAAGGCGGAGTGGGAGCGACTGAGAGGCAATAAAAAAGTCACCAAAAAGGGAAGGAAAAACCGGGCTCTCTTGTTAGAAGAGTTTAATAAGATCTCGTCTTCAGAGTTGGTGAATTATATGGAGAAGAAGAAGGCACAGTTGCGTAAACTTAAGGCTTGTTACATCAGGGGGAAAAAGCAGAGCGAGGCAAGATCTCTAAATCGCCAATTTACTCAGGATGCAAAGCGGGTTTATGCAGTGTTTGATTTGTTGTGTGATGTGGAAGAGGCACGCCCTAGGTACCAGAAGATCTCCAGCACTGGTACCAGAGAGGGGGAAATGTTTGAGGATATTGAGCAGGCAAGTTCGTTTTGGAAGGAGCTATGGGAGACGCGAGGGTCTGGGATCAAGGATGCGGCATGGTTACAGGAATTGGAGGATGCTATCGCCAGGAGAGTGCCACCTCCCCCCCAGGAGCCCTGGCAGCTTAAGACATCTCAGGCTGTTAGGGCTCTCCTCAAGAAAAGAAACTGGAGCGCCCCATGGCCCGACAAGCTCGTAAACTATTGGTGGAAGCGTGCACATGCACTTCATGACGGAGTCACGCGGGCGTTCTTGGCGATCTCTGAGAGTGGAGAAGAGTTCCCTGGATGGTTCTCCGAGGGCAAAACAAGTCTCCTACCGAAACCAGGAGATTTCTGCAGTGAAAATCAGCGGCCTATAACGTGCTTGAATAACATATACAAGTGGTTCACATCCTGCCTTCAAATCCCTATGGATAGTCACCTGAAAGAATTCGATCTAATGGAGGGACAACAGAGAGGCGCCAGAGCTGGCTGTAGCGGCACGACAGACAATCTATTGATAGACAGAATGGTGAATCTTGACTGTCACAGGGGTAAGAGAAACCTTAGCATGGCCTGAGTAGACGTTAGGAAAGCCTATGATTCGGTGGACCATACCTGGTTGGCTAAAGTTATGAGGATCCATCGCTTTCCTAAGTGGTTATGTGGAACAATTAGCCATCTTGCTGCTAGCTGGAATACCAAGATTGTTGCTGTCACGAAGCAGGGACCTGAGATCTCCCGTTCGATCCGGTTTCTCAAGGGGTTACCTCAAGGCGATGCCCTCTGTCCGCGTCTCTTTACCTTGTGCCTAAACCCAGTGGCCTGGTTACTAGGTGCCAACGAGGGATATAGGCTTTCAAAGCCTATAGGAACAAAGGTAACCCACCTTTTATATATAGACGATCTCAAGGCGTTCGCATCGACTGAGGCCAAGCTGAACAGAGTTTTGAGGTCTGCTAACAACGCCATGCAGGATATGGGCTTACATTGGAACCCTAAGAAATGCAATGTCCTTCACGTCAAGAGGGGAAACCAAGTGCAAGATGCGGTGGGGACGAAGCTGGACCAGTCATCAGTGGTTGAGAGTCTCAAGCCAGGGACCAGTTATAAGTTCTTAGGAGTTCAAGAAACAGTGACACAAGATGAAAAGCTGGCCCTTGAGTGCGCAGCCAAGGTGTATCTGAAAAGGCTATCGGTTATACGGTCTAGTCCTCTGTCAGATATTAACCGAGTAAGAGCCAGCAACCAGTACGCAATGCCAGTCCTAACCTATCTGACGTGGACTCAACACTGGCCAATCACAGAACTGCGAGTTATCGACAGAGAGGCTAGAAAGATCATCTGTGAAAACGGTGGGAAACATCCCTTAAGCTCGACGGCGATAATGTATTTGGCTAGAGAGAAAGGAGGGCGTGGCTTGCGCTCGGTTGAGCGCGAATACAAGTTGACCAAGATCAAGGCAGCAATAAAGCTCTGTCAGAACATGGATCCCTCTATGAGGGCAGTGCAACAGTTCGAAGAGAGGGCGGTAGAGAAGGGACACACTTCACTGATGAAGGAAGCGCATAAGTTTGCCGAGGAACTGGGCATGAGCCTGTCTTTGGAGTACCCTCAACCGTCGTGCCGGTCTGTGAGCGATCCTGAGACGGAGATTCAGGGGCCAAAGGTCAAAGAACATCTCAAGAAGGCAGATATGGAGAAGCTGAAAGAGAAGATCAAAGAGGAGAAGTGGCATGGACGGTTTTTGCAGGCTAGGTGGCAGGATAGCGAGCTAAATCAGAGTGGATGTTTTGCTTGTCTGCGTGATTGGACCTGTGCTCCTACCCATACCATCGCTGGGGTAATGGAGTTGTACGAGCAGCTTACGCCTACTAAGGTGTACACAGTCCACAAAACAGGTGTAGAACAGGGCGACGTCACGTGTAGACTGTGTGGGAAATCGCCTGAGACGCTGGCGCATGTGCTAGCGGGTTGCTCTGCCCTGGCCCAGTCTAAGTACCTAGAAAGACACAACGCAGCACTGAAAGTCCTCTTTTTCGAGATGACGAGGGATCTGAAGCTAATTGATTCAGTCCCTCCCTGGTACTCGTGTGCAGTGCCCAAACCAGTCTATGAGTCATCTGAGGCATAAGCGTTTTGGGATGTTCCAGTTTATGCTGAACATACCATCGTCAAGGCTAACAGAGTGGACGCCCGATTTGTGGACCACAAGAATAAGAAGGTGTGGGCTGTGGAGATGTCCTGTCCGTGGATGGAGCATCGGGAAAAGAAGTCCGAGGAGAAGACGGTCAAGTACGGGCCACTGCGATTCGAGCTGAAGAAACGGTACCCTGGCTATGACGTTGAACAATGTAACATCATCATTGACGTGCTTGGGGGATGGTCAAGGGATGTAGACCTGACAATGAGGAAGCTCTTTGGCAGCAGGGGTTATGACATATTGAGAAGGATGCAGAAGGCTACCATTTCGAGTTCTCTCAACATAGTTAGAACATTCAAAGCTACCGTCAATTGACTTTCCTTTAAGGAATAGCATAGAAGCTCCATATCGTTTTTGTGTCGGAGAACTTTTATATTTTATGAGATTTTCATATTTTATCGCTGTTTTTTTTTTTTAATTTTTAACTCAGCAGTTTTCTTTTTATAGTTCCTTAACATCGCATAGGTTACGCTGCGCGCCCTATGTGGTTCTATTTTAGCATACATACGTTTTTTAAACTGCACATAATAATAGTTACAATATTAAATTAACTGCTACTACTGACAAGGTATGACTATTTTTTAGACTTACAATGAATTACAATTCCACTCAAATTTACTACTGATACTATCATAATAGAAACAATATTAAATTAAATGCTTCTACTGACACTTACAATATACAGTTACACAATAGCTGCAATATTAAAATTAAATTAAAAGCTGTTACTAACGAAGTAAAGAAAAAAAGAGTCTTACAATAGGTTACAGTTACACTTATGAATGAAAATACCACACAAAAGTTTATTTGTAATGTAATTCTTCACATTAAACTGGGGATAGTACCCACTTTTTCTTAAATAATTTTGTGTTATTGATCTTTCTTTCGGTTTCATATTTTATGGCTATTTTACTTTGAAATCCTTGGATTTGGGGTCGAATCTGGGTTCTTCTACAGTCCCATAGAAACAGTTTCCCAATTATTATAAAATAATTCAGTAGGTTAAGTAAAGGGCATGATTTAGTTATAATTCCAAATAAAACATCTTGAAGAGTAAGAAGAATTTGCTGACTTGAGAGTTGGTGCCAGTAATCTTGAAAATCATTCCAAAACTGTCTAACAAAGGGACACTGATACAAAAGGTGGTGTAAGGTTTCAGATTCTGCCTTGCAAAACGAGCACAGATCATCCGTTTTGAAGCTTATTTTATATAATTTAGAATTTGTGTATAAAATACAGTTAATCACTTTGAACTGAAAACCTTTTACGTATGATTCAAGTACAACAAAATGTGGCAAAGTGAAGATTTCTCTCAGCTGATCAAACGAGAAATTAAAATCATTCTGCAATTTATGAACGATATTAGGAGGCTGTGCTTTTTTGCGTGCAAGTAATGAGTAATAGTCCTTTGATTTCTTTTTCGTGACATCTAAGATGTTGTCATCAATTGAAAATAATGGAGAGGCTGTAGATGGACAGGGAGAAGTAATTTTTAAAGAAGAAGGCATTGAATGTCGAAGGCCAGCCCATTGCAAAAAGTTAGTTTTGGAAATCTTATGCGACCAGTGGCAAAAAGAGTCTTCTATATTTAAACTGAAAAGTAGATCTTGAGTAAAGATCATTCCTGCCACGAAATAATTTTTGTAGAAAACTGGTCTTTTGTCAATGCGAATTTCTTTATTGTTCCAAATAATTTTGCCAGTCTCTCTGAGAGGCAAACGAGTCACGAAAATCTGACCACCAAGAAAGTAGTTCACAATAAAACTTAGAGGAGATTTTGTAATCCTTAATATCATAGTTACAATTTAAGAAGAAAAAACCTCCCATGGGTTCTAGCAAGTGCTGTAGGTAGGTTTTCCACGTTCCATTCTGGCCTTCAAAAATACGCTTTAATCATGCCAGCCTTAAGGACTTTATCATGCAATCTAAATTGATCATTTTTAATCCACCTTCCTCGTATTCGTTTATTACCGAAACGCGTGTTACCTTATCTGTGCCATTCCAAAGGAATTTAAATAACAGTTGATTCAATTGTTTCACTAATTCGTTAGGTGTAGGCAGTACCGAGCACACATAAACAAACTTTGGAATAAGGAAGGATTTGATTATTGTCACCTTACCATAGACAGATAAATCTCTTGAGGACCAAATATTAATAAGTTTTTTAATGCTATCTAATCGCTCAATAAATATCTTTTCTTTCGGTAATTTTGGACCATACGAGAAATACACCCCCAGGGCTTTTATCGGCTCGTTGGGCCATTTAATGCCTAACGGTTTTGCTTTATTTTCTTTAGAAGAACCAATCCACAAACCCTCGGTTTTTGTGCTATTGATCTTGAGTCCTGAAATATTTTTGAATAAATCCAGCAGTTGAAAAAGTACCGTGGCTGAGTTGGTGTCAGCGAGTACTGCTGTTGTGTCATCTGCGTATTGTAACAATTTTGTCTCTTCTTTCCCAATGGTAATACCCTTTATAGCTGGATTTTGACGAATGGCAATAGCTAACGTTTCCACAGCTACAACGAAAAGATAGGGAGAAAGAGGATCACCCTGTCTGACACCTCGCTCAAGTTGAGAGGATTTTGAAGTTCTGCCGTTGTTCATAATACAGCTTTGTACGTTGTTGTAGAACAGTTTTACCCAGCGGAGAAAATCAGAACCAAAATTGAAAGCTTCGATACATTTAAAAAGGAAATCCCATTCAATGCTATCAAATGCCTTTTGGAAATCAATGAAGATTATTAAGTCGGGAATGTTTTCGTTGGCGGTCCAATCCATAATGTCATAGATGGAACGGATGGTTTCAGCTATGAAACGATCTTTAATATACCCTGTTTGATTATGATGAATGATATGAGGCAAAACATTTTTTAATCTCAATGCAATTACCTTAGACAATATTTTTGCATCAACGTTCACAAGAGAAATTGGGCGCCAGTTTTCAATAAGAGAACGATCTTTTCCTCTTTTCTCAATAAGCGTGATAATCGCATGCTTTTGAGAATGGGAAAACTCCCCTTTCTCAAAAAATTCATTTGCACACCTTATGAAGCAATCATTGATTAAAGGCAAGAATTTTTTATAAAATTCAATTGGAATTCCATCATTTCCTGGAGATTTGTTAGTTTGAAAGGTATCAAGAAGACGAAAACATTCCTCTGAAGTGATTTTACCTTCACAGGAGATTTTCTGTTCTTCAGAGAGTTTGGGTATATTTAGATTATTTAAAAAGGAATCGATTTCAATTTCAATATCCAGACGATTGTTTTTACTCTTGTACAAGTCGCAGTAAAATTATTCTGCCTCATTTAGTATGCATAGTGGATTTGTTTTAATTTCGCCGTTTACATGCAATTTACGTATGTGCTTCTTGACGTGATTTCTCTTTTCTAAATTTAAGAAGAACTTTGTGCTCTTCTCGCCGTATTCGTGTCATCTAGCACGTGCGGGTACAATGATTCCTTTGGTTTTTTCTTCATAAAAATATTCAGCTCTTTCTGAGCAACATTAAACAAAGTAGCATTAGAATCACTAGGGTTGCTTTCGAAAGCTTGCTTTGTTACGTTTAGTTCATTTTGGAGTTTTGTTTCCGTTTTCTTTCTTTGTTTTGCCTTTCTACTGGAGTAATGGATAGCATGAGCTCGTATATTATATTTAACCCAGTCCCACACACACCGATCATCGGAAAGTTCTTCCGGTCCTTCTGCAATCCACACTGGAATCATTTAGGTTGTACTGTTAATATATTCTCTTCATCGTCTAGTAAAGAGCAATTCAACTTCCAGAACTGTGTCCTCTACCCACATGATCAAGATTTCCCCAATCTCTAAAAAAGCTCGCATCATGATCTGTTCTTATTGCTGGAATTATATCCGTCAGTTGTACCGAATCGGTTAAGTAATTCGAAATTAACCAATAGTCAAGACGACAAAAGATTCGAGGAGATTTTTTACTCCATGTGAAGCTCTTAGTATCTGGGTTTTTAATTCTCCAAATATCTACTAAATCAAGTTCACTTTTCAAGCAATCGATACAGGATGTCACGGATTTTCGTTCAGAATGCCACCTTTCTTATCAATAGCAGGATTCAGGGGGCAGTTAAAATCGCCTCCAATAATGATGTTACTTTCACAATCTAGATCCTCGTTTAGTGCTGTAATAAGTAGTTTGTTGGGGAAGGCAACAATATTTTTATCCTTGTTAGGCGCGTATACATTTATCAGCACATACATCTTATCTTTGATTTCAGCTTTTAGAACAATATAGCGTCCCAGAGGATCAAAAAAATTTTGGTGTATAGTACAATCAACATCTTTCTTAATTAGAATTGCAACACCACAGGAATTTGAACTGCCATGGCGAGTAATGAGCTCTGCACCCCATTCGTTTTGGGTTTCTTGCAGAAAAGAAATGTCTGCGCGTTTCCGACACCAAGTAAAAATTGTTCTTCTTTTTTTAAAGTTACTTATGCCCCTTACATTTAGCGATAGCAGGTTAAGCGCCTCAGTCATTTTATAATCCCAAAGGTGTTACTAAAGAGACCGCAGAAGAAGGAAAAAAAGGGAAAAGTGCCAATGAAGTATTCGAAGTGGTAACTGTAAATGCAAATCCAAAAACATAGAACAGGGGACGTTGAAATATCAAAAACAAATAAGATACGAAAAAAAAATGCCTCACAGATGCAACTAAACCTGAACATTTGATAGAACAGACTCCAACTAAAAATAAGTACAACTAACAAAAGCGAGATTGATACAACACTAATTAAACGAACTGAGTAAAATATAAAAAAAGTAGACACAGATACAGAAATCAAACATCTAGCGCGCATTTAGTCACTACAGCTCTCCATCTGCGTGAGCACTGCTCATTATTTCTCCGTAGTAGGGAAGATTTTCTGTTTCCTTTCCTCTGTAAACTTGACCATTTATTATTAATTTGTTAACCTTGAAGAAGGCTTGTTGTTTCTCTAGCTTAGCATTTTTCAGAACCGGGTATAACCTTCCATGAATGTCATCTAGTTCTTTGAGATAATCATTAGAAAGTCCAATTCCAGTATTTTTCAAATTTTTGACTGAAGACCAAACAAACTGCTTGTCTTGGTAAAAGCTGAATTTAGCAATTATTGGTCGAGGCTTGGCAGGATTAACGGAGTTTTTGCGAGTCGGCAAACGGTGGACACGCTCAAATTGGATGTCAGCAAACATTGATCTTACTAATTCTTCTGTATGACTGGGTGTCTCACTTCTAATTTCCGGAAGGTTGAAGATCTTTATATTCTCTCTACGTGTGTACGCCTCCAATTTGATATTCCAGCATTTTTGCTTATGGACTTTAGCCTTCAGCTTCTTTTGATCCTCTCGGATTACTGCTATCTGGGAGCACGTGTAGGCCACAGTAGCTTTCAATTCAGCTAGCTCTCTTCCATTAAAATCCACCGTACTTCTCAATTCCTTGTTTTCAAGTTCTACCTCTGTTAAACGCTTAGCTATTTGTAGACATTTCTGAAAAGAAGTAAATAGGATGAAAGAAAATGCAATTCCGAAAGGCACTAAAGATGCAGCTAAGTCCGAGGTAATACTTTTCGAAGGCAAGAGATGAAAAATTTGCTGATTGTAATAAAAAACCCTGGTAAACTGCATGTTTTTGATCTCGATGACTTAAAATGAAGACAACAAATTAAGTTAAATTCGAGCAAGATTTTCTTTATTAACAGAATGATTTCGCAAACAAAACGAGTTTAAGACAGAATTTGAAAGCATGGAAGTAAACAAGATGAATAACTTTCTCTGTAAGTTTTACGTTTCAGTGACGAGAAAAGAAAACAGCTTTTGTAATCTGAAAACTAGTTTGTTGTCGGTTCGAGCGGTTCTCGACCACCATCTAAAGTCACCGCCTCACAACAAAATATTTCCATCTGCGACAACCGTGAACATGTTTAGTATAGCCAACAAATGAGTTGATTCCTACCTGAAGCAGCTTATCTCCGAGGGCGAAGCCATCATGTCAAGAAGAAATTGTGCAATAAAATGCTATTGCTAACACTTGTGATCCCGGCTCGAATTTTAAACCAAACAGCCTGGTTCATCTCCATCTATTTTGGTAAACGGTCGGAGAAACCCAACATTCATTCACAGAAGTCAGTGCTTCGTCTCAATGAAGCGGCAGTTAAAGAATACTGACATTCTGCTTGAGGCCGTGTGCAGTTTATCGATTGCGCATGTGATTTCGATTGAGCATGTGATCGGCAGACTGCGCGTCTCTGTTCATTAACGCGTGACGATTTGAAACAAACAAACAAACAAAATCGACATTTTTCGGACGGTACTTGTTTTTCTCCGATAATCACCTGAGTAATTATACTAAAACAATTATTCGCCCCAGGCTCAGTAAATATATATGCGTTTTATTGACCAACCGTGAGGTCAAGATGGCTGGATATTGGCCAAGTTCTTTTTTTTGCGTTTTCGTCTCGGTCCATAAAAACGCTAAAAAAAGAACGAGGCCAATATTTAGCCATCTTGACCGAACAAGCTTGGTCAATAAAGGATTTATTACACGGCTTTACTTTCAAGTTAAAACTAAAACAGAAAAACAAAACAGGACATGAAACTGCTCTGCTTAGAAAGAAATTCTTCATAGCCGGCCGGTGCAAGAGTTTATTATTTTCAGTGCATTTTTGGATTAGCATGTACTCGTGGAAAACAAGGAATCCAAAATTGTCTTAAGGCTCTAACTTTATAATGGCTTAAAGGGAGTAAATAATTATTGAGAACGAAAAATTTAGATTTTTGCAAGAGCGAGAAGATTTCAATAGAATCCGGCAAACTCGCCATTTTCAGCCGATCGCGCGGTGGCGTAAATAATAGACATTTTTGCTCAGTTTTCGGCTTCCAATCATTAATTATTGAATGAAACAATAGATTTTGAAAAAAGATGCAAACATAAGCCGAAAAAAAGAGCGGGTAAGTCAGAAAACTGGGCGAAACTTTGATAAGATTTTGTTGTTTACAACAAGCAAGACGCGGCTAAATTAAAAACGTGAGCTTCTTCGGCGAACTTGAGAAAAAACAATTCTCTGAACTGCTCTAAACACTTAACGCAACTTTCACTACGCTATAATTTAAATATAGTCATTGCAAACCGAGAGAACTAATCAATTTAGTACTCGACTTGAGACAATAAGTTTTACAAAATCAACTCTATCTTGAATACCACACAGGAGCAACTTACCGATTCAACTCACATTCATTTTAGCTGAAACAAAATTTTTACCACACCAGGACGATTCCATTCTCTTTCCTTTCGTTAAGGTAAATGTTGAGAGTTAACCGAACTTTTTAGTGGGCGTTTTCACCCACAACAACAAGAAAATCGAAGAAAAGCTTACATTGTTGATCGGGATAAAACTTTCGATGCCAAGCTAAGCGGACGGGCAACGGGCAATCCCGAGCGGGCAAGATAGCTCCATCTTGCCCGCTCGGTTAGCCAATCACAGCGCAGGATTTGATGCATCTTGCCCGCTTGCGGAACCAGCCATATAATAATGGCGAATATTCCCCTCGACTTCGTCTCGCGGAATATTCACCAATATTTACTTCGCCCTCAGCGAATAATTGTTAAATAACGTTTTTATATACTGCATATATCACTAGTCTTGTGGCGGCTCACAATTCTTCTGTTGGGTGAGATCCGACTTTAACATGTAAATGCGCCACTGACAGCCGCCATCATGGCATATTTTGATCTCGCCTACCTACCCAACCCACACATGAATGTGAAAGACAGATGAATTAACAGATAGAGATAGACCACCACACCGAGTACTTCATCCCCAACTCTTTTTGAACAGTGTGATGGTTCTTTCACGTCCCACAGATTACCAGGAACAAGTGTTGTGAGATAAGACCGCGGTTTGTCGTCCTGATCGAAATAACTAGAGAGTCTAATCATTTGCAGATGTCATTACAAAGGCAGAACTTTCTCCTCAGTTATGAAAAGAACCTCAGTGTTGGTCTCACCGATGTTTAATCCCGCGACCTCGTGCACGATAATCCGGTGCTCCCCCAAGTGAGCTAACCGGTCGCATCTCAATTAAATTAAAAGCTATTTAAGAAAGACACTGATAGAAATTATATGAAAGGGATTGAACAAGAGCTCCAGAGGACAGAGGAAAAAAAAATTCAAAATACAAATGGCCAAACTCATGGGAGAAAAAAAAAGATAACTTCGACAAAACGATGCAATAATAATGCAATACAATAACTTGTGTTGGGCTTTCTCCAAATCTTGTTAGAAAATAAATAATTAGCTTTTGTTTTTCGTTTCCCCAATGTCAGCATTTTGTAACTACGACCTGATAATACTAAGTTATCTCCAGTTCCAGTTCCAGATCCTGTCGCCTTTTTCCCCCTCAATACCTCGTATGGCACCAAAGAAATCAAGGATCGAGTAACCCAAGGGGAGCCCAATGACGTTTACCTTGCTCAAGGTCCCGACGGTAAAGCTAACGGATCTTATGAGTTCAAAGGGAAGTCGGATAGCTTCATCAAGTTTCAAAAAAGTCTTGACTGGCCTTTTAACGTGCTACACTCGATGACGATGTTGTGCTGGTTGTACTATAATGGTCATAACGGACCTATCTTCAAATACAACATCAGGGAAAACGAGAGAGTAACTCTAGGGGTATTTAATGGGAAACTCTTTGCCACTTTTATCGAACGTGTTCGCTCAGAAAAAGCCACCTCGATGAACACCTCTCTAGCAGGTGGCTGGAAGTTTGTTGGTGCTTCCTACAACCAAACGTCTGGGGAAGTCAAGTTATGGGTTGATGGAGTCATGGTCTACAAGCACGAGATTGATGAAGATCTTACACTGAGTGCTCAGAGCAATGTCCGAATGGGAGCGAGCAATGACTGGTTCTTTAAGGGAAGGATCGCCCAGATGCAAGTGTACAACTTAGCTTTAACTCAAGAACAAATTCGGGCAATACAAGAACAAACTCGACGTCCAGGTGAGTAATATGCCTTATTGACCAAGTTCATTTTCTCGTTTTTATAGATAGAGACAAAGTCGATCAGCGAGGTCCATAAGTCGCAAAAAACAGAACGAGGCCAATATTCGCCATCTTCACTGAACAAGCATTTATTATATTGCCTTCCCTTCAAAATCAAACCGTTCTGCTCCGACAGAACTTCTTTACAGCCGATTGGTGTAAGATTTGTTTTTCAGTGCATTTGCAGATTAGCATGTGATCATGAAAAAACTGGGAATCCTAAATGGTGTTAAGGATCTCCTTTAATAATCTCTTAAAGGAAGTAAACAATTATCGAGTACGCAAAACTTGGGTTTTCGCAAGTGCGGGAAGATTTAATTAATAGTATCCGGCAACCTAGCTATTTTAGAGCTGATCACGTGGTGGCGTAAATAATACACATTTGTACAAAGTTTTCGGCCTTCAATCAGTAATTCGTGAATGAAAAACTGTCTATTTTAAAAGCATATGCAAATATAAGCCGAAAAATAAAGGGGATAATAATAAGAAAACTAGGCGACTAGAGGACACTGTTCGAAAACAATAGGGGACGTAGTCCCCGGTGTGGTGGTCTATCTCTACTTGTGATTTCATCTATCTTTCGAAATCAGGGTGGGTTGGGTGGGTTGGGTGGGTGGGGTGGGTGGGTGGGTGGGCGTAATCACAATATGGACTGATAGCGGCTTCCAGCGGCGCCTTTTAATGTCGACGTCCGATCTCACCCCAGAGAAAAATTGTAATCCGGTTTGAAAGTATGTGATATGCGTGGTATATAAATACATCACCGTTACCATTAAATTTCTCTTTATAAGGAGCGTTAACTGGTGATAAATTAAAATTGTTTTTTAGTTATTGATGAGTGTGCAAAGGGAAACCACACCTGCATGGTTAATGCCACGTGCATTGACACTAAGGTGTCTTACAGCTGCAAGTGTAAACCGGGATTCGTTGGAGATGGACACAACTGTTCAGGTAATTAGTTAAGTACCGTAAACTTACGAATATAACCCCTTAGAAAATTAATCTCTCTTTCATTAAAAATTGTTAGCCACCCAAATCTCAGAAGCTAATATTGTTCCTATACAACTAAAGCCTCCCTGCAGATAACCTGAAATGGGCCCTTTTTGGGAGGGATTAGCCTTTAAGGGACTCAGTTCGTTCCTTCTTGGGGCAATTTGTCGAGTAGGCGAACACGCTAGAACTCATGACGTTGCCTCATAATAAAGACGTATTTTTTGCATGGTGTATGGCTTTGCGGAAAAATTAGATCTTAGCAAGGGCATAAAGAGGTATTTTTGCGTGGTGTTTGGCTTTGCGGAAAAATTAGATCTTACTTGGCTCTTTTTTTAAAGTTTTCTGGTAGACATACAGTCCTGACGAAAACGTTCGGACCAAAGGCCCCTACGGGACCGATGTAAACATGGTTCCATTTCGCCCACCCACTACCCCCTGACAATGTTGATGGACAAAAGGAATCTACGTGTATGATATCCACATGTGCTCAACATGGAATAGGGGGCGGGGGTATTACATCAATAAGCTGTGTACAGCAAAGATATAGATTCTGTTGAGTCCCGTCACGAAAATAAATAGAGTTTTTGCTCTCTCTTAAGGCAAGTCAGATAGTTAACCTCGAACGTCGGTATTAGCACATAAACATCACTTGAGCCGCATTGACACCTCTGTTTTTGGTATTGATCTGATATTTATTTGATACTTCTGTTTTCCTATACATCATAATAGAAGTAGTCAGTCCCGGACGCCTATAATTTCGATTAAACTAGTTATGAATGAAACATTGGGTGGGGAAATCTTTATTGGGAAAGCAGAGAAAATAAACAAGAATGTGGAGTAGGGACATAGGTAAGCCAAAAAGAGAGAAACAATCTATCAGTTAGTATCAACTGACATGACAGAATCACTATTCATAGAATTAACAACAGAAGAACACAGTTCAATTCTACGAATAATATAAGACCACTAAATGATAGCTATGAACAATTGAAAGAGGCACTTACAGAATTATAAAGGAAATTAAATTTAATTGGTTAAAAGTGCTTTCTTATTGGATAATTTAACAGTGACCTGCGACAGCATACAAAAAACGTTTTTAATCAAATGCTTCGTCATATTTCTTCCCACTTATTTCAAGGACAACAACAATAACTAATAGGATTGCAGCACTAACGTTTGTTAAGGAGGCTCGCAGCAGTTTTTCTGGACTTAGGGTGGAAGTTTTGAAATTAAAAACCGGTGTTAGATAAGAAGGCTGAATTTTGGACAAGTTTCAGTCATTATTTGCTTTCTCCGAACAAGAGTTTCAATTTGTTTTTCCGGATCTATTTCACTGCTGTTCACGTGCTGTGAATATTTATCATTAGGTGAAGTCTTGCAAAAGGTAAAATTTACATAAATATATGCTTCTGCTTCTCAAGTCTGCCATTGTAAATTTTACCTTTTGCACGACGTCAACACCATAGAAAATGCGCTTTGTTGCTTTTATAAATTAAAATGACTAAAAGTAAAAACTACTGCGAGTCTATCAGTATAATAAACCATAGATTTTTGACCAATCAGAATGTTTGTAGACTTTCAGGGTTTTTTTATATATATAATTCATGGTAATTAGGGATGGCTTTCCTTAATACAAGTATCAGTTGGGCGTTCTCAAACTCTCGAATAGATTTTTAAACCGAAAAACTATTTTACATGCACAAAATGTACTACCAAAACTTCAGTTTTTGTCAATTTGTAAAGCAAAACCTTTTTTAAGTTTTCAAGGTTAAAAAAACAACATTGAGCTATTTGGTAAAAAAACGCAACCGGTAATAGGCGGTTTGCTTTGCCGCCATGTAGGTGCACAAAACAAAAGAAAATTTGTTCACAAATTTTGCCTAAAAATGGCCGTGAACTCCTAGAGGAGAAAAATCGTATTGTTCCTGTCCATCAACATGACCGCCATGACGTTACATGCAAACCATAAATTTGTAGAAAGGGATAAGAAAATTACTTTTCGGGTCCGAATGCTCTTCGGAAGATTTGAGAAACGCACAACAGGAGTTTGAATGTTATTAATTCGTACCCTTAAAAAAAATTTGACACGAATGATTATCTTAGGTACGTGGACAGACGTCCTTGATGAAGGGCTGGCTCCCAAGAGATTGAAGTCACAATAAGCTCCATAGTTGTATCACATATATCAGCTCTACTTCATTGTTTCTTTCTGTATTTTACTGTTACTAAATAGTTCTTACTAGCCTGTGAACAGGCTCCCCCGTTGTTAAAGGTATTCTTTTCGCACATACGGTATGCCAAGCAAGAACCCTAGACCCACGATTGAATGTATACGTGGCCCCAAGGATGAAACATGATATTCAATTAAACTTCTCAAACTCATTAATAATTCTAAAGAGAAAACAAAGGAAATCACTACCGTGAAGAAGGTTTGGAAATGTGATGTTAATTATCATAAATTTTTGTGAACTTTTGCTTCGAATTTCTCCAAGAATTATCAATAGTTTGAGAAGTTATATCAAACACTCGAAAGAGTGTTTCCTCCTATTTCCAAACACCTCGAAGTTGGTTAAAAAAAAACTCGGCTGCGCGTCGTTTTTCCAACCTGCTTCTCGTTGTTTGCAAATCGGAGGAAACACTCTTCCTCGTGTTTGATCTATTACTTCAAATATCGCGAGCGCGAGCCCGCCGTAACGAACTCGGAACTGTTCCACCGTCTTCGGATTAGGTCATTAAATCACTGCGAATCAGCTGGAAGGCATGAGAAAGTGAATGGCATTTTCGTAAACCACGAAAGTCAACGCACACGCTGGAGTGCCTCTAAAAAAGACAGAACAAAAAAGAGAAGATAACAACGACAACCAATGAGTGTGCGGAAGGCCATGATTTAGAACCCGGGCGTTTTCTTTGCCACATACATGCCACATTGTGAAGGCAACAGTTTCCTTTTTTTGGTTTGTTTTGTTTTTTCATCTATTGTTTGGTTTTTGTTGTTTGTGTGTTTGTTTTCAACTTCACGTAGAGCTCATAACTGATAATTTCTCTTTATCGAGCTAAAACCTTATGCAAATGCGGCATCTTGACCAAAAGTACTCACGATATGAACCCTCGGTGTCAAAGCCTATAATTGCGAGGTTTTCGGCTCTCGGTCAAGGTATTTTCGCACCAGATTTGCTTGTGACCTCGGTCTTTAGACGAAGATGATCGACCTTTCGCCGGTCACGATCCTACTCCACACACGCGAAAAAAAACCTTGGTACCCTGGGCTCACAATAGCAAATATAGTTCACAAAAGACCTAGCAATAACATTTATTCCACTTGTCTGCAAGACTGACAACTTATTGTTTTGTAGCAACAAGGCCGCGTGTTTTGGTGTGTGGTTATGCGGATAAGTAGGCCTTTATTGATTGGCAGTTATTCCCCATTTTACCCCCCCCCCCCCCCCTCTTCCCCCTACTTGCTTAAAAATATGAAATAGGAATTGCAACCTTTCATCTCTTTTCCTGGAAATCGAAACGATAACGAAAACGAAAAACTTTCCAAACGGACGAAAATTACACGAGTTTTGGAGCAGCAAATTAGAGTTTCAGCTTTGCCTTTCAAAGAGGAGCCGAACGGACCACAACTGAGCTCACCTGAAAGTTTTACGGACAATGTCCACGGCACCGGTATACAGTATTCGACCTTGACCTCAGAACGCCTCTCGCGGGAACAGTGAAAAACATCACAACGGAGACAGAACTTGACCAAGCTTACGTGAGCTTTTAGCACCGTGTGCCCAACGTTCAAAATTTCTCGTCTAAATACCTATTAACTGACTGCAATAAAAAATTCGTGACGGGAAAAAGCGATATTTTCGTCAATTTGTGGACTGGTTACGCAAAGTCGCTTTAATATTTATCAAGCTTTGCCTTCAATCTTGTCGACCTTGTCGGTGTGGAGGAAACCGAAATATTACCCGCGATATGTCGGTAAACTTTAAAGATTTTGCAGTTGAAACTCGCTTTGTTGTTGCAATTTGTTCGGGGGCATGTGCGACATTTTCCACAAGGACCACAATTTGATCGGTTCTTTGTCGTTTAACTTTCCGTTTAATAGTCTTTAATTGACCCAATGCAAAAATGGCTGACACTTTTATATTCTTTTGTCTACATTCAAATTGGCCTCACTAGCCTCGTTCTTGAGTTCAAAAATCAAAAGAATATTTTACCTTGGACGAGGCTAGTGAGGCTAATTTGAATGCAGACAAAAGAATATTAAATTGTCAGCCATTTTTGCATTGGGTGTATGGACTGATAAATACTACAGATGTCCACTTGATACCTTCTACATTCTTCTTTGCTTTCTCGAATCGAGTTAGTCTGTCGTAGCACTTCGTACAAACAAACAAATCTGCTCCTGAGTTTCCGCACCCGTAAGAGGCGATATCTTCACCGATTGCCAATTCGATCAGGCGGGGAAGATCGATTACACTTTCCCGAAGATTTTGACTCTCCCAGCAGTGTCAAAACGTCGCCCAAGAAGCGCTTGTATTCACATTCGAAATTTGTTTTGGTGTTTCAGCCATGACCAGCCATTACAGAAGTGAAAAAATATATATATTCCAACTTAACTCCCGCATCTCTCAAGACTGTAACAGAGACTGTAGACACTGTACAAAGCTCGCGGGAAACGGAAGCGACCATTGTAACGTAACCAGCAATTTGATTTGATGTCATTAAACAATGCCTCGATGGTGATTGGCTAGGGTGCTTGGGGAGTAAAACAATGGGAAAGGAATGTGGCTCTTGGGTAAGCAGACGTTTATGGGGAAGAGGAAATACGAGTCCCCTAAAAACGACTGCGTGGGAGGCTACAACAAAAGTGGTTGATATGATTTGTTAATTAGGATTCGACCACTTGTACGCGAGAATTCGATAGAGGTGAAAAACGATTTGTACCAGTACAGTATCGACGATTAAAATTTTAACAACACTAAAAGATTCGATTCCCCTTTATACCACCGTCATTTCTCTCTTGCGAAAATCGCAGATTTGTCGAACATCCATCAAAAAAACCTGAAAAGCTGACGGAATGAGCCACAGGCATGTGATGACATGGCAGCCATGATAACTCCGCTAAAAAAAACTCGATTGAGTGGAGAGGAAGGAAGAAACAGAAGAAACAAAGAAGAGAAAGACAAAATTAAAGACCCGGTAAAAGCGGTGATGAACAAAGTGATGATGTTTTCAAATACCTTAAAATGTAACAACTTTACAGGAACCCTTGGCAAAATGTGTTGTGCTCCACTTGACGCACTAACATAAATTTCGAATTGCAGAAATTTCACAATACAGCACTCTAGAATAAACCCTGCAACAAAAGCTTATAACATAAAAGAAAACTTACAGTATCTAATATGAAGACACATTGAACAGACCTTTTTCATAAATGGTGGCCGATTGTAATTCTTTTAGGCGTTTGTTAATTATAGTCCCTCTAACCTCACTTTAGATTTCATATTCAATTGAATATTGCACTTGCTAACAAGTCAGGTTAATAATCATGAAATTATTTGTTTTGACAAAGGTTGTCTAAAGAAAGCGTAAAAGGGTACGCAACAATACCGAAAGGTAGTCTGGGAAATACTCAATAGATTTCAATAAAAGTTCAGAATCCATATTGCCCGCCATCTTACGTCTCTGCTGTACGGTCGAGGCATTATGGATTCTGAGCTTTTGTTGAAATTTATTGGGTATTTTTCAGAATACCTTTCGGCGTTGTCGCTACGCTTTTACGTTTTTTTTCTTTTTGGACAACCTTTGTCGAAATAGCTGTATTTATGTTGACTGCATAATTTTGTCATTCCAGTTCCTCTTTCGCTTAACTTCACGACCGAAGGCCACAATGGACGACGTGGCATTATAAAAATGTTCACAGTTCCAAGGAGCGGTCGCTATCTGATCAAAGCCTGGGGTGCTCGAGGAGGAACGCACTCGTACAACTATGGAGAGAACCAGAAAACTTACTACGGCGGCCGGGGAGCGTTCAAAAAAGGCATTTTTAAACTTAGTAAAGGGACAGCCCTGAATGTTGTGGTGGGACAGAAAGGAGGAGATTCAGTGCAGGTGAAAGGAGGAAAATCAACTGCAATGACAGCAGCTGAACTGGGACTGTCGGTAGAGGACAATGCTGGTACAGGGGGAGGGGGAGGGAGTTTTGTTTATACAAGGGGTAATGTACTATTATTAGCTGCCGGAGGGGGAGGGGGTGCGTCTAATGGATATAACGGGGTGAGTGGTCAGTCGGATGCTAGTGGCACCAGTAGTAGGGGGGATCATTCGTCTAAAGCTGGGGATGGGGGAGCGGGGGGACAACCAGGTGAATGTAACACTGCAGGTGTATCTCACAAGATGGCATCGGATAAAGGTGACAATGGGGGGTCGGGTGCAGGTCACCATGGGGGAGTGGGTGCAGGTTGGTTGGCTCAAGGATGTGCTAGGGTCAGATCAGAGCATGGCGAGGGAGGAGGGTCACGTACTCAGTTCTGGGTGGGGGGAAAAGCTGGAGAAATGAATAGCGGAAATAATGGAGGGCCACGCCCTGGGGCGGTAGGTGGGTTTGGTGATGCGGGAGGGGGAGCAGAAGATAAGGGCGCCTCCGGTGGGGGAGGAGGGTATTCTGGGGGAGGAAGCGGTACTAAGGAAAAACAAGCCGGAGGGGGTGGGGGCTCGTATTGTAGTGGTACGAGGTGTTCTGGTGTAACTGGCGGTAATTTGAAGGATGATGGGCTTGTGCAAATTATCGAGCTTTCTGATTAGTAGCGAAGAAAATGGAAATCAGTTATAGTAAAGCACTACTGGTTGTTCCTTTTTTAGATCTTTTAAAACGTATCTTAATAAATCCAATGCAATTTGTAGACTGATTTAAACTCTTGACACGAACAACGAGAAAGATGCAAATTATTGTAATTAAGGAATATTTGTACCATATACACACCAAAAAAGTTCTTAAACCTGTTGGTTACTATCGGGTATGAGTATTTTGAGCCGGCTCTGGTTTCAAACTGAGAAAAGATATACCATCGTATTTTATGCAATAACCGTTAAGTTAAAGAGGCTAAACACATGTGGAGTTTGTTGATTCTCGAGAAAAGTAACAAGTTCTCTAATCGGTGTGTTGAGGCGCGGTGGTGTAGCGGTTACCCCGTCGGATTTTCGATCAGACTTATGGGAAGATCGAAGGGCTGGTGGCTCGACGCCAGGCTGGTCTCTGCATTAATGTGTTGTTTCCTTATAATAGAAAAGAAACTTTGCTGCACATTGTCTTTTCTTTACCCAGGTGTATAAATGGGTACGTGTACGTTCTAGAAACTCTTGGGTGTAACAATTCCATGGACTAGCATCAAATCCAGGGGGAAGAAACAATACTGATCCTATCTGCCTCGTGCTACAGAATCTGGGTTAAGTTTCCTATGGGCAACTTACACACCAAGTGGATCTTAACCTTGTTCATCTTTTACCGTATATTAAAACTATGGCAGTGGACCTTCTAAGGTATACATACCACGTTTAAAACTGTTTCCTTTATAGGATCGATGACATCACTTATGACGCGGTAATAGTGAGTTCTTTGAGAATGATGATTATTCTAGAAAGTGACGAGGCATACTCGGAAAAAAGAAATCCGAGTGCTCCTATCAGGAGTCGAACCTAAGACCTTCCGATTACTAGTTCGGATGCTCTACCACTGAGCTACAGGAGACTCGTGGGAGCTAAGGCCATTAAACTAGGTTCATGGGACAAACATCCTGCATACTGCTAGGATTTGAATGTCGAACGTGTGGTATATGAAAGAAATGTGATGGTAAATTTCCAGCCTGGTGAATGAATGAGAATGATGATTATTCTAGAAAGTAATCTACTAGAACTAGAACTAGTAATCGGAAGGTCTTAGGTTCGACTCCTGATAGGGGCACTCGGATTTCTTTTTTCCGAGTATGCCTGCGTCACTTTCTAGAATAATCATCATTCTCATTCATTCACCAGGCTGGAAATTTACCATCACATTTCTTTCAGTGAGTTCTTTCTTTTGCGAATTGTATACTGGGAGTATTGAAAGTAATGTGAATTGATTAAAGATGTATAACATTTGTTCTCAAAATTGCAGTTTGTTTTGTCTCCTAATTCGTCTTAATTACTGTATTTTATATTAACCCTTTACTATTGTTACTAGAGACTCCAAAGGCTTTTAGCTGCACGTTTGTCCGTGTCTTATCACAAGATGGCGCGCACAACACGCCAGAGGTTATAAGGCGGCGTAAAATCGCTCCAACTGGAAATAAAACCTTTAGGAAACTTTTGCTTTTATCTCAGTGTTCACTTCTACACTTAAAACAAATAGGTTTAATTTGGAATTGCTATCCGGTAAATTTTCTGTAAATGAAAAAAAAAAGTTCTACCAGAAGCCCCTTGTGCGTTTCTGCAAAGTTCTACTGGAGAAACGTCTCTAGTACTGCCAGATAGGTTAAAAAAAAGTAGCACGCTTTCAAATAGGTCACTGACTTCAACCAACATTTCCAAATTCCAATTCGATCTGGATTATTGTTAACTAGGCTAAGGGGAATAAAACAACAGAGGCATTGAAGTCTATTGAGGAATAAAAGAGGAATTAGCAGATATGTCGATATTCTAAGAAACCACACAACACTTTTTAAATTTGAAAACATGTTTCGACAGAAACTCTGTGCTTTGTAATTTAAACTGAAGATGACAGACGTTTCTGTTGAAACATGTTTTCAAATTTAAAGAGTGTTGTGTGGTTTCTTAGAAAAGAGGAAATATTTTTAAATTAGCCTGCAAGCCAAGCTATAATTTTAATTTATCGAAATTAGTCTATTACCCGACAACAGAAATGTAAAAAGATCTATAGGCTCCCACTTGATAAGATTTGCCTATAATTCAAAAAATGAAGAATATTAATATCTCTGGAAATAAGAAGCTATGGTGATGGAAACTTGGCACCATTATTGTGCCTTACAAAAGACACCGGACAGTACATATTGTGATTTTTTTTATTGCATGTGATGTTGCTATGGCAACACTCTTGATTCCAGTCTTTTTCCGCTTTGAGCTAAATGTTGCCAATACTTTGACACTATAAGGACAAAGAGGCAGTACTGTTCAAAACACACACCATATCCATATTATCAAGCAATGCGCTCCTGTATTAAGCTAGGTCAAATAAGGAGTGGTTCCTGTTTGGAAAGCCCAAACGAAGGGCATGCCTTTCCAACATGAAAGAGATCCGGAAGCAAAAGTGTTGCCGTGGCAACATTGCAGAATCATTGCATTGCCCTTCCCAAACTTCGTTACTGGTGCCAAGTTATACGTCCACTCCATACTGATACGTTTTCAACTCGGCGAAAACGAAGCAACATATTTTCATCCACATTATTATCGTTTTCACCCACCCACACTAAAATGCTCGAAACGATGAAAACGACTGAGACCCGGGAAGACCATCCATTTTGGATAACTAGGGGCTCAGTTCCAACTGATATTGATTTACTAGAGAGTTAAGACGTCTTTCTTGCCCTTAACTTAATCTAAAAATGCAGTATAATTTTTTCCCATTTGTTTTGGAAGGGATAGGAAAAACATAAACCTTTTATAACTTCCTGTCAATCACATTAGTTCTTTTGTTTTGAGAGTGCAAAATGATTATGTTTTGTTCGGGGAAACCACAGCAGTAATTGGCTGGCTCTTATCTTTGATATTGCAAAGACAACATGAAAATGACTTGTGAATGCCTTCTGCTACTTTATATATATGAAAACTAGTCAGTAATCAAGGCTGGATTAGAGAATGCATTTGATAACCTCGACCCTAGGTTCTCTCTCCTATGCCAAGTTGTTGATGATGTCATCCTCCCCTGCAAAATCTTCGGGGGTGCCTGATACATGTCTCAAAATCCTTTCATTCATGGCAATGAACGTTGGTTGTCCAAAACAATCTCGACTCCAATCCGTATAAGGAGTGCATTCTTTCTATGTTGAATGCAATAAATGTCGTAAGTCTAATTATTCAACAGTAAAAAAAATATCTTTTTGCAGTCCCTAGTCGTCTGTACCTGGTTTTAAATTAAAGTTAGTAAATTGTTTGACATAAAATCAAATAACACTTGGGTATAAATCCTCAACTGTCCCTGTCAAACTCTTTACTAAAAAACTCCATCAGGCAATTATGGGGGCCAGTTTACACTTTGTTACACGAGAGGTAACTTGGAGTAAAGTTGGAAATACCACAACAATTTTAGGGATCATGAAGTGAAATTTTGTGCTGTTCAGTACAGTACTGATTATACAACTGAGAAATCAGATAATTATCTCTGGAGTGTAAATTTCTGTGTGGGAAGGAAACCACTTAAATTTCGCATTGCCCTAGTGAGGGCATTTGGTCCATCAGTGATCAAAATCCTGGGGTAATGGGTTTGAATCCTGTCAAGGTCAAAGAGTTGCATCGACCACATTTCCTAACTGAGGTAATAAGTACTGAGAAGAAAATTTAATACACAAGTGGATCTATCCCTTGATGGGGAAAGTTCACTGAAACGTTCACACAGTAGAATGCATAACTTACAAGTTTATGAACTGCCTCAACAGGAACTTCCATAAACAAAGTGATTATTGAGCCATGCTGTGTTTTCATCACATCTGTCATGATCTGTGATGGTAAATAAAAAAAAAGCTTACATCAATTTATTTTTCAGTAGGTTCAGCAACAGTCACATGGTTCATTTTTTGGCTGCACATTCAACATAACAAATAATTATAACTTTTCAGTCTGCCTTTGTGGAAATTCAGTTTGAGCGACTAGCACCCTCGACGATTTACTCAATTCTGTTGGAACTTCTGCCAACGCTCTCGAGATTCAAGCTTGAATAAAGCTGCCACTTTCATTCATGCACTTCCGCGCGTGGTAGAATGTTACAAGTTTCCTTTTTGACAAGTAAAGATCGTCTACGTCTTTTCTGCCGTAAACCTGTGCTTTGTTATCAATGTGTTGAATAATAAAACAATTATCCTGCGCAATCTTGCGGAATATCGCCTGATTCTAAGTATCAGGCCATATTCCGCGCGATTTCGCAGGGTAATTGTTAACTATTGGCTGGCAAAAATATTTAAAAAACTCAACTCAACACATATAAAAGAAATAAAAGCTAAACGTGTCAAAGACTGGCGAAGTCTCACCGTATAGCCCACTACACGGCGTGAGTAATCTCCCCTTCCTTCCCTCCCCCGAAGGAATAATTTGACAAACGACTCAGACATATAAAAGCGCGATAAAATAACAACATTCGACAGTAAGACCTAAATTTACGAAGAGTTTTTATCGATTTCTACCAAATTTCTCTAACCCTAAAATAAGAATCCTTCAGTAGACTCTAAACATATTGTCAGTTCATAGACCTTTTCGTTTTTTTCTTTTTTCTTTTTTTTTTTTCTTTTTTTTCTTTTCACCTCCAAACTAGAAAAACGACCAACTTCCTCGTTGTGGTTATCATTAAATAGCAAGTTTTGAAATTGCCTCACTAGTGGGAAGCTGTTCATGTTAAAGAGAGCTGTCTGTAAGAACAATATTGTCATTGGTTAAAAAAGACAGCTTCGACGTTCTGTCAAAACTGACGTTAAAACTCGACCGGTGGCAAAAGCAAATAGGTCCTGTGGACCAGCGTTTTATTTGCATTTCTCTTTTGAAGTTCAAAGAACCCGAACATGGGTCGTGTTATTCACCTTTATATTTTCATGCTACGGTTCTGTATGAAACTCATCTCAGCCTGCCCAGACGGTAAGTTTACTATATTCGAATAATGTTTTCCTCCATTTTTCACTAAAAAATGCTAACTTGTCCCTAACCCGTAACGAGTATTTCCTACTACTGACATGGAATGGTTTTCTAAGTCAGTATTCTCTGTAATTGTTCTTATCTTGTGTCTGGTAATATTACAAGAAGACACTGTTTCTGGAAGACGTATTACACTGGTTCAACGTTATGTTCAGCTTAAAGGCTCGTACATAAATTTCATATCTTCAACAACTGGGTATTACTTATTTTCGGTTTAAACATAGATTTACATTTTCCATGTTCTATAACACTAACGAGACAGGACAGCCCCGAATAGAAACCACAATCAGCTCAAGAGATCTTTTTGATATAAATGAATTCTCGAATTGATATTCTTCGTTTTCTCATCATTTTTTCAACGACAAAATTTAGTGATACATTGACTTCCTGTCTCTAAGTTACGCAATCTTAAATACCCCCAATTAGTATTCCGTCGAAACAGCTAAAGCTATTGAGCAGAAACTGTATGTAAAGATAATATACCCAGCGAATAGAAATTGACAGCTATACCGTTTTCGTTCTCTAACAGTATGAAACGACAAACGACAAACTTCCATGCCACTTGGCACGTTTTGGTAAAATATGTTTTTAAACATATTTAAAAATAGTGGTTTTATAAAAAGCCGTTATTACCCTATATCTAACCTAGCGAAGAATTTTTGTAGCTTGTCTTCCTGCAAGTTTCGCCTTTAACAACGAAATGTTTAATCGTCGAAACTTTGAGCTTTTATAAAATTTAGGTGAATTCATCTTCTTTGGTTAACTTTTGCGGCTCCTATAAAATTAAAAAGCCGAAAGGATAACTTGCTTAATTATAGGAAATGTGACAACAATGCTATTAATTATCATTGAGGTTACTGTGCTGTTTTGAAGTGCAAGTGTATGGAGTAGCAACTTATATATGCATTCAAGCTCCCCCTGCAAGAAAATTCGCTACAAACTGTGATAATTCATTTTAACCCAATTTACCATAAGTAGGATTTCCTTTAACAGGTGGAACAATTTCCATATCAATGCCGGCTATTGTCTGCTTAGAGGCTATGTTAGCAATAATTTATATGTTGAAGAGCCGTCTTGTTAATCATCTCAACTGTCCTATGCAAAGGACATTTGGGAATGTCCCTGTTTATCCTTGATTTGACATTCACCGTCAATTTGAATTATAGCATAGCTATCAAATTCAATTGCGCGCGCGTGCTTCATATTCCCTTGTGCACGCTGATGACGTCAGCAAACAAATTCCTTGAGAAAAAAATTTCTCCGTTAGTGACTTCGGCATTTTGCATTCAAAAACGAGGGAAAACTTCAGCAAAACGTTTAACTACAGATGGCAACAAGCGAACCAGATGATGAAGAAGATCTCCCTACTTTTTGTGTTAGAGTTTTTAACTCCCGAAAATACCTAAAGAAAAGGAAAAAAGAGAAGGTCCGTGTCATCGTGTTTCGCAAAACTATTAATTTTCAGACTGCAGCTCTATATCGCAAAATAACTACGAAATTCTCAGATCTAACAATATGTCATTTCCTTATGACTCATTAATTAATTTTCTGTAATTTTCCATAACATCCTTGGTAGATCAACGGATTTTTGTTATCATTTGTTCAGGAATTATCGTTTGAGTCTAAAATGCCACCTGACACTTAGTTGGTCTCGCAGGATACCTAACGCTGTCAGCCATAATTTAAAGAAAATAGAAACAATGATTTAGTTGAATCTTGTTACGTCTCTGGTTTCAAGGAAGAGGAGACGGGTCTTTCTTTAACTATTTTTATGAATCGATGGCCCTCAAAAACCGTCTGTGATGACAACACTTTTGATTAGCGCGAATATATCTTTTCTAATGCTACATAAAAGAACATAACATAATATACCAACAAATTAAAATAACATAGCTTACCTATTTTCAAACAAACATTATAATAAAATTTCGATATAACGTGCGCGCTGATTGGTTGAAACAGCGGGCTTTATCAGAGTACAGATGCACGGAGCAACGCTGTCACGCCATCAACCTGTTTGTGAAATTCCTGGACTTCTCTCTCGGTTTTATTTGTTTATTTATTATTATTATTATTATTATTATTATTATTATTATTATTATTATTATTATTATTATTATTATTATTATTATTTTTCGATCCAGACGTCTTTTATAACCTAGAAAACGTAAACGAGCTGGACATAGACCATCCTGTGCGCATACAAAGTAAAAAAAACAGTACAAATAACACGGTGATTGAAAGTGAAGTTTCCGAAGAAGTTAGCGACTAAAACACAGAGCCAAGTAGAAATATAAACAAACAGAGATTTGCAAACATGTCAACCGACGAAATGGTCGAAATTACATCGAAGGCAGAGACGATAAACACCAAAGATAGCATAAAATGGACAGCTCAAGTTTTAGAGCGAAAGATGCAAAAATGTCACAAGCTTAAACAAGTCTTAAAAGGTCCCGTAAACGCTCGTTAGCTATATTCTAGTACAAAAAGATCAAACAAAAAATTGAGAGAACTGAAAATTTAATTAGCTAACGAATACACAAATATATAAGCTTACGAGATCCTTACATTTTTGGTGCAAGTTCTATCACGCCGCATCATGGCCACCTCCACTCACCGCAATGAAGCAAGCCTCAGAAATTACAACGCTCACCCTTCGAGTGAACAACTTACAGCTGTTCAGATATCCTTTCTGGAGCATTGGGTGGGAAGCCACAGCAGTCACAGCAGCCCTTTTCCTAACGGTGTCAACAGTTCGAACACTCCTCTTGCTCCCGTGAATTCGACTGTTGTTCTTTCACAAAACACAGCGCAGCAGTTAGTTTATTACCGGCCGCAAGCTTTAAAGCAGTTTGTTTTGGAATTGCCATGTTGATGACGTCCAGATTTTCACGAGCCACAAATCCACCTGATTTCAATGAACATTTTACTTTTCCATCCTGATTTTTGAAAGGGAAAACTGAAGAAGCGCTGACGCTACTGGCGTTACATTCGAACTGAGCAAAGTTTGTAAACTTTGATGCCTTGTTTTGACATGTCTGACAGCTGTCGTGTTGTTCATCCAATCAAATCATTTAAAACATTCTAACAAGGATTGTGATTGACTTATTTTAGCGTGCTTTATCAGAGTACAGATGCACGCTGACGCTAGATCTGTTCGTTCGGAAAATAAGGTTGGTTATGAAAATGAGGGTGAATGCGGGGGAAATAAAAGAATTCTTTATCATAAAACAAATAAAGAAGCCTTGGCTGTGCTCTGTTCTGTTGTAAAGCACTTAGGAAGCGGCTAGAGCACTCAAGAAGTAGGGAGAAACACTCGACTACGTCTCGTGTTTCCCCCTACACTTCTTTCGTGCTCTAGCCGCTTTCTGCGTGCTTTACAACAGAACAGAGCACAGTCGAGGCTTCTTTATTTGTTAATTATAGAATAATAGAAGACGTAAGACATGTCGAGGCAATTATTTTACCGCGCAAATTAACAAAAAGCATGAAATAGTAGTTCATCAAAACAAATAATAGCAGAAGATGAAACAATTGAGAAAACTATAAAAAATTATCAGAATAGGCCTTATCACGGTTTACGACGCCATTTTGACGGGTAGGCAAACAGGCTTGAAATAACAGTGTTTGTATGGAAATCCGATGTCAAATAATTTTCATAAAACATCGCTTCTGAAAAATTCATCAATTGGAAACTTTCGGCACTAGGAAGAGGATTTTAAGGAAAAAATTGGAGGGATATAGCTGTGACAGAAAGCGTCCAGTCGTGTTTTGAACTTTCCATACATTTCCCTGTATTTTTTCCCGCGAACTATTTTTAGTAGCAGTTCACGGCTGGTTCGCTATACAGACAAATGTCTGGAAAGTTCAAAACACGACTGGACGCTTTCTGTCACAGCTACATCCCTCCAATTTTGTTCTTAAAATCCTTTTCCTAGTGCCAAAAGTTTCTAATTCATGAATTTTTCAGAAGCGATGTTTTAGAAAAATTATTTGACATTGGATTTCCATTCAAACACTGTTATTTCAAGCCTGCTTGCCTACCCGTCAAAATGGCGTCGAAAACCGTGATTAAGGCCTATTTACTCCCCTAAATGGGACCGGATCTAATGTGTTAAAAAACTTGGTTTTGTTTGCAGAACTGTGGTTTTATCACTGCATGTAGTCTTTTATTTTAGTAATTTCGGTTACTTTTTTGAACTCACTTCAGATTAGAAGTTCACTCAAAGAAGACTTCTGAGAGAACAAGTAGGGTTGAAACGAACACATTTAACTTAGTAAGATGGCGATATTTTGTGTGTTAAGGCTGTGACATGAATAACGAGTCGCACATTTGAAGCGTTTAAAAGTGTAATCGGGGTTGTCTGTGTCGTCAGGTGTCAGAACTGTCCCACCTTAAAAGGGCAATGGAAAGCACAAATTTTCAACCAAACGTAGTTGGAAGTGTTCCTTTTTTCCATACTTTTTAAAGGTTGCACTGTTCCCTGTGTCTCGTTTCTTTGACAGAATTACTATCATTTTACCAACATGGGCTATTGATGTTGTGTCTTTTTTTTTTTTTTTTTTTTAGGCGAATGCCGTGAACTGGTTTTTCCTTCTTTTTTCTTCTTTGCTAACAAGCGTCTGGTAAATCACAATATAACAACTACCCAAGTCCGAGATATGGACGCCTGTTAGTTGCTTTGTTATGAAGAACCAAACTGTGTCAGCATTAACTTTGAGAATAAAGCAAGTACGGAAGGAATTTACAGATGTGAGTTGAACAATGCAACTCACCAAGAACATGACGTCCAGTTTGTGGAAACGAAAGACTACTTCTACCGTGGAACGAATGTAAGGTCTTCTCTCCTACTTCTCCTCCTCCAACTCCTCCTATACTTCTCCTCCTAGTTCTTCTTCTTCTTCTTCTTCTTCTTCTTCTTCTTCTTCTTCTTCTTCTTCTTCTTCTTCTTCTTCTTCTTCTTCTTCTTCTTCTTCTTCTTCTTCTTCTTCTTCTTCATTCTTAATTCTTCTTCTTCTTCTTAATCACTTCTTCTTTGTCTTGTGTCTTGTCTGTTTCATTATCTTTGTATTTCCCCCAAAACAATTTCGCAATTTACGACAGCATCAGATGAAACTAAACGTAAGCCATTGCTCTTCACTTAGAAACTGCGTCCGAAAAACATGGCGTTAGAGGCATTTACCGAGCAATGATCGCATGGTTTGGCTTAGTTAGACATTCTGCAATACGCTTTTTTTCTTGCCTTCTAGAGTGCCTGTATTACGCCCCGTTGTGCGAATGGAGGCACCTGCCAATCTGGATTTACAGACAAAGGATATCGTTGTTTGTGTCCCCCTGGTTTCATGTATGCACACTGTAAGCAGGGTAAGAAGTTAATGTTGAAAACCTTTTACCACACTCTATTAGCAGCTTTTATCTTGATTATATATATATTGCGCTTCCACTAACGTTAAATCTTTAAAGATTTTATGGTATTTTTAAACACAGGACCCGCACTGCCAAACTGCCAGTCATTTCATCGTGAACACTGAGCTATGCAAATCGCAGAGTGCGTACGGCAAGATACAGTAGAATATTGACAGAATAAATTAATTCAAATGCGTATTTATTTCATGAATAAAGCTTGAGAATTGCTAATTTGTTTTTGCGGCTCAATTACAGTACATTTTGTCCATACTATTCATTTAGCAGCTCCGGGTATTTTTCAAGAAATACCGATTCCCCAATGTTATTCCCCAGTTGCTCCCTTTGTCCGCGTAAGACAAAAGTGGGAGGAGCTATGCCTTTGATTGGTGCGGGTCCCTGTTTAAGCCATTTTTTTTATACAATTCCCTTCCTACCCAAAGGCTAACCTATCTAACACTAACCACACTCTGGCTGACCTTTAAAACTCACAAAACATCATGGTTACTAGAACGAAAATTCTCAGACAATACCGACCGAGCATGGATACTTTTGGTGATCTCTATCTTTCTAAAACTAGTCAAAAGATTTCTAAAAATATTTTAAAACAATTATACTGCGAATCGCACGGAATATCGCCTAATACTAAGCCTACGAGGCTGTTTGCCGAGTTTGCTAAATTTAGGCGATATTCCGCAAGATTGAGCGTGATAATTGTTTTATTATTCAACACATTGACAACAAAGCATAGGTCTATAGCAGAAAAGCTGGGGCGATCTTCATTTGTTAAAAAAAAACCTGTAACATTTCACCGCGCGCGGACGTGCATGAATGAAAGTGGCAGCTTTGTTTAAGTTCGAATGAAATCGAAAGCGTTGACCGAACTTGCATGAAAATTTAGGAATTAGTCTAGTGCGCCAATCACTCCGGCAAAAATTTCGACAAAAGTTATAGCCTCAAAAGCTGAAACCAGACAGTATTTTGAAGTTGCGAAGGATTTTTTGTGTCAGCTGGGCCGAGCTGAAACGCATCTAGTGCCTTGTTGATTGCAAAAACTCTGGATCTCTTACGATGCTAAACAGGTTTTTCAGCCACCTCTAATGCTTCTGAGATTAATTGCTTTGTACTTCTTCCATATATCTTTTTGTCTACCATAGAGATAAAATTTCTCGAGGCTCTTTGCGAGCTCGATTTTCTCAGGTGGTTTTCTCCATCTCTTCCAGACGAGTCAAGAACTCTGTTTACTTGTTGTTAGAACATAATCTCGTACCCCGATCTCAGTCGTCGGTTCGGGAATGTCGAAATGTGAGATCTGGTAAAGTTCGATGCAACGCCATTTCTGGTTGGTTACCAGAATTAAGAATGCCTCATTCTAATCTGCTCTGTGATTGGCTCTTTCCTTCTGTGTTTGGTTTTCGCTCAGTTCGGGGAAGAAACAAAAACACGGAAAAGTTTTCGCTCCGATTAAGATTGTCATGCGACGTTTTAATACATACATGCCCTTTGTGTGGGGAGAGAACAGTGAGAAATTGTTTTTTCGGAAGACAACAGCGACTTTAGCCGAAAAGAGTTTGAAAACAAGTTTCCAACACGATCCAACACGATGGATATAAGCTTGCTTACTTTTGGGGATAAAATGGAGGTAGGTCATATATTTTTTTTTTGGTATTTCTTGACAAAAAATGAATTTTTTTTAAATGATTATTTATTTAGTAAACGCAAATTAATTTCCCCAAAATACTTTACCTTGAGTTCCTGAACACGCGCGCCGCATTTGCTAGCATATTTTCAGTTTTTGTCTTCTGCTAAAAGACTATTTTCCTTCTATAAATTGAACTGGACTCTGAGTAAGAGACTTCATAATATAATATTAGTCCTTTCAGACCAGTGTGCTTATTCCTTTAAGATCCATACAACATCTCTCATAGGACTTTTGAGAAATTGATAGAGTGTCCACACAATATTATTTTATTGGTGAGATCAATATCCCTCCCACCCCTCAGCTAAGAGAAATGAAAAATGTCCGACTTATGACCGCCAAAATAATAGTAATGAAACCCGTACTACAACAGAGAACACCTTGTCTGAACCGATTAGGGCTCTTTATGTAAGTGTAGTTAGTTTAATTTTATCCCCTCTTTCCCACCTGCTGAGTTAAAAAAAATTTGGATCCAAAATATAAAACTAGCCTTCCTCTAAAATAAAAATGGGGACATTGGTTTACGTGTCTGCACCACCTAATGTTTTGCAGGTCTATGCTTGTGATAGGCTTTAGAAAAGAAGTAGTTTTAAAAGGAGGACATGCCTCTTTGGATTTGACATCACTTGTAGTTTTTAGAATCTTTTTGCCATTGTTCTTTTCTTCAAGATGGGGGAATTTCTCCATTATTTTATCATTAGTATGGAGTCCTTGAAGTACTAAACACACTTCATTTACTACTTCCATTGTTAATCCTTAGCACATTCTCTGATACAAATAGTTATCACTGGCCTCAGTTTCTCCTTTATTTCTTGTTAACTCTGCCTTAATTTCTTCCACCTGATTTCTAGGGAGAAGCAAGTTCCTAAAGTTCCTATCAGTGATGTGAATATCTTCAAGGGCTAAAACAGCTGGACACAGCTCAACACATAATTAAGAGCAATGACAGTCATTTCGGACAACAGATATCACAACAGCTGCATTTCTCACACAAAAGCCAAAACCAAAGTGGTTATAAGCAAAACTTTTCCCCTGCACAGATTTCTGGGGTATTTACACTAATCTGTCATGGTGGGTTGCATTTCTTCAATATTAGCACCAATATGATTGTTGTTAAAGTAAAGTTTTGATGTAGCAGGCTTCCCATCTCTTCCACTTTCTTGGAAAAAACTTTCCATAGTTTGCGGAAGACCAAAATGAATAAATTATTATCCTTCCAACACAATGAGAATCAAACCCCATTCCCAAAGATTGTGGCAAATAATATTCATTGTCAGTCTGTAGAGAATGAGACTGAGCCAAAAGTGCATTTTGAGGAATTTGGGGAGTAAGGTAGAACTGGTGATCCCCAAGCTTTCCACCCAAAAAGGCACCCCCAAATCCACACAGTACTAATGATGAGTAAATAATAGGCTGACAGGTTTAATTTTTGACATTGGTGGTGATAAGATCATCTGCTATGGGCGAAAATATTTAATCAAACTGGTCAACATTACTTTGTGTTAAGATAGGAGGGCCTTTGTGTACTCCATAAATCTTTCATATTCAAACTTTGTATGATTGTAGTTTGGTTGTTTTTCTGTTGCTGTTGTTGTCATGACAACAATCTTCGCTGTAGGGAATACTGAGGAAAGTGTTCCTCGTTTGCTGTACTCTGAAGTTGTGCCCCCTGAACAAAGATGCAATTAATTAAGAAAAAACTGTAGTCATTCACTGGGATGTTGTTATTCTTTCCATTAGAATAAGACAATATAATTACCAGAAAATGGATAATGAGTAGGCTGAATAAAAAGGGAATCTCAAGTAACTAAGCCCTTTTTGACGCATGGGGTGGTGGAAGGACGAAGCATAAAAGAAGCTGCGACAATCACCAACAATATGGCTCTGTATTTATTAGCTTTTAACCTTTAAGCCTCAGTGTCAACATACAGTTTCTCCTTACTGATCTCTACATGTCCATTTTTCATAGTAGCATTATAGGGAGGCTGTTGAAATATCAAGAAATTTCACCACTGGTGATCTCATGACCTCTCCTTGATTTGAGGAGAGGAGAAATTTTAAAGGTTCAAGGTTCACTGTTCTGATATTTTTTGTGTACTTGTGTGAAAAGTCCTTGAACATAATTTTGTGTTGCTGGTCTTAATATTAAGAAAAGTTAGGACCTTACATGGGTGCAAATATCAATACAAGAAAATTCTTTTTGCTCAAGGAATTGGCATCAACAAGGAATTTTCATCCAAGACAGACACTGTTTTCAAAGTTTCTTTTCCCCACCACTTCTCTGCAGTGGGTTTGTGTCTGACAGTTTGATTAAATGTTGTTTCCTGGCTATGGAAGGCCATGGTTAAGGAATACTTAGGAATTCATGGTTACTGAAGATCAGCTTACTGTGAAAGCTGTTGTTTTGTTGCAGAAATGGGTGACAGTTCATTAGAACACACAGACATGCACAGGAAAACAAATAGTGGAAATATTTTTTTTTTATTTGTTTTCTATTTATCTGCCATTTGATACTTTTATGAGCCCAAAAGACCTTCACACCTTCCTATTATTATTGTTATTATTTTTTTTTGCTGAAATCAAGGATCCCATCAGAGGTGAGTGTCCAAGCACCAAGATAGCTGCTTTGGACATAAAGAACCTTGTATTATTCTTAGTGTATCATCCTCTATGCATGTACAAATAATGCAATGCTCAGTACAACAATGATTATTTAAGCAGCTCATTGTGCCTTGCAAATCAAATGCAGATAATGACCTTTGTTCTTCATATCAAGAGTCAAATATTATTAGACTTGTGTATTATGTGGTTCTAATTTTCGAGTCTGTGGACTCCTATGTGTAAAATTATAACCTTTATTAACTTGTCATCAAAGAAGCAGTCGAGGGGGCATGTCCCCTAAACTTAACATAAATTTCAGGTGAAAATGTTTCAAGTGTTATGTGATAAAGGTGAATCAAGAACCACTGAAATGGAAAGCTCATCACTACCAAATAAAACTCTAATGGGAAACTCATAGGGACTTGCTCTGTTTGCTCACATGTTGCAAGTAACCAAACATTCTTCAGATCCCAAATCCAGATGTGGTACCTCCATTTCCCAAAAGAAATTCAAACTTCCATTCTTGAGAAAAAAAAAACCCTTTAAAACAGCAAGGGTGTACTCGGTATTTTAATGTTGGACATAATTGGGCGCCTACCATTTACACGGACAGGTCTTTCTGGTTTGCTGGTATATAACCAAGGCAGTAGCATGGTGTAAGGGCTAGGATGGTTCATGGTTCATTTACTTCACACTATTTACACAACATTAACATAGAAAGAAAAGTATTACAACAAATGATTACAAGATAAAAATAAATACAGTACAAATTATAAAATGTGTGTGGTGGTCAAAGTAGCAAAGGCTTTCTAGCTGACCACCACCTACTTTTAAGTAAACAAAGAAATGACACTGAGCTTTATTGAGATATTAGAAAATGTAGGAAATGTTTGTAGAGCCTAGGATGTACAAGAGAGAATTACATTTGTGTAAATTAAGGTATGTTCGAGATATACTGAACCGAGCAAGAAATCTAAACAGGACAAGCTTAATAAAAGAAGAACAAAACAATAAATAAATAAAAACAAAAAAAAGCAAAAAACAACATACATACAAACAAACAACAACAACAACAAACAAAAAGAAAGGAAAAGGACAACAAATCATCAGCAGCAACAGCAGCGACAACAAAGATCAAAATATAAGCAGACATTATTATTATTATTATTATTATTATTATTATTATTATTATTATTATTATTATTATTATTATTATTTTTAACTCTATTATTATTATTAGATAGTTACATACTATTATATTTGATCATTAAACGGAACATATATTATTTGATTGACAAGAGATCAGGTGGGCCTTATAAAGTTTCTTAAACCTGTTAAAAGTTTTTGTTTTTTTCAATGCCATGGGGACAGTTTCCCATATGACAGAAGCAGAGTACTTAAAAGTAAATTTGCCTATGTTAGTTAACTTGTGGTCGGTGGAAATTAAGCTTGGCAGAATTTCTGGTGTTATAGGAGTGGACAGTTGTTGTAGGTAGGAGGAGGCCCTGTTTAGCTGGTTCATATAAAATTATATTATTACAGTGACCTTGAGTTGTGTCCTTTGGCCTGTAAAAGAAACCTGCCGCATTTACACAATCCATTTGGTTTGGAAATTTAAACCATTAACTTATGGAAGAAGGAGAATTTTTGTGACCAAATCAGCTGAAAGACTACAAAGAGACGAAATAATTTTTACGTATCACTGGTAGACCACAATTTCTGAAACTTTGCAAATGAAAATATGACATGAACCATTTGACTTTCCAATGCGAAATTTAACACCAAGATGCCAATCAGTAACTCTATTGTGCCTCATCTACAACAACGACCACAAAATTTTTCTGATAAAGCTTCGACAACAAAAACTCTCTGCACTGTCTGTTGCTACCTTTACCTTGGGGTGCACAAAAATTATGTGACATTTCCCTGCCTGTAAATTACAGTATCTTCAATACAGTTACCATCTAAGGCGAAAACTGGTACAGCCTACTCCGGTTGACTTAAGTCTTTTTAATTGATCGTCGATAAGCACGTTGATCTTGAGTGGAGAAAGCACAATTACGATGGATTTGTTCTTGGAACAGTTTTCATTACAAAGATGGTCTAGATGGTCACAAAGGGTAGGAACTAATCTTAGTAAAAAAGTGATTTACCGCGCTTGTTGATTGCAATCTCTCCTGTTGCCTTTTTTCGTTTTGGTTTAAGTTTCAAGTTTTGTTGTCCTCTCGACCGAAGAACGTTCCGAAGAGCACCCTCGAAAGCGAAAACCTCACCAGGAATGATCACAGTTACGAGCCGGCGGCCATTCAGCACGGTGGACAAAGGATGATGGGCAGGCCCGTATTCCGGGCCTCAAATCGAACTTTACCAGATCTCCCCTCCGCCTGACCGTGGGAGATCTGGGTACGAGATTAGTTAGAACAAATCTAAGAAAACACTGTTTGTTATTTTCGCGCCTTTGCAAGAATACACAACAATACAAAAGTCTAGGGAAAATTTTTTTTTGCTGAACTGTAATTTCCCAGTTCATAAACAAAAAGGTATAAAGCAGTACAAGTTTTTATACTAATTATTACAAATCTCGACAACAAACTTGATTGCCTTCTTTGTGTTTTATGAAACAGCATTATAAATAATTTGGTGTACTTGAATTTTTCAAAGCGCTGTGCCATTTTTCCTCCCGATACACAGAATTTCGTATATCGCAGGATATCGGTTATGTGCGGAGGACGTATATTTGGTTCACCATGACCATATTAGGGCAGTGTTACAGTGTGTTGATAATAATTTGGTATATCCGAACTAGCTCCTAAGATTCTGGATGTTCACTTTTGTCTTAGGATTTTTGTATAACCATCATCTGTGTCCA